>NC_091455.1:52535467-52862967 GCF_027789765.1 Dendropsophus ebraccatus
GATCTGACCCTAAAATTATTTTTAACCGTTCGCTAATTGTTCGCTGTAATTCCACATTCATTCGCTGTAATTCCACATTTGTTCACTAATTGTTCAGTGTAATTCCAATTTGTTAATTGTTAAAAGTCGCTTTGTCCAGTCAAGTATTCAGAAACTTTTTTTTTAAGTGTTATTCTCTAGTGTACCTGCCTGTTAATCTGTATTGCACCTGTATTCTGTTATAATGTGTACTGCAACTGGTATAACGTACTCTCTGCACAACACCTGCACTACACCAACCTTTAACAGACTTGTGTCAGTATATCCAGGGGTGGGCACATCCCACTCCTGGCCACAGTGACAAGTGCCTAAACAGTCCACTACCACCTGCCTAAGCTAATAAAAGCTGGCTCCCCTGGGTTACCGCAGATGGGCAATGACATAATTTGCCAAAAAGTCTGAAGGGCAAAGACAATGGGGGAATTTATCATTTGCCTCTTTTATGCAGTCATTCTTATGTCTGTTAGCAATGTAAGTGCAACCAATTTATCAAAAAGTCGCCTGATGTAAAGTCGATTCGATTTATGTATGTATATGCTTAAAGGGGTTTTCCAGGAAAAACATAGCTCATCAGTCACTGACACCTGGCCCTCCTGCTGATCAGCTGTTCAGTGCCTGCATTACACAGTAAACAGGGCCAGAAGCAGTTTTCTCCATTCACTGTGTAGTGGTCAGACCTGGTTACTGCAGCTCAGCTTCCTTTCTTATGGGCTAAACCTGTCGCCACCACCATGTCAGCTGCTTCTGGCCCCATTCACAGTGTTGTACGGGTGCTGAACAGCTGATAGTGACTCTTGAGCTATGCCTGTCCCTTTAATTAGGTTTGGTGTCTCTTATAGCCATAAGAGCATGACTTTCCCTGTTGCCTTTAAACATGTCTCGAGTTTACCAATTTTCACTGCGGTAATAATTCACCTGGCCACCGCAAGCCCAAATATATACAAAATGCCCGATGGTACAACACACTATTGAATATTTTAACTTAAGAACACATAACATACCCTAGGGCAGAAGAATATTTAAAATATAACCTTTATTTAATTAGTCTAAAAACTCATCATGTAAAAACACACTCAGTGCTCCAAAAACAAAACGTGTTGGTGAACCCCTGCACTTAGAGATAGATAACAAAATAATGTAGATGGGGAGATTTGTACAGAACTCTACGTATAAATGGTCAGGGGAGGGAAAAAGTGCTCTCTCACAGCTATGGTAGGATATATATACTCGCCCTGCCTTTTGGGGTGACCCACCTCCTTAATAGGGTGGCCCCAACCACGGTGTCGGTCCCTCCCTTAATGTCTCGAGTTTAGCTCACATTGGGGGACATTTACTAAGTACAGCATGTCCCTACAGCACAGAGATTCTAATGATTTATGTAGAGGTGCAATGCCTTTACATAAACCCTGTGTGCACCAGAGCCAATTGAAACATACACCAGCTCACTAAGATTTTTGCAGTGGAAAAATGTTAAATGCAGCGCATGCAGAGGGCGCACCCCCTCTGTATGTGGCCCCACCCCGGTTCCGCTCCTCTGGTTCAGTCACCACAAAGGGTTCTTATGCGCATTGGGCCCCTAAAGGCCACAAAATGGTGTCTACACCAGGTAATACACGTCCCACATTGTTCATAAATGCAAGACTTATTTAAAAAAAAAAAAAGTTTCAGTATGTAAATGATCCCTACAAGTGTTGCATATCAATAGAACAGCACTGGCGCAAGGAAGCCGCTGCCAAGTTCCATTTTTTTTAACCGTGGCCTGGTTCCTGCACTCGACCAGTCTATTAACGGGCACCAGTTGGGGCTGAAGCACTGGAGGCAGCTGGCCCACCGCCAGTGGAAGGAAACCCCCACCCCTCTGTGACGCGGCTCCATTGAATATAATTGAGCGGCATCACTGAGGGGCGGGGGTTTCCTCCCATTGGGGGCGGGCCCGCCTCCATTGCTTGAGCCTCGTCCGGTTCCTGGTAATAGACCAGTGCCATGCACTGGAACCGAACCGCGGTTCAAGAAAAGGACTGTGGCTTCAGCGCCATTCTTTTGATATGCAACACTTAAAGTGAATGTACCTGGTGGTCCATTGGCTTTTAATTCCCCCAATGAGATTAGAAATTCTTTCCCATTAGCCATCAAACTCTCTGGAAGAAATGGATTGGGATTTTCTAAAGACTGATGGTTGATCGATGAGCCAACTTTACTAAAGGGGTTATCATGATGAACCAGAAGGAAACTCACTGTAATAACTAATATACATGTGCCACGACATAAACATAAAGAAAAAATTGTAAGGTTGCTTTGTTAAAGCTTTACAACACATGCCGATACTTATGCTAAGAAAATTGCATTTGAACTCTTCTGCAGCAAAAGGAGGCACAGACAGTATAAAGCCAATCTCAGTGCTCAGATATCAACCTTTATAATTCTCTGTGGATATCACACTAGTATAGAGGTTAGGCCGTTTTTTTTATATATTTTCATTACTTTCAACTGTAGGCTGCTACAGTCAACACAATATATTACGAAAGAATAACTAAAATCCAGCCCAGGGGAGTCTGTGGTGGAAGATACTAATAAAGAAGACAGAATAAAGTAGGAAAACAAAGGCTTCTTCTGCGTGATTATGTACTGTAGACACATCAGGTAACATTACAAGATATTACACAATTTATTTTCCCATCTACAGTAGTCTGACTTTGAAAAGGTCACAAAGACTATAAATTTCATCTCCTCATTGTCAGTATTACTCTGCTAATTAACAATATTCATCTGGCGAATCAATATCAGAGCTTTAATATAGGACATTGTGCGGTTAATCGATAGTGACCGGATTCCACTAAATGTATCTGGGCATGCCCTAGAAAACTATATCAGATTCACCAAAGGTGAAGTCTTTCTGACCACTGAGAGCTACGTGCGAGTGGTAGAGGACTCTGCAGATATCCATTTCATTGCTATTATTTTACAGTCAGGAAAGTGAGACATAGTGGTAAAAGCTTTTAGGTATTTATTAGGCTCTTCATTCCGAAGAACGCTAGGATGTACTGAGAAATGTATTATAAAGTGCTTTTCTGTGATTGCCGAAAGTGGCAAGGTGGGCTAAGCCAGCCATCCACTTCTAGGTAACATCTGTCACAGGTCTTTCCATTCTTAAACATACATATACATAGCAATCTAGTCCAGGGTTGTAGCAAAGATGAGCCAAAGGCCTCCAATGTCTATTTTGCGAAAAGATGATACCATGCATTGCTTCCAGTGCTCCACTACAGCCATCTGCAGTTACAATACATATAGCGGTATGCTTGCATGGAAGGATTTTTGGTATTGAAAGAACTGATGTTTATTTTGCCTTTTAAAAATAAAAGACCATCAGCAGAAAAAGACCACCTGGTCCATTTAGTCCGCCCTTTTAGTATCTCATTTATTACTATCTTAGGATAAAACAATGACATTACCAGACCTATAGCTATAGCTTAATAACTGACTGAGGAGGGACATTGCTGTAGCCAATGATTGGCTAAAAGGTGCAGTTCCTGCAGGAATATCGTGTCATCAGCAAACAGGAAATAGCCAAGACGACTGGGGACCAGAGGCATCAAAATGACAGCTGAGGAGACTCCGGACAGGTGAGTATAGTTTTTTTTGTTTGTTTGTTTTTACCCACCCCCTGCCACATATAAGTTTTTATTTATTCTGGATAAACCCTTTAAGACAGAGGGTTGGACATTTTTAACAACAGCTTCCCCAGTTGGATGACAAATATATCTATGGGCAGTGTAGATTGCCATGAAAACTTATAGCAAATTCCACTACCAACTGCTGATCTCCCACATAAGAAATGCCTGCCTAGACTGAAGTAGGTTGCCGCAGGTTTGGGAACTACACGTTAGAATGATACACACAAAGTTTCTTTGTTGTCTGTAATTATGAAGGTGTAGTGGACTGCATAGGAGCTGAATACCCAAAATGACTGGATATTTTTAGGGTGGGTTCACATATAACAGAATCGTAGTGTGAAATCCGCTGCGATTCCCATACTGTCAGTTTCAATAGGATTGCATTCTCTCAGTTGAATTTTCATTTCGATGTTAGTATCTGAACGCCGCCCCCCTTAACCCACCAGGCCCGGTGCATACTTTACCAGTCCGCTCTTCGGCTTATTCTGTGGCTCCTGGCATCCTGACGTCCCACTCAGCCAATCAGTGGCTGCAGCGGAACAGTGTACTAATTGGCTGAGTGGGACACCAGGGAACCGTGAGCCCCAGAACAAGCCGGAGCGCAGACCGGTAAAGTATGCACTGGGCTGCAGCAGGTTGAGAGGGGTGGTGTTTACATAAAGTGGGCTGAAAATTCTACTGTGAGTATGTAACCCTATTAAAAAACTAACAGTGTGGGAATCACAGTGGAAATCCGCTACGAGTCTGTTATGTGTGAACCCGTCCTTATGAATTGGAACCTTAAACAAATTTGTGCAAGCGGGCACATACCAAAAACAAGCAAAAAAAAAACAAAAAACAGTATATTTAGGCAATAGTCTACCTTTATAATATTCCTATACAGATTCCACTGTCTTTGCAGTTAGATTAGGTATGTGGTTCCAAATTGTAGAATTTTTTTTTTTTGTTTAGAATTCCTCAGGCGTTTTGCTTAGAAGGTGCCATGCCTTTTCCAATGACATGATAGGTTTATGTATATAGGTATATATTGCACGATAAAATATTGCAACCACAGAATTTACGAACTCTTCTAATGGCAGGGGATTGGTTAGGCAGCTATAACACTACCGGATATCGTCTATCAGCCTGAATTGGAGGGGGCACTACAAAGATTTATTCAATGTTTTTTCTAACTTGATGCAAATGTTGTCATGCTCTAAAACACGGCCATAAAACTGGTATATAATAATTATTATCATTAGAAATCCTAGCATACCATAGATTTCCTACTCTTCTCGTTATAAATAAATGAATAATCCGTAAGCACTGGCAATAAAGAGCAGTTACGTTAGCACACACAGCTATGGAGAAATATGCTCCTTGTCACAGTCTCCCCGTTCAGGATTTAGCAGTGAGACATACATTTAGAAGGATTGGAAGCCAGTTTTAGTTTAGCATAAAGCCAGGTTGTTAATAATACATAGTATAGACAGCCAGCGTGGTGGTGCTGGAGCCTGTGCAAGGTTCAAACGTTAAGCCTAATAGTGTAACCTCCTGGATAACATCCAGAATATCAGTGATATCGCCCACACAGACAGGAGCATGGCTTCTCTAAAAACATGATTCTAATCAGTTCTGTCCGTCCACATACATCACAACCCTTTAAACAATTGGTTTTCAAATATTATTTTAGCACAGGAATAAATGATGAACCCTTTCTATGACAGCAATGCCGATTTAGACTCACATCCACAAGGTATAACATCACATCACAGCTGTCGTGGTCCATGTGGGAACCAATGACAGGATACAAGGTAGGTGGAGGTCTATTAAAAATAATTTTAGAGAACTAGGTGCTAAGTTGAAGGGAAGGACCTCCAAGGTGGTATTCTCTGGAATACTGCCTGTGCCATGCGCATCGCAGGAAAGACAGCGGGAGCTTAGGGAGTTAAATGCATGGCTCAAGTCGTGGTGTAGAGAAGAAGGGTTTGGGTTTTTAGAGCACTGGGCTGAATTTTCATTGGGGTACAATCTGTTTTCCGCAGATAATTTGCACCTTAATGGAAGGGGGTCCGCTGTGCTGGGGGAGAGAATCCTAGAAGGGGTGGAGAGGTTTTTAAACTAGGGATGTGGAGGGAGGACAATGTAGTGTGTAATATAGTGGCGGATAGGTTAGACAGGGGACAGAACATTGAGGTGGGAGGAGAAGGGTCCTGTGAGGGGAGGATAAGACCAGTGCATAGGGAGATCCATATGTTGCAGATGAGCAGTGGGGATGATTGTAGCCACAGCACAGTAATAAATCCTAGTTCTTATAATGTAGCGGTTAAACTCAATGGTAATATAAAGTGTATGGTTACTAATGCCAGAAGTCTAGCCAGCAAGATGGGGGAGCTAGAGGCCTTGGTTCTGGAGGAGTCCATTGATGTGGTTGGTGTGACTGAGACATGGCTGGACTCCTCACATGACTGGGCTGTCAATATTCAGGGATTTGCGTAGTTCAGAAGGGACCGGGTGGGCAGAAGGGGAGGAGGAGTATGTCTGTATGTCAGAAATGATATTAAAGTGAGTGTAAAAGATGCAATAGTGGGCGATGACTGTGATGATGTGGAATCATTGTGGGTAGAACTACAGAAGGAGTTAAGAGTGAAAAAATTATTCTTGGTGTAATCTATAGACCCCCCAACATTACTGAGGAGGTAGATGGCCAGTTGAATAGACAAATAGAGCGGGCTGGCCGGGAGGGGACAGTAGTGGTAATGGGGGACCTCAACTACCCAGATATAGATTGGGGTCACGGTTCAGCTAAAACCACAAAGGGGAGGGAATTTCTTAACCTCCTGCAGGATAATTTTCTGGGCCAGTTTGTGGAGGAGCCAACTAGAAGTGATGCCTTGTTGCATCTGGTTATTTCTAACAACGCTGAGCTGGTTGGGGATGTCACTGTCCATGAACACCTGGGGAATAGTGACCACAATATAGTGACTTTTAGCTTAAAGTGTAGAAAAGAAAAACATGTTGGGAGGGCAAAAACTCTTAATTTTAAAAGTGCCAATTTTCCTGGGTTAAGGGCAGAACTTCAGGGCATAGACTGGGAGCGGCTGCTGTCACATACAGATACAGCTAATAAATGGGAAATCTTCAAATCCACATTAAATAACTGTACTGCCAAATATATTCCTATGGGTAACAAATATAAATGGTTAAAATCAAATCCCACATGGCTTACAAACGAGGTTAGAAGGGCTATAAATGAGAAAAAAGGGGCATTCAAAAAATACAAATCAGAGGGGTCAGCTTTAGCCTTTAAACATTACAAAGAAGTCAACAAAACCTGTAAAAATGTAATAAAAGCAGCAAAAATTCACAATGAAAGGCAGGTAGCTATAGATAGCAAAAGAAACCCCCAAAAAATTCTTCAAATATATTAATGCAAAAAAAACAAGGTCAGAGCATGTAGGACCCCTAAATAATGGTGACGGGGAGTTAATAACTGGGGATCAGGAGAAAGCTGAGTTACTGAATGGCTTCTTCAGTTCTGTATATACAAAAGAGGATGGAACTGTGGTGGGTGGGGCCAGTACTGAGGTGGTTGGGGCCAGTGCTGCTAACACATGTAATGTACTGAACTGGTTTACTATAGATATGGTCCAAGATAAATTAATTAAACTCAATGTAGCCAAAGCTCCAGGGCCTGATGGATTACACCCCAGAGTTCTTAGGGAACTCAGTTCTGTAATTTCTCTACCCTTGTATGAAATATTCATTGATTCTTTGCTTACTGGTATTGTGCCGAGGGACTGGCGTAAGGCAAATGTAGTGCCGATTTTCAAAAAGGGCTCTCGAACTTCCCCAGGTAACTACAGACCTGTAAGCTTAACGTCCATTGTGGGGAAACTATTTGAGGGGCTTATAAGGGACTACATCCAGGAATATGTAGTGGCTAATAGTATTATAAGTGATAACCAGCATGGTTTTACTAAGGACAGAAGCTGTCAAACCAACCTGATATGTTTCTACGAAGAGGTAAGTAGAAGCCTGGATGGGGGCGCAGCTGTGGATATCGTGTACCTGGATTTTGCTAAAGCGTTTGACACAGTTCCTCATGGACGTCTGATGGGTAAGTTAAAGTCTATCGGTTTGGAAAGTTTAATGTGTAACTGGATTGAAAACTGGCTTAATAATCGTACCCAGAGAGTGGTGGTCAATGATTCCTACTCCGAATGGTCCCGGTAATAAGTGGTGTACCCCAAGGGTCAGTACTGGGCCCTCTTCTGTTTAACTTGTTTATTAATGATATTGAGAAAGGAATTAACAGCAATGTTTCTATCTTTGCAGATGACACCAAGCTTTGTAGTACAGTACAGTCTATGGAGGATGTGCAGATATTACAGGATGACTTAGACACACTGAGTGTTTGGGCGTCCACTTGGCAAATGAGGTTCAATGTGGATAAATGTAAAGTTATGCACCTGGGTACTAATAACCCGCATGCATCATATGTCCTGGGGGGAGTTACTCTGGGAGAGTCGCTGATGGAGAAGGATCTGGGTGTACTTGTAGATAATAGACTACAGAACAGCACACAATGTCAGGCAGCTGCTTCTAAGGCCAGCAGGATATTGTCATGCATTAAAACAGGCATGGACTCTCGGGACAGGGATATAATATTACCGCTTTATAAAGCTTTGGTGCGGCCTCATCTGGAGTATGCTGTCCAGTTTTGGAACCCTATTCATAAAAAGGATGTTCTAGAGCTGGAGAGGGTACAAATACGGGCAACTAAACTAATAAGGGGAATGGAGCATCTTAGTTATGAGGAGAGATTAAAAGAATTACATTTGTTTAGTCTGGAGAAGAGACGTTTAAGGGGAGATATGATTAATTTATTGAAATATATAAATGGCCCCTACAAGAAATATGGGGAAAAGATGTTCCAGGTTAAACCCCCTCAAAGGACAAGGGGCCACTGCCTCCGCCTGGAGAAAAAAAAGGTTCAATCTCCGGAGGCGACAAGCCTTCTTTACCATGAGAACTGTGAATCTGTGGAACAGTCTACCACAGGATCTGGTCACAGCAACCACAGTAGAGGGCTTCAAAACATGGCTAGACAAGTTCTTAGACCAAAATAATATAAATGCATATGTATAGAACCTATCACCCCTCCCCCTTCCCTGTATCCATCCCCTCCTTGGTTGAACTTGATGGACATGTGTCTTTTTTCAACCGTATTAACTATGTAACTATGTAACATCAGTAAGAGATGGGTCCAGGGTGTAGTCACGCACACTCACATATACTGTACATAACATACAGATATAGATCGGTATTTGAGGCCACAATTGTTTTCCATATATGTTCCTGAGTGATAAAACAAGTTAGGTTTTAAGTAGAAGAAAAATCGAAAACACATCTCCTTGTGTTTGGCAAACATATATACAGTGGTGACTTGGATTACGAGCATAATTCGTGCCAGGACCGTGCTTGTAATCCAAATCCACTTTTTAACCAAAGCAAATTTTCCCACAAGAAATCATAGAAATGCAGACAATTGCTTCCACAACCAAAAAAATAATGATTTATTATTCTGAATAACATGTAAAACAGATGAAACTCTCCCATATAAGTGTTGTTAGCAGTAGCTCAGGCAAAATGGCTGTCTCCACAGTAATGTACAGAAAAAAAAAGATATCAAACAAACGGAAGATAAAAAGAGATGAGAACAAAACAGATATCCCCAATTTAATAAGAAACAAACTTTATAATAGTTCTGTGAAGAATAGCTGCCTACTATAGCCTTGTTTGGTCAAGAGAAGGGAATATTGGATAGGGGGTTCTTGTGTTCTAGAATTTGGTGGATTCGGATTGGTGGATGTCATAGTGCCTTATATATGTACAGAAAAAAGGTTTAATGTGTGAGTAGATGAAACCCTGCAGGCTTCAGGAAATTGATGTGTCACATTGTATTATAGGACAGATCAGCCGGTGACCTATACAATACACGCAGAGTAACCCAAGCGATTTTGCTCTGATTCCATTACAGCCTCAGGAAGCTCTCTGCTCACCTTTATCTGCCAGTTCCATGGCATTTGTGATGCCGAGAGTGCATATTATTTACACTAAGGAAAGTGGCAGATAATAGACTATATCACTCTGAAGGTGTTACAATATCTAATGATATGACTCTCTATACCATACAAAATAGTATTAGCGGAATATACCCTATAGTAATAAATGCGATTTAGTACTTGTCACCACTCACATAACACTTATTTAATTAAAAAAGAAAAGGCAAATGCAATAGTTAATGCAGATAATTCAATAACCATAAAGTGGGAACCACTAGTCCTAAGGGTATGTTCACACTGAGTAAAACAGGTGGAATTCCCAGCAGAATCCCATCTGCTTCAGTGTGTCAATGGGATACTTCACGCGCCTCTGCTCTCTGCCACTCTCTGCCTCTTTTACTCTAAGGCTGGGTTCACACAATGTTGAAATTGAGTGGATGGCCACCATATAACAGTAAATAACGGCCATTATTTCAATACGACAGTCGTTGTTTTAAAATAACAGCAAATATTTGCCATTAAATGGCGGCTATCCACTCAATTTCAACATTGTGTGGACAGAGCCTTTCTGTGTTTTCAATCCACTACTGGTTTTGGTTGCAATATGAGGACCACAATACTGACTGAAATATACTGTGTGTGAACCCAGCCTAAGAAAGTACATTGTCCCATGGAGGGAAATGAAAGAATAGAGTTTTGGTTGCTCACAGAACTAAGATATTCCGGTTCCATGAAACAAGTTTCTCCCTCATCTCCAGAACCAGTGTTTATGGCTTTGGATATTTTACAGCTTTTGGATATGGTTTGTCAGGGGTACATTGTAGTGATTACCCTTCAGTCATATTCCATTATCTTATGAAGAGTACTATTCCTTGTATACAGAAATAAAACTAATTTGGTCAGCTCTCCTAGAGGACCATGCACACTAGGCAGGAGCACATTGCTATGGCTGAAATTGCAAACACACAAAAACACAGAGATTTTTTTAGCAGTTGGGGGGGAACTGCTTTTAGTGATTTTCATATCTGTATTGTGTCTGTATCTTGCCATTGCGGTGAGCTGTTGCACTTTTTGTGTCATAGTCATAGCAATGAACTCCAGCCTAGTGTGATTAGTGTTCTAGGAAAGCTTACCAATTTTTTTTTTTCTGTGATCCAGACGGGGGAGTGGCTGCCCCTACTTGGTCGTGTACTCCACCCATCCCACCCAGGTGATTATTATTTTTGCCAGTATTGGTTGGATCCTGCATGCCCAGAGAATAGGCTTATTACATGCCATTAAGAGGCTAGTACAGTGTGGGTCCATACCGAGCATGAGGCCACCATATTGTTGGTGGGATGGTTTACACTATTTGCAAATGGTATACCAAGAGCCTCATTATTTTTATGGAGATTTGAACCCAGCAGGCTCTTTTTCAAGCCTATATTACATGTGAATAGTCAGGTTATATATGTTATTCAGGCTTGAAAAAAGAGCCTACTGCCACTGTGTATGTTGCTTGAATAAATCTCACCAAGTTTTATGCTACTGGATGCTGTTGAATTAATTCATATTTGATGACACATGGTCTTCTTTTGGGATTGGAGACCCTCTGGCATGCGTCCCACTTCTTCTTTTGAAAAACCTGGGAATAAGGATACTTTTTTGCATATGGCGCTATATATTCCTTTGCCAGTCGTTTTCCATGCAGTTTAGCAATGTGTTATTGTGTGATACTATTGAAACAAGCTTCTAAGGGATGTTAGACACCATGCCTCTATAAAACGGATGTGCATTGATTTGAGGCTGGATTACTGACTAAGCTGAGATCACTATTTTTTACCATGAGATGATAAACCCAAGCAGCGGTTTTATCAAAGATGAAAGCTGCTGCTACATGATATATTTTCTTAGTGAAATGATCCTTAATAAAGCCTATGCTTAATGTGATTTAGCAGGATTTTCTCAGCGTGACAACTTACTGGCCTTGTAGTACCATAGACAAAGCAGAACTGAGGTTCTGACATCAGACAATGCAGCTATTGAATACAGTGACGGGTCATATACAAAAGATGGAAACATAGAAATGCATCAGTAATTCCAGTTTCCCAAGAGATTCCTTATGAAAGATCACAGCAATGAATTATAAGATGACATATTAGATCATAGAAAACAGCTTTAGATGAGTTTTCCCAATAAACTCTTTTATTGCCTCTCCAATGGAAAGGAGATAAATGTATGATGGATGCGGGCTCACTGCTGGGACCATACAGTGTAATATGGTGGTCGAGCATATGCACTGCTGTTCTAATAAAGGTATGAGACCAACAAGGACACCATTGGGGATTGGGGGGGTAGGGTACCTCTTGCGTCCATTTCTTGCACTTTTTTGGATGTTAATCTTCATGTATTTAAAAAAGATACTTGGCAATGGTACTATTTGTTCTATAGGATGCATATAGTCATGTGAAAAAAATAAGGACCACACATAAGCAGTTCTTTATTTTTTAAGTTATGTGGAGAAATTAATAACTTATCTTCATTCAACAGCACCTAGAAATAAAGATGATGGAATTAACACATTGGGGGAATTTATTCTAGTTTTATATTTTTACAAATTGTGCAAATATTTGCGACTAAAGTTTCCGCAACTTACATCTGTCCCCAGAATGGTTCTATTTGCATGTATAAATCTGCTCCTTTTCCATGGTGTACACCAGATCCGCAGATTGTTGGAAGAGGAGAGCGTGTCTCTCTCCACTCGTTCTAGTGATTGGACCCCAACTGATCAAAACATTGGACCTACCAGTAGAACACACCGTATATTGTGGATCCAACAGCACCAGTCACAAAAGTGTAGAGAATGCCTTTGCTGGTTCACACTACGTATATTTCAGGCAGTATTTGGTCCTCTTGTCAGGTCCTCATAGCAACCAAAACCAGGAGTGGATTGAAAACACAGAAAGGATCTGTTCACACAATGTTGAAACTGAGTGGATGGCCATCATATAATGGTAAATAACTGCCATTATTTCAATATAACAGCCGTTGTTTTAAAATAACAGCAAATATTTGCCATTACATGGCGGCCATCCACTCAATTACAACATTATGTAAACAGATCCTTTCTGTGTTTTCAATCCACTCCTGGTTTTGGTTGCTATACAGCCTCAAATATACAGCCTCAAATATACATAGTGTGAACCCAGCCTAATTAAAATGTGTAAAGTATATTTATAGTATATGTCCCCTAAAAAGTTTTGTACACCAATAAAAATTATTTGTGCAATAATCCCAAATCCCTTTTTCTTTAAACAACTGGATCACCTTTTTAATTTCTTCTATGAGAGTGCTATGTCCTGGTACCTGTGTCCGTGCTAGGGTAATGTAGGAATTTGTCTCCAAATGTTTAAATCTAAATATGGATATCGTGAAATCAACATGTATAACTTGTGAGACTGCCATTTCCGCATACAGAGTGGTATTTAGGATGTGGAAGGGTCAGATACTGCTCTTTACTGCCACCACTGGTGAACTACACATGTGAAGAATACATGGAACCTTGGTCACATGACCTTCCATCAGACCTGCTTTTATAAGAAGCTACCTTCTGAGGGAGGAGTCTCCTAAGACTAGCCCTCTCTCCCTAGAGGGTTTGAGCCAGTGCAGTTAGTCTGGCTACAGACGTATAAGCATCTATGAAAGTAAGGCTCTGTCCTTCTAG
Organism: Dendropsophus ebraccatus; assembly: GCF_027789765.1. Lineage (NCBI taxonomy): Eukaryota > Metazoa > Chordata > Amphibia > Anura > Hylidae > Dendropsophus > Dendropsophus ebraccatus. The sequence continues at coordinate 52,548,931 of NC_091455.1, forward strand.
GTAAGGTTAAGACCTAGTTTACTCAGCCTGGGAGGAAGCAAGGTAACCAAGCCCTGGCCTGGCAGTTCCTGAGTCAGCTTTGAGTCAGTCACAGTGATCATGGCATCATGTGATGTTTCAGGAGATTTAACCCCTGAATGTGTCTGGTCCTCTCCGAGAGGTCAATCTTCTCTACAGTCCTGTCCCTACTCCAAGATGGAAAATTCTTTAGTAAGAAGAGGAAATAGCTGAGCAAGCACTTTTCTGCAAACACTTAACTCCTTGTCAACTTCTGGTCATAGTTAGTGCTGTGTGGCTTACACATCAAGGTTTTCTATATTTTACACTCTGCTATAGGGAAAAACAAATGTAGATTTGTTTTCTGGATTATGCTCAATATACTGCTGGTTCACCTCTATTCAAAGCAGCAGTCCTTCTGTTCTGGGGATCAAGGATGGACCTTTACAGATTTGAAGTAATAATAATGTTAATAATAAAAAAAAATTATGTTTTGCCTTTAAGAAACAATACACTGAAACATTACAACTTCAACTTATTGACGTGTCCTGCACATCTTTTTATACTTTCTTGGTTGTAAACTGCCATGTGTGCGAAGATATTTTTAGTGTGAATTTGTCAAACTGTTTGAGTTCAGCAACGTACTTTGAGACCATATGCCCGGCATTTAATGTGGCATCCGCAGCTCTGCCACTGGAGAAGATGGATGCCACCCTAAGGATTTCTGGAAAACATGGATACAGACATAGGGTTTGAAGAAGGTTGCCGAACCCAAGCAGTTCGGCAGTTCCGCTCTACACTGGTTATTACAAAATGTGTACACATGTAGTTGCCAAGGAAAGGTATTCAATACAATGCAAGCAAAAAGCAGGCAGCCATTCTGTGAATAGAGGTCCTATCAAGTAAATTTAGTGTGTAATTTCACCTTCAATTTCATTGTAGTATCATCTTGATATTACTAAACTAAAGCCAAATATTGGGCAGCCAAGATGCAGCTTCCTTTAGGGCATTTTAAATTATGCAATTCCTTAATATTTTTTAAGCCTTGAACAATAAGCAAGCTGGAGATTTTTTCAAAAAAATATTAAAGTATCTAAAAGTATCATAATCAGTAAGTGCAATTTTTGTATCTGGGTCCCAGAGCTTCAGACTATGGCTCACAGCATGCGGCATTTGTAGATAAGCCAGTGAAACTGGTGGATCTGTACGGCCGGCTCTAATAGTAGATTACAGCTCCATGGAAACGGTTGTGGTAAAATTCTGGGTTACTGTGACCATCACACTATCTCATTGTTTTTCTATGGGAAAAAAGTTATCCTCTATAAGGAAGATATTCAAGTCGTGTGACAATAAGTCATTGCACCATGCCCTAATGTACTGGAATGGAATGTAAGAAAAATGTGCACTAGCTTTGGAATACACAGCTATGAATATTGCTTAAAGTAGCAGTCCAGTTTTTATTTTTATGTTTTTATTCTTCTCCCCGCTGCAGGCTGGCCCATACACCTACCAATGATCATTAGTGTCCCAGGGCACAGCTTCACTATGGTCCAACAGCACCACTCAGATCCCACTGGCAGTGACATCAGGGCTTTTCTGACCCTTTTCTTTCTACAGGTCTATTGAAGGCCAGAAGTCAGGGTCTCCAATGCATCTCTATGTGAGCGCTCTCATAGAGATGCATTTCAGACCCTGACTTACAAACTCCTGAGCTGCAAAGCTGAAGCTAAAGAGGTCACATGGTTGTCAGCCAGATGAACCTCATTTCTTTTTAGTTGGGATGCAGGAATATTTGGGTGTTTCCGCATTCCAATTACCCATAGCAGACAATGTTAAGTGCAACCAAAGCCGTACTTTACATTGTTTGAACTGTTAGTTTGGGAATCCTGGCTGGAGTGTATACATCGTGTATACGTATGTACGTCTGTAATTTCATGTGTGTTCAAATGTGACCTTTGTGCACTCCTTGTAGCTCTGCCATTGCCAATAAAACCTCAGAAATGAACTCAATTCTGCAGCACAGTTTAATGGCAGCTTCACCTGTAGCGAATCGCAGAGACTCTGGCTACTGTGAGTTTGTATGGGGTGACATACTCGCAGCAGAATGTTCTTTCCGCTGCGAGGATGTAAATGCAGCCCCCCCTTAACCAGCTGCTACCCAGAGCATACTTTACCTGGTTTGCGCTCTGGCTGCATCTGAGGCTCCCGGATCCACCGCTCAATGACAGTGACAGTGACTGCGGCGGGGCCATGTGCTGATTGGCTGAGCGGGACCTACAGGAGTCGGGAGCCTCATTGACCTCAGTGATCATACGTACTTGTCTTTATTGCAACAAGCATATGGAGGAGGTGGACGGGTTAGGACGTTCTTTTTTTTCCCCTGCTGCATAGTAATTTTTTTTAATAGGGTTGAAAATTGTCCTGCTCAGCCAATCACTGGGCACAGTTCCTGCAGGGCTGATGGGTAACAGGAAACAAAAAGCATCAGGGATTAAAAGCCACCAGAACAGCAGCTGTGGGGGATCAGGGCAGGTGAGTAAACATTCTTTTTTTTTCTTCACTGCAGCCTGGTTAACTTGCACAATTTGTTTCAGGGCTGAAATACTCCAATGGCCAATGGCCTGTAGTCATCACAGCCATTGTTGCCGATTTGCAACACCGGCCACGATTACTACAGAACTCAGGTAGTGCTGCAGCTGGTGGAATCCCGGAGTGTATACACATAGTATACACTCTGGCCGGGATCCCTAGTGGCGCCGCAAAAAACTGACATGTCAGTTTTCTGCGTCAGCCTTAGGGTGCGTTCACATGTACAGGATCTACAACAGATTTGATAGCACAGATTTGAAGTTGCAGATTCAGGCTATGTTCACACTACGTATATGTCCGGCCGCATATTTTCCGCCGCCGGACATATACGTATGAAACTCCGGCCGGGACTTTACGCAAGTTGCGGCCGGATACGTACGGAACGCAAACTTACGCCCGTAGTGTACTTACGCTTCCTGAGCGCTCTTCGTAGCGATCTGACAGCGGACTTTTACTTGGAAATCTTCGCCTAGCCCCGGACACCCCACAGAACCTTTTGGATCGGCACAAAAAGCTTTCAAAATGAAGAAATCACCACTACGTACGGGACCACATGTAACGCTATGGGCGTAAGTTACGGCATTTCCGTCCCGAAATAATGGTCTGGTTCATTTTTTACGGCGCCGCTTACGATCCGGGCGTAAGTTCGTACGTAGTGTGAACTGTGCGGCCGTAGATCGTATACTTTACATAGTACGCAAACTACGTAAGTTTCCGGCTGCTTATTCACGGAACGCGCTACGCCCAGAAACTTATGTAGTGTGAACCCAGCCTCAACGTAAATCTGCGCCATCAAATCTGCTGCAGATCCCGTACGTGTGAATGCACCATTAAGCTATGTTCCCACACAGTATTTTTGCTTAGTATTTTGCAACCAAAACCAGGAGTGGATCGAAAACCCAGTAAGGCTATGTTCACACACTGTTGAAATTTAGTGGATGGCCGTCATTTAATGGCAAATAATTACCGTTATTTTAAATCAACCGCCATTGTTTTGAAGAACTGTTTGTGAGCCTTTCTGTGTTTTCAATCCACTCCTGGTTTTGGTTGCAAAATACCGAGTGTGAACATAGTTTTAAGGACAAACCAGACAATTTAATGCCTTATACCACTTCTTTCATATCCCAAAGTCTCGTTCTTACCATCCCTTCCAGGCAGGTTATAATGTATGAAGCAGGCCATGGCAGGTTTTCTTGTTTATATGGCCCAAAAATGGGCATACTTCCAGATAATGATATTTAGTGACAAGAGTAATGGGAAATACTAGTAATATATACTGAGTGCACACATTACTATGGCAGGGTACAAAGAAGGCCAATGCAAAAGGGTAAATAAAATATTCCATTCTAGATTCATTTACGTCTTTCACATAAAGTCGTCGAGCTTAGGGCTTGACAAGTCAATTATTTTGCTTGCTGTATCCTAAATGATGCTAAGGTCTGTAGATCTCCCCATATATTCATATACTGTGACTCTGCATCTTATTTGTCATTGGAATTACATTGAGATGATGTATTGGAAGTGCAGAATACGAGTGAGAGAATGTGGAAGGCATATTTGCAGAGACAGGACTATATTAAAATATAACTTTGAGGTTAACAGCTTTTAGCTTGGAGAATGGGGGTGTGAAGGTTCATTTTCTGGATAAATACTCCATGAGTCAGATAGATCTGAGACCTGTCATTCATTCTGTATGCTTCAAACTTAATCTGTATCAGCCGTGCACGGACCACAGTGTAAGATGCTGATAAGTGCTGAGGGGTGAGTATGAAGGCAGGGATCCAAGATATGACAGCCCAGGTATGTGTCTCATGGAAACAAAGCAGTATAATAAAAGCTATATAATGAAAAGTTATGCCGCACTGTAATACATCCTTGTAGCTCAGTTGATCATTTTAACCCATTAAAGACTCAGCATATTTAGGTCTTGTGGATGCAGACAATTTTCAGTATTTCGTTTTCGTTTTTCCCTCCTTGCCTCTTGAAAGCAATAACTTTTTAAAATTTTACATGAACAGCACAAGAAGAAGGAAATAGCAGGCACCACGGCTTACTCTACTTCTCAGACTCAATGTCCAACAGCAATACTCCCGCTTAGATGGTGCACATTGAGAAGACAGATTCCACAATGCAGATGATCCTCGAAGAAAAGTACAACAGCCCTCATCAGGAATCAGCACTGATGGATGCTTTATTTCAGGAAGATACAAACATAAGTAGCAGGTGCGTTCCGCTGGAGAGAGCGACAATTGTTTTGCGCTTTTTTCCCCTCTTTTTGTTTATGCCGTTCACCATATAGGAATAAAAATATTATATTTTAATAGATTGGACAATTATGCACGCTATGATATATAATATGTTTATTTATTTATTATTTTTCATGTTTTATTTGTATAATGGGAAAAGGTGTCATTTAAATTTTTATTGGGGGAGAGGTTTTGGCATATTTTTAAAAACATTTTTCATTTTTTATTTTGTACACTTTTTAAGTCCCCTTGGGGGACTATTACATGCAATCATTGGACAGCATATACTGATCAATGCTATACTATTGCATAGCATTGATTAGTGTTATCGTCTTCACATAAAGTTTGCCTGTGGCTTGGGTGGGAATACGTCAATGACAATTTAGGCTTAGTGATAAGGTTTTTTCTATAAATTTTACTACAAAAGAGAACTTGTATGGGAATACCAGAATTAGAGATGAGCGAACCTGACGGATTTCTGGTTCGTACGAACCAGAAATCTCGGCATCTGACTCCCGCTGTCTGCAGACTCCGTGCAGCGGGTGGTTACAGTGTAAGGAACGCCTAGAAAACTGGGATACAGCCTATGCCATAGGCGGGAGTCAGATGCTGAGATTTCTGGTTCGTACAAACCAGAAATCCGGCAGGTTCGCTCATCTCCAACCAGAATCTCTGTGGGAGCACACATGAACATTATAAATGTGTGGGGAGAGGGGGCACTAAAAGTAATAAGGCAGTAAAATCTTGTATGGGGGAACAAAGGTGGGACTAAAATTGTGTAGTGGCAAAGGGAGAGAATAAAAAGAGGTCTTTATGGTAGACTGGGCTAAAAGGAGAAGGAATGGGAAAGTGCGCAACTCCAATCATAGAACTGTAACAAGGTAGTCACTGGATGTGCCTGAACTGTAATCACTTATGGGCAGTAGGGCACCAGACTGAGTACAATTCCTTGGCATAGTAACAGGTGTGACTAAGCAAAATATTATCGCAGAATGCATGGCCTAGGGTGTAACCATGTTTTCCAGGCAGCCCCAGGCTATGTTCACACAACGTCAAAAAAAAAAAAAAAGAGAAAAGGCAACGGCCTTTTCTTTTTGTAAAGACTTCTGTTATTGCTGCAATTTTTCTTTATTCACCGTTCTTTCACCGTTTTTACTATTAAATTCAATGGATTTTCAATTAAAGACACATCCAAAGGCCAATTAGTCCATCTGAACTAGAATAATGTACCAACAGCCGGATGGACGGCCAGACAGTGAAATGACGATCATAATTTTAAACAGAGAGGAAAAAAGGTTGTGTGAACAAAGCTCTAGGGCTGCATACATCATCTCCAGGCATCAGGATTCAAATACCGAGCATTCGGGTTGACGCAAACCACTCATTTCTAGTAATAGCTTATAAGCCATGAAATGTATGTCTGTTCAATAGAAAGTGGCCATGTCTATTCCAAACAGACACAAAGGGAACCAGTTCTTTGGCTACCAGTGGATTGCAAAAGCATTAGTCATATGATAAGACAATCCCCTTTAGGCTATGTTCACACACGGTTTTTATTGGACAGTCGTCCCTTCACGACAAATAACAACTGCTATTTGTCGTTAAATGACGGCCGTCCAATAAAAATAGCTATTAATTAGACGGTGTGTGAACATAGCCTTAGGCTATGTTCACACTGCGTATGTTTCCGGCCGTAGAGCAAACCGCGAATATACGCACGTAGTTTTGAGGTTGATGCGTTCGCTTGAAAGTATACGATATACGCCGGCACAATGCACACTACGTATGAGCTTACGGCCGGATCGTATACGGCGCTGTGAAAAATGAACAAGACCATTGTTTGAGGACGAAAATGTTGAAACTCACGGCCGTGGATTTCCATGCGGTCCCGTACGAAGTACTTATTTCAGCCAAATTGAACTTGATTTTTCGATCCAAAAGGTTCTGTGTGGTTTACGGGGCTGGGCGAAGATTTCCAAGTGAATGACCTGCCTCAGATTGCTTCGAAACAAGCTAGGGAAGCATAACTGTACTACGGGCGTATGTTCGCGGTTCGTACGCATCCGGCCGCATGTCTATTTTTCCCACGCCCGTAGTTTCAGCCGCACATGTACGGCGGCGTACGATCTACGGACGGAATCATACGCAGTGTGAACATAGCCTTAAGCTGTATTTATGTAAGAAATTATTATACAAGAAATTATTGGAAAATAAATTTTAAATTTGTCTTTGAACATATTCAGGGATTCTTTTTGTCTAAACTCACTCGGTGCCTTTAAATCTGCAAATATGAGCGCATGTTCCTTTTAATAAGTGTGTATAAAACAATACCATGATTCCGAAGCAAAACCAATCTGTCATTCTAAATATGTGATAACGTTGTATTCACAATTTTATAAGCTCCAACACATGCTGAGCCTGATTCATATTTCCACTGCAAAAACAGAAATACATTTCAATTTGGGTATTGCAGAATTCCGTACGAGGCTCAATGCTGAAACTTTATGTCGTGTGACCTTTAGGTAAAACAGATTTATGGATCTGCTGACAACTCATGAATGCTCCCACATTTCCAGCTCCAACATTATAGAAATTGACAGAACTAAAACTGTATAAGTAGCTGCCATTGAGCTCATTGTTGGGAAATGCTTAGAAAATGCAGCATATCAGAAGTGAATCCAGTATAGTACTAAACAAAGGTGCAGACTAATTCTCAAGTAGGTGTCTACCATAACAGTACAAGAGTAGTTATTGCTGTACACTGCACAAACATCAGTTGCAGCAATGTCACAACCACTATTGTGTACAAAGAGTAAGTATGCCGCAGTGCTCATACAGAGAAGCACTATGGGTCAAAGGGCACTGTTCTCTTGTATTTCATAAAGTGCATGAGTATTGGATGCATTATAATGCCCATGTACTGGGTGAAGTATTGTACACAGACATACTGTACATAAAATGTTTGTGCCAAAGAATACTTAAAGTGTCACTGTTGTTTAATTTTTTTTTTTGTAGAAATCAATAGTACAGGCGATTTTAGGAAACTTTGTAATTGGGTTTATTGGGCAAATATGCCATTATCTGCATTTAAAAAGACTTTCCTCAGTTCCCCCCTCTCCCTTCTCTCTCTCATTCACTGCTTATCATCAGGAATCTTGACTCTTTTACATCAGTAGGGCCCTGTCTGTTCTATGGAGAAGGGAGGGGGGAGGAAGGAGATTAGTCACCAGCAGAGAGCAGAGAACAAAGGATTACACAGCGGGAGCTGCATGAAAACTGGTATTCAGAGGTCAGAGAGGTCAGTGCTGACTGTCAGAGGAGATAGCCGGTGATGTAGCTATAAGGGGGCTATTTTGAAGTCCCCAATTAGCAAGTGCACTATACTGTAGTATACAATCATTAGCCAGACTATACTATAGCACATAATCAGTGAAAACACAACCAGCAGGTGCACAGAGGGTGCACTATATTGAAGTACCCAATCAATGGTTCCACTGAAGAACACAACCTGTGGGCGCACTATACTGTAATACACAATCAGTGGGTGCACTATACTGTAATACACAATCAGTGGGTGCACTATACTGTAATACACAACCAGTGGGTGCACTGAAGAACACAATTTGTGGATACACTGTAGTACAAAAGCAGTGAGTTTATAAGTTTAGTTGTATTCTTTTGAGAAGAGGGTAATATATTCCGTCATCATGACAGACAAAGAAATTTAAGCTTGACTGTAGCCAAAACTTAACACATTTAGAAACACAAAATAAAGTTGATGAATGACAGAAGTAGAAAAGCAGACGTGTATTATACAAATCTTATCTACATTCAGCCTGAAATATAGTGCAATGTGGAATGGAAATTAAGTCCAAAGACAGAGAATCACAGCAACTAAACCTCAAGAAATTGCAAATTTTCAGACTCATAAAGACAGCTGATCAGATTTACGAATAATAAAGACGAAAAAAATGGCTGCAAAGAGCAGGGCTTTTATAGGTATAGACTGCTCCATATAATAATAAGATAGTCTACATATGTAAACAGCAATTTTCTGCAGAATGTAACCACGCGACATATTACCACTACAGAGCAGAGAATATATTACACCTGGGCTGTGCCAGTAAAACAGAACATCTTTATTTAAATGATTTGTATGCATCGTTAACAAGCTCATTTGGATTTTATTTGGCCATACCAGCAGCCAGATGCTCATCTCCACATGAATGGATAAGCATCTCTGTTCCTGCTCCATTACTATACCCAGTGACAATACATTCCTTCATAGAAACACTGACAATAATCTCACTGGCTATAATCTGTCTATCTTTGTAAAAAAAAAAAAAAAATAATAATCTAAATGTTGTCTGACTTTATGTGCATACAACCTCTGGTAAAAAAGCATGGACTCACCACACTACGGAGTCACCACAGTGGATGCACACACAGTATTTTTTAAAAAATTTATAGCAAATGGGATTGACAGGTCAACTCTTAAGGCGGACCGTGGATTGCACTTTAGAAATCCCAATGAATCAACGGGACAGGTGAAAAATAAAGCGGAATCTGCAGCAGAGATTCAGCTTGAAATTCCTTGCTTTTTCCGTAGTGTGAAGTGATGTTTTTACTTCAGCCCAGAAGAAAGTGATGGGGGTCCAGCTGGGAATCTGCTGACAGGCTGCAGAGACAGGAGAAGCTCTTTAGGCGACTTTGTACCCATGATCTGACCCCCCAAACCACTTGTACCTTCGGATAGCTGCTTTTAATCCAAGATCTGTCCTGGGGTCCGTTCAGCAGGTGATGCAGTTATTGTCCTAAAAACAGCTTTTTAACTTGCAGCCCTGTGTCAACCTGGCATGGCCTAGAGTGTCAGTTCCCTAGGCCTGCACCGCCTCTTAAATCCTGCCCAGGGCCTTCCTAATGGGGAGGAGGGACAGAGGGGCGTCACAGGCCTAGGTCACAGATACTCTAGACCAAGCCAGTATGACACAGGGCTACAAGTTTTAAAGTTTTTTTGTTAGGACAATAACTGCATCACCTGCTGAACTGACCCCAGGACAGATCTTGGATTAAAAGCAGCTATCCGAAGGTATAAGCAATTTGAGGTGGGGGGCAGATTGTGGGTACAGGGTCGCTTCAACTAGAGTTTAAAGATTTTGATATTTTATAATATAGATAGTAAAATGAAAATGAGAAAAAAATATGTTTATCATAAAGATTTGATTTGAATAATAGGTTTTCTAATGACACCCCCTTTAAGAGTGTGCCCACATTAGTACTCTACAGTAGTTAGTTTGGCACAGTGACTAACCAGTAATCACAGTGCCTATAGTGCAGTACTCCCACGTAATGTCTCTCCTGTGCCTTATAGCCCAGTACTTACATTACCCGGAGACTGCCGATATAGTATTCCCACAGCCACGCCAAGTCATAAAATAATATATAGCTATAAACATATGTGCAGATAGGCAGTATGTGCCTATTTGTTTTAGTCTGGATGAACATTGAAGGTTTACTATCTCTGATGTCATAGCACATTGCAGAAAACAGATGGTGATGGTGCTGTGAGTGGCAGGAGCTAGTTAAGAGCCCGCTGTGCTGTAATATGTCCTGATCAGTTCTGCACTTCCATTTGGCTAAAGACATAAATATTCATGTTGTAGGTTTACAGCATCTCAGTGATTATCACTATAAATTACTCATACATATGTTACTCCTATCACTACAAATGGTACAGCAGGGTCTCAGCAAACCGAAGTAAATATTACCTGATATAATCACATTCTAATATAAACAATGAGGATGTATAGAAACAGCGAACAGAGAGAAAGGTGAGCTGCTATTTATATAACACCTACACGAGCACAAACAATACAAAAGACAATAATGTGTTATACAGATTATCTCATAGCAATCCTTATACATTCATATAGTCATCATAGACGGGACTGATCTTCTTGTGAAGGCACATGTACCCCCTCCCCAGGTATAGGCAGAGACCACAAATTACTTACTGTCTTGGCCATAATAATCTTGGGGAGTGTTGAGCAGACTTGCAGAACTTTTCAGGTTCAGCAACATTCTCCAATCCTGAGTGCTCGGCATTGGACTCCCTGTAGATGGAGAAGTTGGATACCACCCTTGGCAGTCCTGGAAAACATGGGTACAGCCACATGTTGTATCAATATTTCCCTGGCATCCCTAGGACAGCTTCCAACTCCTCCAGCCGCTGTAAGCCAAATGCCAAACAAATGCTGTTTGAAGAATGTTGCCGAACCTGAACAGTTCGGCAAGTCCACCAACACTAATCTTGGGCAGTGAGCTGAATCTTTGTCCCAGGTAAATGAGAGCCTGAATATTAGATTATGTTTGGATGCTATGAAATGGTAGGCTATGTCATGTTGTGTACTCCTAAAGCTAGACATACAATTACTGAACCCACTGAGATGCCCCCTTAGCCCATCACTGAAAACAGTAATGACCCATTCTGGCCACTGAGAAAGAGAAACGCTGGCAATAGCTATGGGCACCAACAGGGGTAAATCAGAAAATATTTAAAGGTTACATTTATCTACTGGAGTACCTCTTCTACAAAACAGACTATGGGATATGGTGTATGTGCTGTTTCTGGAGGAAAGTGGCCATGTCACTGGATAAATCCTTTAATAGACAATAGTCAAGGAGTGAGAACATAGTAGCTATATGACTGTTTAGTCCATTAAAATCAATGACGGCACCAGAAATTTGTAACACCACAAGCAAATCCACATGTATACTGGAAATGTGTGTAAAAAAATAAATGTGGTGTAAACGGACCCTTAACACTAAAGAAAATAGGTAACATAAATATTATACTAGTATACTGCCAAGATACTGGATATAAAACACAGGCATCAAACTCATGGCCCTCCAGCTGTTGCAAAACTACAATTATCATTATGCTTTCACCAAGCCTGGGGGCTGCGAGTTTGATGCTCTTAAAGTGACTCTGTACCTGCAATCTGTCCCTCCCAAACCACTTGTACCTTCGGATAGCTGCTTTTAATCCAAGATCTGTCCTGGGGTCCGTTTGGCAGGTGACGCAGTTATTGTCCTAAAAAACAACTTTTAAACTTGTAGCCCTAAATATCTGTGCCCTAACCTTGCACCACTCCTCCGTCCCTCCTCCCCGCCCTCCTCAATATTAGGAATGCCCCTGGCAGGATTTTTCCTATTCCTCTGCAGTAAACACTGCACAGGTGCCTTAACAATGCAGCCCATGTGCAGTGTTCTCAGAGCTGATGAATAGGAGAAAACCTGCCTGGAGCATTTCTAATGATGAAGCGGGCGGGGGAGGAGGGACAGACAGGCTGTGCCAGCCTAATGCACAGACACTCTAGGCCACGCCAGTTTGGCACAGGGCTGCAAGTTTAAAAGTTGTTTTTTAGGACAATAACTGCATCACCTTCCGAACGGACCCCAGGACAGATCTTAGATTAAAAGCAGCTATCCGAAGGTACAAGCGGTTTGGGGGAAGGTCAGATTGTGGGTACAGAGTCACTTTAATATATAACACAGGTTAGAAAATAGGTATACTACAATGTAGGACAGAATTAGTGAAATTGGGGACATGATACAGATGGTTGCAACCAGGATACCTGGAAAGTGCACAACCACGGGAAACTTCAATCCTAGGAGACTTGAATGCAAACAAAATGTAGTCAGCACTTTCCCTGAATAAAATCCATTTATTGAGGTTCCATAAAATAGTAGAAAAAAAGTGGTATCCAGGGTAGAAAAACACACAGTGCACACGGGCTGACGCGTTTCTGGACGGCCCTTAATCATAGATGATAGAAACGCGTCGGCCTGTATGTTTTTCTACCTTGGATAACATTTTTTCTACTATTTTATGGAACCTCAATAAATGGATTTTATTCTGAGAAAGTGTTGACTTCTACAATTTGTTCCAATTGGGGACATATTGATCAAAATGAAAGAATAGTTATCAGTTAGATCTACCATATACCAAGAGTTTCCAGTAAAATACTTCTAATTCCAGCACAGTAGTTACACCAAGTCAGTTCTTGCAGTGGATGGAAGGGGAATAAATCTTTCTTAATGATACTAAAAAGCGTGGATGTGATATCGCAATAAGCACTTTCCAGCTAGAACTCAAATGACCTCAAGTAAAAGAGAATAAATCTACAGTTTGCCTCTAAAATATCATGACCTTGCTTTATAGTTCAATGCAGTAAGTCAGAGTTACGGGACAAGGTATTAATCACTGAGCTCCACAACGGAACATGAAAAAGTCTGTGGGATTGGTAAGTGCTGGCTTCTAGAAGAAGACAAGGTAAAGTAGGCAATATGGTCATCTATATTCTAGTCTTCTAGGGCCGCTGGGAGAACATTTATAAAGATCACCACAAAGTGCTTCCAGGAGATGAGGAGAGGTGTGATTTCTGAGTGTACAAGTCATAGGAGGCTTATACCTTCCAATAAGTAGACCCAGAAGACACATCGGGAATCACTGCTGCTGTGTGATCACAAACCATATACATCAGTAGCTTACATACAAAGCAATAGGGAGTTCTGAATCCTCATTTACATACTACAGAACTTTCTCTGTAACATGAGCAATCCCTGGTGTGTTATAGCATTCATTTCTCATTGCCTTCAATGGGACAAGATGCAAGCTCAGTACAGTAGGGGGAGAACATTGCATTTGGCATCATCCTTACCTTGCTGCATACGGTTAATGTCTACATGTTATCATTTGTAAGCATGGAGGATCTGAATGAGCAATGTGTCTACTAGAGGAGACAGCCCTGTCAGCATTGGAAGTCTTATAGGCCAGGCAATGCTCTCTGGGAAAAGAATATGCAAAATAACTTGCCTCCAGTAGAAAAGAACCTTACTCTCTAGTGCCACCTAGTGAGGATTCTAATAAAAAATAACTTTTGCTGCCTATGGTGAGACGAACAATTAATTCCGTACTTATTATTATCTATTCAAAAACTATGTAAGCTTTTCTCTCCGTCTCCCCCTCCCTTCGGAGACAACTGATACACACAAGTCCTTGGCAGGCTTTATCTGCAATTTTGTAGCTTTGGAATGCTGGGAGAGTTAATTTGAGGTCCAGCCGCTGATAAACTTACTGTGATTATCCCTCTGGCCATTACAGAGTTGCTACATAGTTGCAGATAGGGACTTGTTTGCAGGAGCCGTCTCGGAGGGTAGCAGGGGGATGGGGGAGGCGGAGAGAAAGGCTCACACAGTATTTTTGTGTCTTCAACAGAAAGCAGCAGCTCAGAACTTGGGGAAGTAGACTGAATAGATAATAACCAGTATGGAAGTAATTGTTCGTTTCCCCATGGGCAGCAACATATCAAAAGTTATGTTCAAGCAGAAAAACCCTTTAACAAAGGGCATTAAACAGCTGCTTTTTCTTGGGGTCTGATAATGATGTAAAATAGTAAAGGGAGTACATACACCTTTTAAACTCCAACGTTACTCCAGCAGTGGCGGCTCTGTGGTTCCCTCCAGTCCCTGGTTACATTGCTGAAGCAATGATGTGCTGTACCAATATCTCCTGCTGTACTTATCACTGATAATGTGAGTGTTGAGTTGTGATTTCCAAGGGTCCATACTATCACCATTGTTTCATATACACTATATAGACAAAACTAGTGGGTCCAACCTGCTGCATTAAATCCAGGTGTATTATTCTGCCTTAATGGCACAGGTGTATAAAAACCAAGCCCCTACCAATGCAGTCTGCCTTTACAAACATTGGGGGGGGGGGGGGGGGGGGTTGCTCTGTTTTGTGTTTCTGCTCTTCCTGGTTTGGCATTTTCCAGAATGCAATGCTTTCCCTCAAGTGATCATCACAGCCCCCACCCATTACAATCAGTAAAATTAGTGCAGCAGCTGCTTCTGGCCGGTCAGAGATGGTGAATCAGTCAGGGGATTAGAGGATCCAGCCAAGACTCCTGTGACATCACGCCCTGCCCCCTGTCTGCATCATCAGCAAACACACACAATGTGAGACAGAGGCCTGGAAGATTTGTCTCCTAAGGGGGATAGCAGCAGGAGCAGGAGACAATGTGGATTGGCACAGGGGCCATTTTTTTTTCACTTCCAGGATTTCTATCAGCTACCAGTGTGGCAGAACTGTACAGATACGGTAATACATTATATAGACACATCTATATAACTTTTAATACTTTTAATAGAACTCAAGTTTTTCTTATTCGGTGTTCCCCTTTAAAGGAGTTCTCCAATTAAAACTCTAAAACTTAGAACCACAATGTGCAGACCATGTAAAGTTACAGAGCAGGATCATTAAGTGCGGAGGTGCAAAGTCCCTACTGCTCTGCTAGAGAGCTCCAAACTTCTGGCATTAAAATCAGCACTAATGCTGTGCCCAACCAGGAGCTTCATGGCATAAGTTTCTACGACCAGGCAGCTGCATGCAAGCCTTACATCCCCAAACACAATGTAGGATTGAATGGTGTACAGCATGCCGCCACTGGAGTGGTGGAAACATGTTTTTTTGAGTAACAGATCACACATCACCCATGAGTCTGGGTTTGGTCCATGCCTGATCACATTGTGCCACCTGTAAAGTTTGGTGGAGAAGGGATAATGCTATGAGGTTGTTTCTCAGGGATTGGACTTAGTTAAAGAGAAGGGAAATCATATTGTTTCAGAATATCAAGACATACTGGGAGCTTGCAAACTTACTGGGAACAGTTTAGGTTAGAATCTTTTCTGTTCCAAGATGACTGTGCCCCAGTGCACCCAGCAAGGTCCATAAAGACATGGTTGGGGAGTTTGGTGTAATAGAACTCGGCCGGCTGCACCCTGACCTCAACCCCAGCCAACACCCCTGAGATGAGCTACAATGGAGACCGTGAGCCTGGTCCTCTCACCCCTAAGTGTCTGACCTCACAAATGAATAAATTGGCAACAATTCCCACCGACACCTCCAAAATCATGTAGAAAGTTTTCCCAGAGGGTGGAAATATAAATGCAAAGGGAGGAACCAATCCAGAATTTAATGGCTATAGATTGAGAATAGGTGTTCCAAAAGCTCCTGTAACTGTAATGTGTAGGTGGCCCAATAATTTAGTCCATATCATATATAGCTATGCCTGAGCAGGGTTACCACTATAAAATACACCAAGTCTGATTAATTTTTATAATACCCCATAGATCATCATACAAAGACCCATCATACACCGATCTTCATATATAGTGTGCCCTCAGTATTGTGCTTTTTATGAAAGTTAAAAAAAAATGGAAAGACATCAAAAGTTCAGTCCAATCTCCTCTACCTAATCTGGTTATGCACCATATTGCTCTTTCTCTAATCCGATTCCATTCAATGATCTCTTCATTATGACCGGATGACAGATAAATCAAGATGTCTATGACTAGCGTGGAAGTTGTACTATGTGACAAAGCCATCACCGCCTGCAGGATAGAAAGCCCTCAGCAGCACAAAGTCCCGAAATACATTGGCACTATGTAAATAACACATCCTCCTCATTCCCCTTTTGGGTAAATGAACAATCACACAATTGTAAAGCAATTTCAGGAGCGTTCTAGTGCAGCCTGCACACAATGCAGCCCCGAACAGCAGCGGTGGGGGAAAAAAATGACATCTCTCTTTTGTTAGGTTTATGCAAACTAGTGGGCTGACAGAGAGCAAATGATATAACACAATCACAAAAGTGACAGCTCCTTCCCCAGCAGCTGTATCCTTCATATCTGACAAACAATGGGCCATGTAGATGTATACCCATCCGAAGACACCGCAGGGACAGACAGGTCACAATGACAACTATAGTATTGATCATAGTAAATATAG
Organism: Dendropsophus ebraccatus; assembly: GCF_027789765.1. Taxonomy (NCBI): domain Eukaryota; kingdom Metazoa; phylum Chordata; class Amphibia; order Anura; family Hylidae; genus Dendropsophus; species Dendropsophus ebraccatus. The sequence goes on from NC_091455.1 coordinate 52,565,620, forward strand.
AAAATCCATGTAAGATTTGGGGTACAATACATGTGTCTTCATTGTTTAAACAGTCAGAAAGCAAAACATTTATGGTCATCACATTGCAGATTATTGCCAAGTGACACATGTCATTTATCAGGACAGTCATGTCGCCTACAAGTCTTTTTTGTGTGCGTCTATAGCATGCTTGGCAATGGACAATGCAGTCAATATGCTGATCCCAGCTAGACTTTGCCATACTTTACTGTGCCCAGACAGAAAGGAAGCCTACCTCCAAGTCATTGGACAATATTCAGACAGGGGTGGTAGGGATAACCTCTATGCATAGTCACATGGAAGAGTCAAACCACCTCCTGGAACCTAAAACCACTTCTGTGGCCAGATTAGCTATGGTATATCAGTATTACCCCAGTCATCCTGGGGAATGCACATTAATCTGACAGCATTTCATGCAACATGAGGTCCTGAATTAGATGTATTAGTACAATAGAGTAAGAGCCAGGAAACCAGACATAGCCACAGACAGCAGGATAGTGAATGCAAGTTCCTGGCTCACCTTATAGCAATAGGCTGATAGGAAAGTGCATGCATGGGGTGTACTCACCATCTGTAAAGTGCAGATGAAGATGAGTGTGCACCTTCCTGTGCAGCAGCCCATGGTGAGGAGCTCTGACACTCACACTATAGTGTCCTGCGGAGACAGAGAGTAGCTGGACAGCTCCTTAAGGCGTAGCTGCACTTTCTTAGGGCTGCCTGGAGATTCAGCACCTGCAGTACTATAGATCCCTGTGTATTGCTGCTGCTGGTATCCCCAATGCTTCATTCAGCAGCACCTCCACATGTGCCAGGCTGCGATCCTGCTTCCCTAATCCCAAAAGCCGAGCACAGAGCCCAGAAAAATCCCAAACACCAAGCAAGGAAAGCGCTGAGCTCCACGATCCAGACCTCTCCTTCCTTTCTTCTCTTCTACGTTTGACTTTTGATTGCTATAGGGGCGGATGAAGGCTCTCTGCTGCCATCTAGAGGACACAGAGGGCACAGCCTCAACAGGTTTATGCCACCTGCACCTGGATTCTAGGGAAGGATCCAGCCTGTTGGGAGTTATATATCATTCATACAGGATGGGTATACAAAGACTCATAATAAATATATTATAGCAGGTAATACCAGCTGTATATAGAGATTTGTTATCTATCTATCTATTTATCTATCTATCTACTATCTAATTATCCATCCATCCATCTAGCTACTATCTATCTATCTCCTATCTATTTATCTATCCAGCTACTATCTATTATCTATCTATCTATCTATCTCCTATCTATTTATCTATCATCTATCTATCTATCTATTTACCTATCATCTATCTATCCAGCTACTATCTATTATCTATCTCCTATCTATCATTATCTATCCATCTATCCATCTATCTATCTATCCATCCATCTAGCTACTATCTATTATCTATCTATTTATCTATCTATCATCTATCTATCTATTATCTATCTCCTATCTATCTATCTATCTATCTATCTATCTATCTATCTATCTATCTATCATTATCTATCCATCTATCCATCTATCTATCTATCTATCATTATCTATCCATCCATCCATCTAGCTACTATCTATTATCTATCTATTTATCTATCTATCATCTATCTATCTATTATCTGTCTGTCTATCTATCTATCTATCTATCTATCTATCTATCTATCTATCTACTATCTATCTCCTATCTATCTATCTATCTATCTATCTATCTCTTATATAATAATGTGTAACTTATGACAATATCTCCCAGCGCTGTGACATATGTGAATATGTTGGTGCTATACAAGTAATGAAAACAAATTCATGAATAAATTACATTTTTGATGAATAAATAACTTTCATATTCTATACAATGTATGAAACAGCAAGAAAGGTGGCTGAAACCTGCTAGGAAATATGTTGCCCTATATTCGATCAGTTCAGTACAGCAGTCATTTATAGGGCACTAAGGATGCTGCATTCATATGAGTTGAGCTGTGGATAAAACTGCTTCAAAATCTCAATAAAATGAATGCAGTTTTGCAGCAATATGGTGTAATGCAGTCTTGGCCACATGTTTTTTTTTTTTTTTTACAGGTAAAACATTTATTTTACATGCAGTGGCGGATTAAATGAACCCTGGGCCCCGGGCTGTCCACCCAACCTGGGCCCCCCGCCTACATTATAATCCACTGCCTGCCTTCCCTCCCTGCTGTCCCCAATAAACACTGCCTGCCTCCCCTCCCTGCTGGCCCCAATAAACATAATGTTTGGTCCCTTGCTGCACAGAGGATGTCAGGAGAGGAGGGTGCTGATCTTATAGGAGATGGTCCCCCTCCCTTATAGATGGTCCCCCTCTTTTCCCCTTATAGATGGTCCCCCTCTTATAGATGGTCCCCCTCTTCCCCCCCTTATAGATGGCCCCCCTCCCTTATAGATGGTTCCACTCTTCCCCCTTATAGATGGTCCCCCTCTTTCCCCCTTATAGCTGGTCCCCCTCCCCCCCCCTTATAGCTGGTCCCCCTTTCCCCCCCCCCCCCCGCCTTATAGATGGTTCCCCCCCCCCTTATAGATGGTCCCCTTTCCGCCCCCACCTTATAGCTGGTTTTCCCCCTCCCCCCCCTTATAGCTGGTCCCCTCCCCCCCTTATAGATGTTCCCCCTCCCCCCCTCATAGCTGGTCCCCCTTTCCCCCCTTATAGCTGGTCCCCCTTTCCCCCCTTATAGCTGGTCCTCCTTCCCCCCCCCCTCATAGCTGTTCCTCCTCCCCCCTTATAGCTGGTCCCTCCTCTTCCCCCGCTTATAGCTGGTCCCCCCCCCCCCCCCCTATAGCTGATCCCCTTTCCCCCCTTATAGCTGGTCCCCTCCCCCCCCCTTATAGCTGGTCCCCCTTCCCTATAGCTGGTCCCCCTCCCCCCTTATAGATGGTCCCCCTTTCCCCCCTCTTATAGCTGGTCCCCCTTCCCTATAGCTGGTCCCCCTCCCCCCCTTATAGATGGTCCCCCTTTCCCCCCTCTTATAGCTGGTCCCCCCTCTCCCCCCCCCCCTTCTAGCTGGTCCCCCCTCTCCCCCCCCCTTATAGCTGGTCCCCCCTCTCCCCCCCTTATAGATGGTCCCCCCTCTTCCCCCTTATATCTGGTCCCCCCTCTTCCCCCTTCCCCCCCTTATAGATGGTTCCCCCTTTCCCCCCCTTATAGATGGTCCCCCTCACCCCCCCCCCCCCCTTATAGATGGTTCCCCTTCCCCCCCAGCAGATAACACAAAAAAAAACAACACAACTCACCTGCCGTCCGTTCCCCCGTCGAGCCTCTCTCCTTCTGCAACCTCCGGCTGGCGGGTCCTATCCCCGGCAGCGCGCGCATCAGAGAGCTCCCCGTGCACCGGAAGTCACAGCCACAGGCGCACAGGGAGTTCTCTGATGCGCGCGCTGCCGGGGATAGGACGGGACCCCCCCGGCAGCCGCGCATCAGCCGGGGGACAGTGGCGGACTATAATGTGGGCGGTGTGGCGTGGGCCCCCCCGGAGCCTCGGGCCCCGGGCGGCCGCCCAAACTGCCCATATTATAATCGACCATTGTTTACATGTTTTTCATGGAAAAATTACACTAAATAATCAAAACTGTAATCGAAATGCAGTTTTTTGTGTAATATTAAAGGGGTGTCCAGCAAAAATCTTTTTCTTTCACATCAACTGGTTTTGCAAAGTTATATATATTTGTAATTTACTTCTATTTAAAAATCTTGTCTTTCCATACTTATCAGCTGCTGTATGTCCTGCAGAAAATGTTTTATTTTCAGTCTGACACAGTGCTCTCTGCTGACATCTCTGGCCGAGACAGGAACTGTCCTGAACAGCAGCAAATCCCCATAGAAAACCTCTCCTGCTCTGGACAGTTCCTGTCTCCGCCAGAGATGTCAGCAGAGAGCACTGTGTCAGGCTGAAATGAAAACAACATTTCCTACAGGACATACAGTAGTGAATAAGTATGGGAAGAATAGAAGTAAATGACCAATCTATAAAACTTTCTGACACCAGTTGATTTGAAAGAAAAAAAAATTCACTGGAGTACCCCTTTAACCACATGTCAACTGAACCATACAACTTACAGTTCTTGCCTACTTGACTAAACAAATAGGCCTGTTTTTCTCCAGGGCATGGTGAGATGTATCAGATCTGGCAGAGACTGTCATAAAAGTAATACATCAACCTTATCAACATATTTCTTGCTTTTTACTGGACAACTTAGGCCAGTGATGGCTAACCTTGACACTCCAACCAAAGATATGGCTTTGGCTGACCAGGTATGATGGAAATTGTAGTTTTGCAATAGCTGGAGTGTCAAGGTTAGCCATCACTAACTTGGGCTGCATTCACACTGTGATTTGGTTTATAATATCTAATGTAATTTTTTTTTACTCTTGAAAAGGATAAAAACTTACATGTTGGTGCATGCTAAATACAATTGCTGCTCTATGCCATATAGCCAGAATCCATTTCCCATTAATTTATTGCAAATTATTAACACCGCCCCCCCCCCCCCCCCCAAAAAAAAAAAAAAAATATATATATATATATGTTGATGATTCACTCTATTTTAGGGTAATAATAACAAAACAAAACATGCCGTTTTTCATCATGCTTTTTCAGGCTGAAAAAATGCATTAAAAAACGTATGTCTGAAGGAAGCCTGGGGCTATGTCCACACACTGTACTTTTTATAAAATCAATGGCCGTTGTTTTTATATTGTAATGATTTGAATTGAAGTTAATGCAAACAACAACCGTTGCTTCACACAATGTATTGAACAATGGCCGTCATTTGCTACAGCTGTCAAAATGATGTTCATGTCATCTATTTTGTTTTGAGTGCCGAATAACAGCCGCTGTATATACATAATGTGAACATAGCCTCATGATGTTCTTATTTAAACCATGGGGGAGATTTATCAAACATGGTGTAAAGTGAAACTGGCTCAGTTGCCCCTAGCAACCAATCAGATTCCACCTTTCATTCCTCACAGACTCTTTGGAAAATGAAAGGTGGAATCTGATTGGTTGCTAGGGGCAACTGAGCCAGTTTCACTTTACACCATGTTTGATAAATCTCCCCCATTGTATGTGTGGTGATGTTATGTGAGTTGTGAAATGCTTTCTCCAGTGTAGCTATAACACATAATAACATAAATATAGCATAAATAAATCCTGCAAAGCATACAAGCGTAGATCTATTATATCACCATCTTGTTTTTAGCATCTTGTTTACCTTCCACACTTGGATCAGCTAAAGGCAAAGAAACACCAACATAAAGTAGTGTAGCCAGGATTCTTTTCCATCATGTTCTCTATGTTATACTCATAAGAGTCAAAATCAGCATTCAATAAAATAGTAGATATGATCCAACATTTGCGGAACATCTTGCACCCACCTAATCCTTGATTTTGGGAAGTGACCCTTCCTATATTACTCTATATTGGCCTTTCTTTAGCTGATTTAGAGGAGTATCAACAAAAAGGGAGATGGTTGATCTGAAGACGTTGGCCTGCCCCACCACCCGTATAAGTTTAATAATTGCTGTCTCTGGTATTATATATAGTGTAAATATATATCACTGTCATATGTTTCTTCTCAGGGTAAAAACACACAATGTTGCTGCATTTTACTTGGCGTTAACAGGTGGAGAAAGGTATAATGCACAAAAAGATGCAAAGACATCACATAGAAATAAGTTAAACATTTTGCAAATATATCCGTCACAGATTATCATTGAGAAATATCTCTGTATGTGTGCCCCCTTCTCTTTTCCATTATGTCACCTTTCTTTTATGTTACATTTCTCTATGTATGCAGTAATAACATTTTGCACATAGGGTTACATTGGGAAACCATATCTGGAGTTAACTAAAAACATCCAGTCTTTCTCTAGTTTTGATTTCAACTCTGTTAATCTTTTAAAGTTCAAGTTGGATCGCCATTTCTTTTTATGAATATGTGCTGAATTACTGCAGTATTTAACATGAATTATGTAGCATGTACAGGTAGGGGGGAAGGGGAGATGGCTGGGTACATATGAACAAATGAAGATATGTCAATAATACATTTTTTGCATGTAGACCAGAGAAGGATGCTTGTTTCTGCTCTACACCTTGGCCTCCATCTTCGGAGGACACTGTACCATTGTGCCAACTAAAAAATAGCCATCTGATGCTAAGGAATTGAAAGTAATTCTGCAGATTTTCTCAATATAATTGATCGCTCTAGCTCTACACTGAAAATAAGAGGGGGGGGGATTTATCAGGATCGGCATACTTCGGCATACTCCAGCAGGTGTAGATTTGGATCATGATTTACGCCAGGCCATGCCGGGGGTACGGCAGGAGTACGCCAGGGTGAAGGGGTGAATCTGCACCTTCTCCCTGGCGTATATCCCTGCCGCACGTTTCATAAATGTCCCCCAAGGTGTTTAAGGGATCACTCACACTGCCATATAGAATCATTTATATTCCCATTAGTATTTTTTGGCCAACTACATTCCAACAGAGGAGAAGCTTTCTTTTTTCCTCTGTAGAAAATGAATGCCGTTTTCTGAAAATAAATATGGGTGGGGATATAAAGCTTCTATATTCTGTGTTTAAAAGGACATGTTAGCTCCACTGGACCTGTAGATCCTGAAAACTCATAGGTTGCCGAAGCTACATTATCCTTCTGTTATGCAGCTAGAAATGGTCTGGGCAGATAAAGGGTGTAATGAAGGTGTCACCATGTCTGGGTGGTGGACAAGGAAAATGTTGTAGCTGATCATGAAGGTTTCACAGTTTTTACTGTCCATTTCAGCCTACTTGAACTGTATGGATGTCCTCAATCTATAGGGATAAACTGGCTACTGGGGGCTATTTATAGGGGGAAACTACCTACTGATGGCTATCTACAGGAGGAGAATACCAATTCTCTCACCAATAAGTCGCTATCTACAGGGAGAATATACCTAGTTGCTATCTATGGAAGAAGTTGCAATCCATGGAAGGAAACCTACTGGGAATCTACCTACTGGGAGGCTATTTCTACAGGGACACTGCCTATTGGAGGCCTATCAAGAGAGGAAAACAGTCTACTTAGGGGCATCTAAAGGGGAAGTTGCCTATTGGGGGGCCTATACATACTGGGGAAACTACCAATAGTATAGGGGCAACTATGTACAAGGGAAACTACCTACTGAGGCACCTGTATACTTGGGGAAATCCCCACTCTGTCACAAACCTACTTACCTACCCCTTCCTGCAACTCACTTACCCACCCACTATTAGTGTTTGGGGGAAGAATGAGGAGGGTCCTGGAAAAGTACAGAGCCTAGGATGTTTGTCCAGAAGGTTCTGCAGGGATGAGTTATGGCTGGAAGAATTTGTTCTGGCAGTCCAAGACGGAGGGAGAAGAAAACAGAAAATAAATGACTCCATCCCCTGTGAATCACTGGATGTAACTACACTGCAATCACTTATATGGGCTTTAGAGCCTGTGTGTTACTGGTATATACCACTATTGATCTGCACATATTTTTTTTTTATATTTAATATCAATATGTGATCATTGTGTGGCAGAATTAGTTTTAACCCCCCCCCCCCCCCCCCCCCCGGAGTAGGAGTCAAAAAGATTGGTGTCACCTAATAGTAAAATTATTTAGACATTTCCAGAAGACTAATACAACATGGGATTTAGAGGACTAATAATTCTTAATTTTTACTTCATACACAATGCAAGTGTTTATTACATCAACCAAGCCACAAGAGCTAAGAGGTCTGATATTAACCAAATCTTTATTTATTTGTTCTGCATGTTAAAATAAATCTTATACAATAGAATAGTCTGTAAAAGTTGGTATTGTTTACACACAACTCCAATAAAACATAAAGTTTATACAAAATTTTTAGATATATTAAAGACAAAGTTCTTGTTATTCTTTCAGACATATAAAAACTCCTAAGGCTGAGAAAAATACTAAGTCAGTCGGTTTATAAGAAAAGAGCCATGTACATCAGTGGGGATGGATCATAATGGTATCGTAAAAATGAATGCAAAGGAAAAAATAGGTCATTCAAATATATTTCCATTTCAAGAAGACACCGGTGGTCGTGCATTTCATTTAGAATTTGGAAGTTGTCACAAAAACAAATAATACTGGAAAAATAAGTAATAAAAAAAACTGAATCTCCCAATGCTGGTGCACCCATCACGTAATTCCCATATAACCTCCTGCGGTATGGACCGAAACGCATGAGATCTTGTTAGTTCTGGCAATATTTTGTGGTTGGTAATGATTTATGCTATAGCATGTAATTGTATAATCTTACATTTGCTAGAACTTGTGATCTCCTAGGTTTCAGTCTATGCTACAGAAATGTATGGGGGAATGATGTGGGTTATGTATGTAGTCTGAAACTATGCGTATACCAGCTACAAAGGGGAAAAATATCAATACCAGCTCCCTGCTGTTGTTGATTTCCACTATGATTTATGTCAGACCACTGTAAATCTGGCGGGTCTTCATGGCCACACCCCTTTGTGCCATGCCACACCCAAAAAAAGTTGCAAATGTTCACACAACATCATTTCGCAAAAAAACTAATTATGACATTTTCACATCAAAACCTTTTTTATTTACTCATATTTACTTTCAAAGGGTAAAGGTAAGAGAAGAGGCTTAGATTTGATTTAATAATTAACATTTACAATTTAAGATAGATTTTTAGTTAAATCTAAACAGACTTATCAAAATAGGTGGAAGAGTTTCAGCCAATCAAACTAATTCTTTCCCTTTCACTCATTTGGTAAACAGCTGTCTTTCCTGATCCAACATGCTCGGCTTGTACTATGAATGGTGACAAAAGAGATAGCTGCGGCCAGATGCGTCTGACAGCGGACTATTTCTCCTGAAAGCAAAATACTATGATAGAGCATGTTAAAATCCTACTGATACTTCCTCTCCATCAGAGACGAGCCAAGAGGTAGTTGGTTAATACCACTGAACCCTTATAGTCTATAGTCTATAGTTGGTTTATACCACTGTACCCTTATAGTCTATGAATAAAAACAATAGAGAAACAAATTTTACACTTTCATTGTGAATACTGATAGGGAGATGAGTACACTGCAAATACTTATAGGGAGACCTAAGATAGGGAGGTAAGTATACTGCAAATACTGTTAGGGAGACCTAAGATAGGGAGATAAGTATACTGCGAATACTGATAGAGAGATCTAAAATAGAGAGGTGAGTACATTGTGAATACTGATAGGGAGACATAAGCTAGGGAGGTAAGTACACTGAAAACTTATAGAGAGACCTAAAATAGAGAGGTGAGTACATTGTGAATACTGATAGAGAGATCTAAAATAGAGAGGTGAGTACATTGTGAATACTACAATCCTAATATGGCATACACGGAATAGACTCTGATATATTCAGCTGGTTATGCAAAAAGCCGCTGATTGCCTCAGATGTAATAGATCAGCTGTTGCATAGCCTGCTCTGGAATGATATATAGCTAGTTGCTGTTCCTACCTGTCTTGCACCGCTGTGAAGTCCTTCACACAAATGTGCGCTTAATGATTAAATGATGTCCAAAATGTAATCCTGTTTTCCCGGGGGGTAGGCTGGACGCGAATTTCGCCCTATGGCATAGATTTATAGATGATGTGGTGTTTATTTGGAAAGGGGGTAAGGACACTCTTAATTTATTTTTAAATGATATTAATAAAAATAATTTTTATCTCACGTTCACCCCCGAGTACAGTCAAACTGAGATACACTTTTTAGATCTAACCATTTATATTCAAGACAATCAGATTCTAACCAAAACGTACTACAAACCAACTGATAGCAACAGCTTCATTGATAGAAACAGTTGCCATCTACCTAGCTGGCTATCAAACATTCCTAAAGGCCAATTCATCAGATTACGTAGAAATTGCACGTTGAAAGAACAATTTACAGAAGAAGCAACATCACTTCAGGAGAAATTTGCCTCTAAAGGATATGAGGTTACTAAGATGCGACAAACTGCCCTAGAAATAGGGGAGAAAAATAGAGATGAATTCCTGCAGGATAAAAATAGAGGGTTGGAAGATGATACATTTACAAGGGAAAGGGAAGAAATTTTAAAAATTCCTATCATCACCACATATAGTAAGGACAGCCATAAATTTAAACAAATAGTACAAAAACATTGGGACATTTTAAAGAATGACAAAATAATAGGAGATAAATTGTCAAAAAAACCAAATTTTATCTTCAAAAAGGCGCAGAATTTGGGAAATCTAGTAGCCCCCACTACAAAACGATGTAATAAGGGAGGGGAGAGGAATAGAACATTACAGGGACAGTTGGGGGAGAAGAATGGTTTCTTTCCCTGCAAAAGCTGCAAACCATGCAGAACAGCAGGTAAACAAATCATAATCACGTCAATTCAGGAAGGAGATATGACAGTTCAAATCCGCAAACATATTACCTGCAAAAGTAGAGGTGTTATATACTACATTAAATGCCCCTGTGGAAAATTCTACATAGGGAGGACAAAAAGATCACTGTATATACGTATTACAGAGCACATATATAATGTTGAAAGAAAATTTATGGGCCATCCTCTATCTAAACATTTTGCTGAGCAACATTCTGGATCTTTTAAACACGCACAATTTGCAGGAATAGAAATAGTAGTGCCGAATTGGAGAGGTGGTAATTATATAGAGAAAATGTCTAGGATAGAAACAGAATATATTTTTAAATTTAACAGCCTTATTCCTCATGGTCTGAACGCGGATTTAGAACTCTTTGCGTTTTTAAATTGAAGGTATTGAGATCAACACATATACGTTTTTGGAGGAGAAAATGTTTCAAAGGTTTGAAATGTTCTAAAACGCTGTAAACCAATAGACAAATTAGAATAAAACATATGGACTATTATAGGTAAATTACAGCGATAGAAGATAACGGCAGTAGTTTTATGCATGGAGTGTCATTTATGTATTTTTCCTAAAGAAATACGGTAACATGCGGGAATTGAGAAGCTATTATATACTATGAGTAACAGTGAGCGAGGAACCAACCTATTTTGGTGAATACTACTCATCTCAGCAGAGTTGAAAAAGGAGGAGGAATGATAGGTGGAGTAGTCAATATAAGGAGAAAGCACTGGAGTCCGCTTCATCTCTGACGAGGGCGACCGTAAGCTCGCTGAAACGCGTTAGATGTCTTTTTCCCTACATCGGCCTCCGTATCCAAAGTGACGTCACTCAATTGTGGATTCCTCCCGATCTACTCCACCACGTCGGGCGTAAGGTAGCAGCAGAGCCACCGGCCGGGGCTCGCTCCCGACCCCGATAAAAAAGGACATCTTTATCTTCCTCCAACTTTTCAGGATTACATTTTGGACATCATTTAATCATTAAGCGCACATTTGTGTGAAGGACTTCACAGCGGTGCAAGACAGGTAGGAACAGCAACTAGCTATATATCATTCCAGAGCAGGCTATGCAACAGCTGATCTATTACATCTGAGGCAATCAGCGGCTTTTTGCATAACCAGCTGAATATATCAGAGTCTATTCCGTGTATGCCATATTAGGATTGTAACATCAAACCCTTTCGGTACTATAGCGCTATAGATCACAATTGGTAATTTAGTTCGTATACATTCATTGAGGATACGGAATCCTCAAGATCTATACAGCAGCATATTAGCTTCCTCTTTCCAGTGCAGCGCCGACGAGTGTCTAACTCCACGGAGTGCACACTTTTTTGTTTCAGTTACATTGTGAATACTGATAGGGAGACATAAGATAGGGAGGTAAGTACACTGAAAACTTATAGAGAGACCTAAAATAGAGAGGTGAGTACATTGTGAATACTGATAGAGAGATCTAAAATAGAGAGGTGAGTACATTGTGAATACTGATAGGGAGACATAAGATAGGGAGGTAAGTACACTGAAAACTTATAGAGAGACCTAAAATAGAGAGGTGAGTACATTGTGAATACTGATAGAGAGATCTAAAATAGAGAGGTGAGTACATTGTGAATACTGATAGGGAGACATAAGATAGGGAGGTGAGTACATTGTGGGCGACCAGGTGAAAGACAAATTTGTTCTGCCGCTTGCTGCCTGTGCTATTGCATGCACAGGCAGTGTGCAGGCAAAGCTGCGAGGAGCTGCGGGAGGGGCTGCTCAGACAATCCTTAGATCGTCCTGGCAGCCCATCACGGGGCCACGAGCAGCAGACCATCCCTGAAATCATTAGGCCATTCCAACAAGTAGCCATAACACAGGGGAAAAGGTTCGCATTGCGCCGCTGTAGCAAGCGGCGCTACATGTACCTTTTTCCCTGTGTTATGGCTTTATAAGCGCCAGTCTATTTGGCAATCAACAGGATGTATATTTCCCTTTGATCTACTATATATTCAGATGCCATGATTAAGCGCTGAGTTGGCTCAAAAACGCGTCGGCTGTTCCTTTTAAGAATTTCCTAATAAACTTGAATGTTTTACCTGAGCTGAAGGAAACCTGTTGTTCTCTGTGCTATGATCACATAATGTTGAAATTAAGTGGATGGCCGTCATTTCATGGCAAATATGTGCTGTTATTTTAAAACAACGGCCGTTGTATTGAAATAATGGCAGTTATTTACCGTTATATGGCGGCCGTCCACTCAATTTCAAAATTGTGTGAACTTAGCCTTTCTGTGTTTTCAATCCACTCCTGGTTTTGGTTGCAATGAGGACCTGACATGAGGACCAAATACTGCCTGAAATATACTGTGTGTGAACCCAGCCCAAACATGCTCCATAACACTTTGCACCTCTTAGCATCTATCTGGTCACCACAAGGAGGGAGTTACATTCACAGGCATCTAAGCACACACCATGTCTATATAGGCATTGCCCCAGCTACCAGCCCCCAGAGACTATATTATGAGTTAGGTTAATATGGGATAGAAGGTTTGTGTTATTAGCTGTATTTGTTTGGCAGAACTTTTTTGCTTTTTCTTCTGATTTATCCTTATATTACTAGTAAAGTGATATTTTCTGTGGAGTCCTCGCATTAGCTTAACATTTCTTTTATATGCACAGAAATGTATAACCAAGAAAGGATTGAATCGGCTGAAATATTACAAGGCGTTACATTGAGAATCTCTGCTAGATTGCTTTTGTAAACTGCTTATAAACTCTAATAGATGGTAATTTACTTCTATCAAGGTACAAGACCTAAACTCATTTGGTTTACTGCAAAATCATTACAATTCGTAGAAGTCCCAAAGCAAACAATGTAGCATATTAGGAGCAGTAAAAAAAAAGTATGTAAATTTCCAATATGTTATAGCAGTTTATCAGTCTTAGGAGATAGAGTAACAGGTAGAAGGAAAATCAATACATGGGTATAAAGCACCATTGTGATTTGTACCCCTTATATATAGGATTAGCTTATTTTCTTGTTTGCTTCATAATAGCTCAATAATTATAGGCTCCTATTCATGGCATTCAGCAAGCAAGCCACCTTTCCATAGACTAGAAGGCATTTATCAGAACTTTACTGCCTACCGATCCAGATACCAGCACAAAGACACAAGTCAAAGGACGGTATCCGAGATAAGGTGAAGGTTTTAGGAGGTTAGCTGCTTTAGATTTATTTCAGCTAATGGGTTGGCTACAACAATATAACCAGTTTACTCATACACATGTATAATAAATATAGTGCAATTCTCTTATGTTGTTAAGGATCTTTTACGTGCGCCAATTATCGGCCAAGAACATTGATAGAGACTTCTGTGGCTGATAATCGGCCTGTGTAAAAGAGACAGCAAAGAGTAGGAAAACGCATTGAATCTTTTGAGGAAGCTTTAAAATTTATTGTGATCAACCAGACATCTTCCAATGTAAACAGGAAATGTGTGGGCAAAAGGGAAACTGACAGCATGGATATGCATATGTCAGTTTCTAGATCACACATGCAGTGCATACTTACCATCAGCACTGCTGTGTGATCCAGCACTGTCAGCTCCCATTCTACAACTGCTGTGTCTTCAGGCCACTGCCCCACCTCCTCCAGCTGTTAATCATTCTGGAAGAGGTGGGTGGCCTGTAGTTACAGCGACTATAAAAGAGGAGCTGACAGTGCCGGATCACAGAGCGCACAGCAGCGCTGATGGTAAGTATGCACTATATGTGTGATCTGGAAACTGAAAGCACGGATATATGCATATCTGTGCTGTTAGTCTGCATGGCTGCAGGAACAATTCAAGGATTGTTTGTGTGGCCCGCCCCCCTCTGTTAACTGTGCCATGTAACAGCACTGCAAATTAACACTGATCTCACTGATTAGCACTCTTTTGTATTCTTCCACGGCCCTTTGTTGGGCTGTGTAAAAGGACCCTTAGTGCCAGACCTTTGTACTACAGCCTTTTTCCCAGACTACATGTTATTGCCATAATGGTGATAGCAAGGACCCTACTCCATAGAGAAAACATGTGCAATCACTAGTTTCCTATGCTCAGTGTTTTAATGGAGGAGGTAAAGGACTTGTCTAGTCACATGCCCCGCCATAAGCTGCCATGTTTAGGATGACAGTATCATATGATTCATCAGAAAGGCTTTAGTGACAAGGGCAAAGCTTTTTGATGTAAGAGATCAGAGCTAAACTTGTATTAGGTTTATTGGTTAAACAAATTGATGTTTCCAACCAATTACTAAATAATTCTTTTAGGTTCTCATCTGCATTGTTTTCTTCTGCTCTCCCTCCATCATCGGAGAATAAGAATGAAAAAATATTAAATTGGCGGCAGATTGCAGTAGTTTTTATTTTATTTTATAACATTTATGGTTTTCATAAGGAAAAGGGAAAAACGGAAAACCTCTTTACTGAGAAAAAGGAGATTATCAGGTAATTGCCACACCACGCATCACATGAAGGAACTCACATTTGCTCTAATTTGCTTGCTTAGTAGTAAATGAAAAGGCTCAACTCTGATTTATTAGGGAACAGCAAGAATGATAATTATACTACTGTATAATGTCATCATCAAATATCTTCCTCTTACAGGAGTAATGTGATCCAGGCCTGTGAAAGATTCACAGCCGCATGAAGTCTGTCAATAAGCTCCAAGCTACAGTGAAACGACCTCCTTCTGCTGATGGGTTTGCTGGGTAATGGTGGGGAATTGATAATAAAAAACTTATTATGAAACTGGCATTGAAGCAACTCTATTATCTTTTCATTTAGGTTCTCTAAATATAGCAATGCACTTTAAATCGACTCTGTACCCAAAATCTGCCCCCCCCTGAAACTGCTTGTACCTTTGGATAGCTGCTTTTAATCCAAGATCTGTCCTGGGGTCCGTTCCGCAGGTGATGCAGTTATTGTCCTAAAAATAACATTTTTAAACTTGCAGCCCTGTGCCAAACTGGCGTGGCCTAGAGTGTCTGTGCATTAGGCTGGCACAACGTCTGTCCCTCCTCCCTGCCCTCTTCATCATTAGGAATGCCCCAGGCAGGTATTCTCCTATTCATCAGCTGTGTGAACACTGCACATGGGCTGGATCGTTAAAGGACAAGTGCCAAGAAAAACTTTTTCCCAGTAATTGAAGCACATTACAAAGTTATATAACTCTGTAATGTGCTCCAATCACCTATCTGCCTCCCTTCCCTGTCTTTTCCCCCCTCCACCCCCGAGCAGGAAGTGTAAGAAACTCACACAGACCTAATTACTGTCGTCACCAAGCTCTTCTCTCAGCTTCTTCTTGTGACGATGAGTCATCAGCAGGAGGGCTGCTCTAGCTCCTGTTACACCAGCCTCCCCTGCCTTGTCAGGTGACTCAGCTTGCTCAGCTCCGATTGGCTGAACAACTGCAAGCCATCTGAGTCCATGCCACTTGCTTATCTTCCCTAGTGACATGACTCCTTCACTCACTGAGTCCACTTGGCAGCAGGAGAGAGTATGAGGGGATGGGGTAGGCTGCCTATGTGCTGGGAGTCAGTCGGAGAGAAGATAAGCAAGTGACATGACTCAGATTGCAGTTTTTCAGCCAATCGGACCTGAGCAAAATGAGTCACTTGACAAGGCAGGGGAGGGGGAGGCTGGTGTAACAGGAGCTAGAGCAGCCCTCCTGCTGATGACTCATCGTCACAAATAGAAGCCGAGAGAAGAGCCTGGTGACGACAGTAATTAGGTATATGTGAGTTTAGTGCACTTCCTGGTGGGGGGTGGAGGGGGGAAAAGACAGGGAAGGGAGGCAGATAGGTGATTGAAGCATATTACACATATTACACAGTTATATAACTTTGTAATGTGCTTCAATTACTGAGAAAAAGTTTTTCATGGCACTTGTCCTTTAAGGCACATTTGCAGTGTTCACTGCAGAGGAATAGGAAAAATTCTGCCAGTGGCATTCCTGATGATGAAAAGGGTGGGGAGGAGGGACGGAGGGGAGGTGCAAAGTTACGGCAGAGATACTCTAGGCCACAGCAGTTTGGCAAAGGGCTGCAACTTTTAAAGTTGTTTTTTAGAACAATAACTGCATCACCTGCCGAATGGACCCCAGGACAGATCTTGGATTAAAAGCAGCTATCTGAAGGTACAAGCGGTTTGGGGTGGGCAGATCGTGGGTACAGAGTCACTTTAAAAACAAGAGTGACTTGAAATTATTGGAAAAGCCTTCATTTGGAATAGGAGTCACAAGACAACCATTTGATGGTCTTTGGGTTCCTACCACAGGGACCACCTATGACGAGCTGTTCCTGCAACTGGAGACTAAAACCTCCAATTGTGAATTCATTCTTTATGCTACTAATGCATAACTTGTTGCAAATTGAAACTGATCGATCCGGCATTCATTGATTAGAAAAGACACCAGCCGACACCTCGTCCTCATTAGTTGACTGTGTCCTAACATTATGATTAGAGATGAGCGAACTTTTCAAAAGTTCGTTCCAACCGGACTTCTGGATTTTTTTGAAAAGTTCAGTTAGACCGAATTTCGGATTTCTTCGGATTTCATAGTTTAAAGCATCTATATCAGGGGTCTCAAACTCGCGGCCCGCGGGCCAACTGCGGCCCTCGGGACACTAGTTTGCGGCCCCCACCTCAATGGTAGCTTTCCTGTAAGTGCGGCCCTCATCAGCTGCTCAGCCATTGGCTGAGCTTAACTTTATGCTCAGCCAATCGCGGCTGAGCAGCTGATGACGTGGCAGAGGGGGGCCGGCGTCAGGGACGGCTGCAGCTGTTCGGCCGGCCTCCCGAAGACGACGGAGAGGTGGGCGGCGGTGGTGGTGGTGGTGGTGGGAGGGGAGGTGTGCGGCGGCGGTGCGGGGCAGGTGAGCGGTGCAGGGGCCTACAGCCGCCTAGCAGAGCCGCTGCCCCCTAGCGTCCCTGCCGCATATGCAGCTCCCCAGTCTCTGGAGGAGGAGGCCGCGGGGACTGCAAGGTGATCGCATCACTGCAAGTCCTGGGGCTGTTCAGCAGGATTGGGGGATGCAGTGCAGACCCCCGATCCTGCTTTACAGCCCCAGGACTTGCAGCGATGCGATCACCTCACCCTACAGTCCCCGCGGCCTCCTTCTCCAGAGATCGAGGAGCTGCATGTGCGGCTGAGAGGAGAGCGCCGCTGCTGGGAGTGAGAGGAGGAGGAGGGGTGTGTGCCGATCTCCCTCCAGTCCCCTTTTAATGACCCCCATCTCCCCCCAGTCCCCTGTGTCACCCCCCAGTCCCCTCTCAGAGACTCCCAGTTCCCTGTGTCACCCCCAGTCCCCTTTCAGAGACCCCCAGTCCCCTGTGTCACCCCCTGCTCCCCCCAGTCCCCTGTGTTACCCCCTGCTCCCCCAGTACCCTTTTAGAGACCCCCAGTCCCCTTTGTCACCCCCAGTCCCCTCTCAGAGACCCCCAGTCCCCTTTGTCACCCCCAGTCCCCTGTATCACCCCCCTGATCCCCACAGTCCCCTGTGTCACCCCCCAGCTGCCCTCGGTCACCCCCTGCTCCCCCCAGTCTCCTGTGTCACCCCCTGCTCCCCCCAGTCCCCTGTGTCATCCCCCTGGTCTTCCCAGTCCCCTGTGCCACCCCCCAGCTCCCCTCTGTCACCCCTGCCCCCCCCCCAGTCCCCTGTGTCACCCCCAGTCCCCTCTCAGAGACCCCCAGTCCCCTCTGTCACCCCCAGTCCCCTGTGTCACCCCCTGCTCCCCCCAGTCCCCTGTGTCACCCCCCTGCTCCCCCCAGTCCCCTGTGTCACCCTCTCCTCCCCCCAGTCCCCTGTGTCATTGCCCAGCTCCCCCCAGTCCCCTGTGTCACCCCCAGCTCCCCCCAGTCCCCTGTGTCACCCCCCAGTCCCCTTTTTGTGGAAAACCTGATGCGGCCCTGCCTCACCCAGACTCTACCTCCATCGGCCCCCGGGTAAATTGAGTTTGAGACCCATGATCTATATGATACGGGGGTAGTGTATTTGGTTGAATTTATGGCTCTACATGTCAGTAACATCATTATCTTTTCAATATCTCAA
The DNA here is from genome assembly GCF_027789765.1 of Dendropsophus ebraccatus. Classification (NCBI taxonomy): domain Eukaryota; kingdom Metazoa; phylum Chordata; class Amphibia; order Anura; family Hylidae; genus Dendropsophus; species Dendropsophus ebraccatus. Next base: position 52,584,164 of record NC_091455.1, read on the forward strand.
AGTAAAATGTTTTGGTTTTTTTTAGACTTCAATATTCACCATTACATCTATGCAGAAAATTCCCCATTACAGGGTCTATGCAGGAAAAAGGCTTTATTCTGCACACATGCACAAGGTATATATTTGTGCCTCAGGAAAATACCTACTGTATGTTATATGCACTCTCGCAAGGGTCCATCTATAGTACTTGTATATCTGTATAGCACTTTTTTAAGTTTTATTCTACACACATGCACAAGGTATATATTTGTGCCTCAGGAAAACACCTATGTCATATACACTCCTCCAAGTGTCCAACTATAGTACTTGTATATCTGTATAGCACTTTTTTTAGAGTTTTATTCTTCACACATGCACAAGGTATATATTTGTGTCTCAGGAAAATACCTATGTCATATACACTCTCGCAAGGTTGACAGTATAGTACTTGGATATCTGTATAGCACGTTTTTGTTCAGTGCACCCTTTGCTCTCCTATGCCTAATCTATCTACCTATCTATCTTTCGCCCGCTCTATTTTTCTCTCTCAATCACTATATGTTTCTCCTCTCCGCTTTCATAATAATCTTTTTGTCTTTGCTTTTGTACAATATCTTCTCAGTACAGCAGCGTGCAGCAGCAGCGTTTTGTCACTGACGAGCTCTGTGCACTGCTAACAGTCTCCTTCCTCTCTTTCTGCAGACTGCCTCATGCGGTCATGTGACCGCTCCTCTTAAAGCAATACCGACTTCACACAGGGGGTGGGCTAGTGCAACATCCCTGCTGATTGGATGTGTTAGGGGCATCATGGGAAAGCGCTTTTCCCGCCCAGAACACTTCCTGCTTTCTAAAATGGCGGCTGCCATTTTAGAAAGCAAAAAAAAAATTTTGGAGCGGACTTCCAAAAATCCGAATCCGATCGGTCTCGGACTTTTGGAAAAATCCAAATCGGATGCCATACCGACCGAACCGGTTCGCTCATCTCTAATTATAATATGGCTTTCTGAACTAGGCCAGACCTTTAAGAGAATGTACAATATCCAATATTGGCTCTGTTATGACTTTTCCTGAATATATTGTTAAGGATCATATATGCTATGTCATACAGTGTGGGTAATTATTCCCTGAGGATTTCCATCCTTTCCATCCAAAATGTATACTGTATGTTGTTTAACTATTTTTTACACTATATGGCCATATCGTGGTAGATACTTGTGATCAAAGTATTTAAGGAGTGATACCTTTATTGGCCAACAAAAAATTGTTAGAATTGTGAGCTTTCGGGATTCAAAAGATCTCTTCGTCAGACAAGTTCACAAATTTTTGTGAACTTGTCTGACGAAGGGATCATTTGAATCCCAAAAACTCACAATTTTAACAATTTTTTGTTGGCCAGTAAAGGTATCACTCCTTAAATACTTTGATTACAAGTATCTCCCACGATATGGATTTTTCTGGCTAACATGGTACTATACTATTTTTTTCTTACACTATATGGCCAAAAGCATGCAGACACCTGACCATCATACCTTGTTACACATATCACTGGTGTTCCATTTATTCCAGAAGGTGGCTAGTGGAATTGTGGTGAGGGCTTCATTTAAGACCAAACTCACCAAACCATGGCCCAGATTTATCGAGGCAGTAACAGACACAGACCTTGCATCTGTCAAGGTTTATGCCGTCTTCGTCAAGTTGGTCAAGTTGTCGGGAGTTATCTTTCGAAAAAATGGACATGGCCACCCCAACACCAATGTTTCAACAATGTGCAAGTGCAAGCAAGTAGCAAAAAACCTGCGCAAGCATAGTCAGGGGCCACAAGGGCAGCCTCCCATGCACCTAAAGGTATGCCCCTCTACATAAATCCAACATTCCTGTGCGCTGGTTTGGGAATATGTCAGTGTGAGATGCCAGTCACTCTGTGCACAGTCATGCTAACACAAAAATGGACTGTCCCCAAACTGTTGCCACAATGTTGGAAACACGCAATGAAAGTGTCTCTGTATGCTGTGACCAAATATCTATAGCCATATCATTACCTCTCCTCCACCAAAATTTACAGTAGGACCTATGCATTTCCAGTCATTTACATCCTCTAAGCATCCAAAAAATGCACATTTGTCCATAAGGGCCCTATTACTGGGAGCAATAAACTGCCCAATCAGGCCAATTCGGCAGATTATTGCTCCATGTAAGAGACAACGATCAGCCGATGATAACGATCATTAGCTGATCGTGTCTTTAGGCCCTGACATAAAATCAGCCGCCGACCGTGCATCGATACATGTAACAGTGATGCACGGTCGACAGCTGATGACTGTGTAAAGAAAATATTAAAGTATATAGGTCACCTCTCCATGCTCTTGTTGTCTTTTTTGCTTCTTCCCACTCCCTGCAGCCACCGATGCAACTTCAGCCGCTCAGACGATCACTGGCCGGGACGGACCAAAGTGCCCGGTGATTGGCTGAGCATCCTGTTACTTCAGAGACCAGTTCTGAAGTTGCCAAGGTGGCTGCGGAAAGCACGGAGAGCAAGGAAGACACTGGGAGCATGGAGAAGTAACATGTATACTTTATTATTACACTTTGAGGCTGGGTTCACACTACGTATATTTCAGTCAGTATTGTGGTCCTCATATTGCAACCAAAACCAGGAGTGGATTAAAAACACAGAAATGATCTGTTCACACAATGTTGTAATTGAGTGGATGGCAGCCATTTAATGGCAAATATTTGCTGTTATTTTAAAACAACGGCTGTTATATTGAAATAATGGCAGTTATTTACTGTTATATGGCGGTGATCCACTCAATTTCAACATTGTGTGAACAGATCATTTCTGTGTTTTTAATCCACTCCTGGTTTTGGTTGCAATATGAGGACCACAATACTGACTGAAAAATAAGTAGTGTGAACCTAGCCTCAGGCTGGGTTCACACACAGTATATTTCAGGCAGTATTTGGTCCTAATAGCAACCAAAACCAGGAGTGGATTGAAAGCACAGAAAGGCTCTGTTCACATAATGTTGTAATTTAGTGGATGGCCGTCATTTAATGGCAAATATGTGCTGTAATCTTAAAACAACGGCTGTTGCATTGAAATAATGGCAGTTATTTACTGTTATATGGCGGCCATCCACTCAATTTCAACATTGTGTGAACTTAGCCTTTCTGTGTTTTCAATCCACTCCTGGTTTTGGTTGCAATGAGGACCTGACATGAGGACCAAATACTGCCTGAAATATACTGTGTGTGAACCCAGCCTGAAAGCAAAGGCTGCACGGACATCGCTAACATTGAACCGTGTAATAGGCTCAGTAAGCTTATCGAACATATCAGTGCTCATTTACAGTTGTGACCGGGCCATGTAATACGGCCCTAAGAGGTCTTTCAGATAACAGCCTACTAGCAATGTTGATTAATTGGATTAGTGCTTGTTTAAAGGACCCTTTTGACAGCCATCTCAACATTAACTGTATTATTTCGGTGGCCAATCACTTTTCCCATTGTCGGCAGCACATCACGCCATCTACATGGGGACTAATGATGATTGGAATACCGCTTGAATGAGCGTGCTCTCATTTGCTGGCTGATCACTGCGCCTTTTACAATAATTAGCTCATTCATCAAATAATTGCCCTAATTAATAGGACTGTAAGACTGACAGATAATGGAACGTGATTCATCGCTCCAGAGAACATGTTTCTAATGCTCCGGAGTCCAGCGCTGGCAGCCACTACCCTACCCCCAAGATTGCTTGGCATTATGCATGGTGATCTTGGGCTGCTTGACCATGGACACGAATTTCATGAAGGTCCTGACACAGTTCTTGTGCTAATGTCACTTCCAGAGTTGGTCTGGAACTTAGGATTGAGTGATGCAACATAAATTTTTATATGCTACGCAGTTCAACACTTGCCAACCATGTTCAGTTAATTTCTATGGTCAACTACGTCATATATCATGCATTGCTGTGCGCTTGATTTTATATTTGCAATGGGTCTAACTAAAACACTTAGAAGAATTAGGGGGTGTAAACATAACAGGGGTTATCCAGGGAGCCGAAAGGGTCCGATGTGTTCTGCTCTTTGGTTAATTGTTAGGATCACTCCTTCTGACTCAAATATACATGCAATTTTCTTATTTCAGTCACTCTAAATGAGACAAGTTTCCTTGTAGCTGATGAATTGTTGCTGTACTATGCAACAGTATATTTACATAGCTCGGAATGGGATCGAACTGATAATTCAAGTTTAGATAAGGAGCCGTATCTATAAGAAAATATAATGAATTCTTACACTGTAGATGGAATCTAACCTGCAGCTGTAAATGAGTTATGTAGCTTTCCAAGTACGTCCGTTGACCTCAAGATGATAAAGAGGTCATATACTTTAAATAAATATTTTTTACTACCAGCTCAGAAAAAAGCCAATGGAAAGCTCCTAGCTACTGATAGATTTATAGAGCCATATAAACGGCAACTGAATGGACTGAAAATAGTTTATAACCCTATTGGCATATATTACTGATGTATGAACATTTCTAGAATTCACTTCCATTCCTAAGCTCACTAGCTTTCCATCACAAACTACGCAGCGTTAAATAGTGTTTTCCATATTTCCTTACTAATGTTGCCTTGACACCTGAGTTTATCATATTAATACACTTTGCGGAATTTACTTTTACATTTACAATTTACATTTCAGCATAACCTTGCTGTAGAAACCTTGTTTTTTTTAATGATTCAGAATGGAATCAGATACATTTTTTTTTATAGTTAACACTTTAGAGAAATATCATCACCACCTTTAACAGTACATGGTGAAAATGAAAGCCCAGCAATAAGGAATCTAATATTCCCTTAAAAAACACAACATAAAGTGATGAATGACACTGATGTACATATATTAAAATACATAAATTAAAACCTAAATATACATTAGGCTTCCAGGTGTCCTAGATTGCAGGCGCTGCCCTGCTACCCTCTGTCCTGCAGAGCCTTAAAAGCGAATGTACCACTAGGTACATTGCTTTGTGTTTTATACATAAAAGGATTGGTGCCGGTGTGGGGATGCTGATGCCGCTGCCCTTTTTTTGAATCCCCACTCACAGCACTGGTCTATTCTCGAGCATCTGCTGTTCATGAAGCACTGGATATCCCCTCCGCTCTGTGACACTGCTCCATTGATTCTAATGGAGCTGCTTCACAAAGGGGAGGAGGTTTCGTCACACTAGAGGCCGGAGAGCCTGCCCTAGTGCTTCATGACGGCTGGTGCTTGGGAATAGACCAGCGCCGTACGCAGGAACCGGGAGGCCATTAAAAAAAAAGACCATGGCACCAGCATCCCTACAACGGCGCCAATCCATTCATGTAAAAAACACAAAGTGATGTACCACTTTAAGGTCTCAACATCTGGTAGGGGGGAGGGGCTTTGAGCTCTTTACATATATTAAAGGGAGTCCTAGTTCTTGAGCAGAACAGGGGAGGCCAATCCTGATATGGCTGCTCTTTTATCATTTATAGGATTGTGTGGTGCTGAGAAACTGTAGGTACTTTTCGGTATGTTCTTTAAAAGGGGACTGTGCATTATTTAGCACTCTGTGGGCACAGTTTAATAAGTGGAAAGCTTGCAGCCATGTGGCATAATCGGCACAATGGACGCAAAGCAATCATGTAATGATGCTGATGGGTCACTAGATGGCAGAACCAGCTCCCTGTACCCCCAGATATTTTGTAGGACGGACCAGTTATCAGGTGGGCAAGGAAAACATACAACCATGTATCTATGCTAGAAGCGATATTACAAAATGGAAACTCACCATTAGATAGCAGACATAGTAGTTGATAGTAGTAGCTGCAGGATAGCTGTAATGGAGTACAAATACAAATAGTGGGTGGAAAAACACATATAAAACAGGACAACACTGTGTAAAGTGGAAAGAGGTAAGAGTAATGGAGCTATGTGCAAAAACTCTGAAGCACATCGGCGCCATCAGAAAACATCAACTTTTTTATATCAGTTATTAAACGGCTCAACACGAAACTGGAACTGCAGAGAAGACCTGAAACCGTACCTGAAAACCAACAAGGGGCCTTTAAATAGTTTAATGAACAGGAGCAACACCTCAAAGCCATACCAAAGCAAGAATGGTGTGCGTGATGACAAACTCTTTAGTTGGTCCTAGACCTTGCATAAGTAACCAATAGTTTTGTGCTTTTTTAATTTACCTTTAGAGGCTTATATCAACTAGATCTAGGTTCTCTATTGTCACTGACTCACATCTTGGATGTTGGTGCGCACAATGTATGAGCTAACCAAGACAGAGACCTGACTATGGCACCAACATATTCTGTAGCATATTACAATTCTGGGGGGGACATACACTGACAAAATCAGATATTACAGAGCTATACATGTAGCTGTCAAGTCAAATATGAAGAGTGCCAGTCCTGTTTGCAAGAGCTTACAGTCTCTCATACGTTACATTTGTCTTTTGTTGTATTTACATAGGATTTAGTAAAGTCACTGTGTTTCATTGGACTTATTTGGGTGTTGCATACTTGTTTCTCATCTTTGGAACCTCCACTAAAACAAAGGAACAGTGTATTTTCTTGGAGACCACCAAGCAGGATTAATAGGCAATACTTCCTGGTAAAAAGAATGCAAATTAGCATTGCTCCAGGAGGAAGATGGAAGGCTCTCCAGTGCCACCTACTGGTGGTAGCTACCCTGCAAGTCAAGAAGTGAAATTACAACCTTATTAGAATGTTAGAATCATTGGTACTGTGTAACCCCTCTATCCCACAGACCGATCCTCCCTCTTTTCTTACCCCTGCACCTCTCAAAAAAAATGTTTCCTTTTGAGATCCTGAAATAGGCTGTCCTAAACTATGTTCCATGTATCTCCATTAGAGATGAGCAAACCGGGTCCGGGTTCAAGTCGATCCGAACCCGAACGTTCGGCATTTGATTGGCTGGGGCTGCTGAACTTGGATAAAGCTCTAAGGTTGTCTGGAAAACATGGATACAGCCAATGACTATATGCATGTTTTCCAGATAGCCTTAGGGCGTTATCCAAGTTCAGCAGCCACCGCTAATCAAATGCCGAAAGTTCGGGTTCGGATCGACTCGAGCATGCTCCAGGTTCGCTCATCTCTAATCTCCATTCCTGCACAATATACTACATTACCCATGATCCCTCACACCTCTCCTGTGTGGCAGTTTGTGCACTTCAGTGAAGTCAGTTACAGCATTTTACATTATTGCCTTGGGCAAAATACCTAGATTTCCCCAAAAGTTAAAACTTAGCTTTTATTGTTAGTTCATAAAAATTAAACCACAGTGTACAATGTGTATTTACAGTGCTCTGCTAAAATAGGTATACCATTGCTTGTTTATTATGCACTAGTTCAATAGACGTTGTTGAGAATAGAGCTTGTGCTCTGACGTGAAATTTCTTAAGTATCATTACCTGGGGTTAACTTCACCTCCAAGTAAGATCTGCGGTCGATAACCCAGTGACTCGACCATCAGTGCATAGTCAGGATATCTCATATGCAATCTATCCTTATACGGTTCTTAGTGTGTGGCTCTCTGCGGTGTCTCCGCAATTAGCGAGATGCCCCACAGTTAGTTCCAGCTTTGAGTATTGGTGGGGTAGACTCTCCGATCGAGACCCAATTTGGGTGCGATGCACTTCTATTTGGACTGTCCCGGTACACGGGAGGATCAGACCGATAAGCTTGTAGCTAGAGCGATCACCCCAAGTTGGTCAAACGGAGGGAATCCCAGTACACCACCTGGCTCTGTCTCTTCTAATATAGCTGAGTGTATTTTTCAGCGTGGTATACCTAATCTAAACGCGCAATGCCTATTCTGACTAGTTTCGTCAGATGCTCTGACTTTATCAAAGTAATCGGCAATTGCCGATCTCCCCATCCCATCCGGCATGGCTGTAGCGGCGGCCCACCTCTGTCAACTCCCCTGTGCGTTCTGCCAATCAGAGCGCCCCCCCTCCCCCCTGCCCAAACGCCCCTTTGCCACAGGTCCCGATCCCTGCTGTCCCACTGCCGCCCACCTAATACTGGAGCAGTTTCCTGGAGCCCCCCAGATAGTGTTTCAGGGCCTCCCATGACCCCCATTCTCCCCCTCCTCCTGGACAAAAGCTCTCCCTACCGGAAAGAACAGGACCAGAAGAGGAGGCCAGAGCAGGAACCAGGACAGGAGGTAACCTGTTACTCTCACTGTTGCAGAACTACAACCCCCATCCAGCCCTATTGGCAGTACATAATGGGAGTTGTACTTCTGCAATAGATTAGAGGATGACTCAGTATGGGGTGGGGGGGGGAGCAATGGCACACAGTAGTGGATTATAATAGGGGCATTCCGGGCGGCAGACTGGGGCCCTGAGCTCCTGGGGTGAACAGCCCGGGGCCTATGGTAAAGTTAATCCGCCCCTGATGGCACAGTAATATGCAAAACTACATCTCCCAGCATTGTGTGTGATAATAGACAGGACTACATCTCCCAGCATGGTGTGTGATAATATACAGGACATCTCCCCAGCATGGTGTGTAATAATAGACAGGATTACATCCCTCAGCATGGTGTGTGGTAATATACAGGACTACATCTCCCAACATGGTGTGTGTGGTAATATGCAGGTCCACATCACATAATAGGAGTTGTAATTCTGCAACAGATAAGATGATGACACAGTACATGAGGGAGAGATGGTGGCACAGTACATGAGGGTGAGCCAGCACCAGTCTCACAACTCACATGCTCTGCCATCATGGCGGCTCACCACACGTCGCATAGGAGAGAGGGTTTCTTTTGTGGCCAGAGGCATGTGTGCACCTCCAGCACAAGAACTCCCATACACGCCCCCATACACATACTCACTTTGCCCGGCGCAGCGTTCCTTTATTCTTCCAGCTCCATGGTGCACGAGTGGCATGCCGGGGAACTGCGCCAGGCGAGTGTGTGTCTGGCAGGGGGGTGGGAGTGGGGGGGCCCATACAGTTTTTTGCTATGGGGCCCCATGAATCCTAGTTACACCCATGACAACAGGTGACCAGCTCTAACATGGCTTTCCACATATGCTGGTAATTACCTACAACAGGATGTAGTCAATGGGAGTGGGGCAGGACTCTGGGAAATAGGCACAGAGAGTCTTATAGGCCAGGAAATACTCTCTGTATACAGTATGTATATTAATTCCTTGAATAAAGAAATGGTCAAGTAAATGCTGGATCTTTTCCGCTTGGACGATTATTGGACATACTTAGGAGTGATAATGGGCCGAATCGGGCTTATATGGCCAATTATGGCTCTGTGTAATAGAGACAACTATCTTAAGGCCCTGACCTAAAATCATTGGGTGCCGACAGGGCATCCCTATGTGTAATAGTGATCCGCGGCCGGTGGCTGACGATTCAAGAAACAGTTGACATTACCTATCCATGTTCCAGGTTTCCTCCTGCGCTCTGCATGCTTCTTCCCCGATCCCGCGCACTGCAGCTACAAAGCTGAGACAGGCCGCTCTGAAGCTGCAGCATGTTGGACCAGGGAGGAAGCATGCACAGCGCAGGAGGAAACCAGTAAAAACTGTTTAGGAAAAGGCTGCACGGACTTCGCTAACAATGTCTGTGCATCCCTTGCTAAATGAATATCGGGCAGTGTAATAGGCCCAGTAAATGAGCGTCAATCTAGCAGATCTGCACTTGTTTACAGTATCGATCAGGCCCATGTAATAGGACCCTTGGTCTCTTTCCCCTGCAGTGGAATGGTGATGAATGGTGAGCAGACTGTCTGACAGCAGTATGGTGCATATTGTTGTTATCTGTGCTGTTTTAGATGCTACGTTTAAAGGCTATGGACACATTTGAATGCATTTTTATTCTATTCCTATTAAAGAATAAATCTGCATTCAATCCTGTGAATAACCAAAGGTAAGTCTAGATATCAATATATTCACTGCAAGGTCTTATATCAAAACAGTACACACTGATGTCTATGTTGAGGATTCTCTACTGATCACCTGTACCGAATATTGTGTGAGCTCCACCAGGAACAGAGAGAAATCTCTGGTCCTTTCTTAACCCCTTAGATGCTGTATTCAAATTGTCATTGTGACCTGTAAGTGGTTTCTGAGCACATTGACCCCATTGGCACCTGGGCGACATGGATGGGTTTTCCTAATAAAGTAATGCCCTCCAGTAAGGCATGCCTCTTTTTGCACCCATGCAGCTGTCAGGGCTAAAGACTTCACCTGTCAGCTTAACTAGATTCATCAGATATCTGGAAACAACCAATGACAGGCCTTCAATGTGATAATTGGCACATCTACATTAGCAGAATGATGGGATACAGTCAACTGAAGTCTTTTAATGTGTTAGGAAAAATGTATTGGACGTATCTTCAAATTCTGATTGATCTGTATGTTCAGTTGTGCAGCTGTGACATGTAATTACATAGCTGGCAATGATAGAAGAGCCACGATCAATAATTCACTGTGACGGCAAATTGAACATGCTAGACGTAGATTTGTAGTAGACGGTCAAGTGTGCAGGAAAACATTCTCTTCACTTATGAGACGTTACAGTAAGGAGGAACAGGTTTCTTTGAACCTGCTTGGTTGATTTACACTTCTGAGTATTTTTTGTTTTTCAGTCCAGAAACCTTTTACATTATGTTCTATAAATTCATCGAGTTTCACTCTCTAACAGCAGTAAGGGGAGTTCGGGGGTCCTCCCGCTGTGACTGACAGGCAGACCCTTATAATGTTGGTTGTTGCTTTCATTGTTTTACTTTATCATATAAGATCAGCACATACAACACATAGGGGGAGATTTATCAAACATGGTGTAAAGTAAAACTGGCTCAGTTGCCCCTAGCAACCAATCAGATTCCACCTTTCATTCCTCACCGACTCCTTGGAAAATGAAAGGTGGAATCTGATTGGTTGCTAGGGGCAACTGAGCCAGTTTCACTTTATGCCATGTTTGATAAATCTCCCCCACAGTTTTTATCTTTGTTTCCTCATCTTATTGTAAACTATGGGCAAAATGTGCTGAATACTGATGCATCTGTAATAAAAGTCAGTCCGTAGGTCACCAGCCTTCTATTCTCCATGCAAAAAAGATAACAAAGAAATGAGCTCTCCTTTATAGAAAAATATATAAACGGATCCATTCACAGCCACAGGTGAAAAGCTATCCCGCGGGTTCTATGAGAAGAATGTTTTTTGTTGACCATGAGATGTCTCGATTTTTACACTACTCGACCAATTAAAAAAAGTTTTAAAGGAGAAGTCCGGGGTCGGACATTTCTTTTTTGAAGAGGGAAGTCGGTGGCTGAACATAACTACCTTCCCGGCTCCAGCGCAGGGTCTGCTGTCCGGTCTCCCGGATGCTTCCTGGACTGAGCAGGGACTCGTGTGGTGACTTGTCAGCCCCGCACAGACCAGGTAGCGTCCGAGGGACCGGAAACAGGGCGGAGGACAGCAGACCCCTGCACTCGGGACGGGGAGGTAGGTGCATGTTGTTATGTCCAGCCACCTCCTCCCTGGCTCTTTTAAAAAAAAATGTCCGACCCCGGACTTCTCCTTTAAATGCCAATAACTTTTCAATAAACTTTCAGGTTAAGCTGCCATGTGTAGGTGCAAGTTATCTCTATCTGTCCATTATATACAGTGCCTCCTACGTTTCTCTCATTTACAGTTGTCCCTAAATTAGTGGTTAAAGACGAGCTGCTATGATGTCTCCCATATACTACACACACAGGAGAAGAGATCCTGCTTCTCTATATCTCTATAGCAAACCATTAGAAGAAGCAGCACCATAGAGGATATTATAGAGCAGTGTAAACTTGATGTAACAACAATTAGCGTCTCTATATCTCTGTCTTTGCATCATTTTACAGCTGTCTCCTGTCTATGGGCAGCATGTAATCTTATCCCTTAGGGAACTGATCCTTCTTGACAAAGATTTTTTTTAGTTTTTACAGTGAATGATGAGTTTAGAGAATAGTTGGGCAATAGGTACAGAAAGAGCTATTTTTCTCTAATAAGATATATTATAAAGTTTCTCATATTCATTTGTACTGTTGATTTATGCAAAGTTTACTGTTTAACTCAGATATCAGATCCTTAGGGATTATAGTCAAATTGTCATTTTTCACTTAGCATACATTTAAATATTTAAATTCTGTTTTTATGAATAGGAAGAGAAGTTCAGGACATTTCATAATGTACCATAATAAAAGTGATGTTTAAAGTCTGTTTATTAGCAGAAATGTCAAAGCAGCGCTGTGCAAATGCTGAAAGGTTTTGTTTGCATAATTTGTTGATGAATTATAAATATTTTGTTTTATAATTGTTCTGTTACTTTTTTTCGTAGAAGCCGAACTGTAATTATTCCACTCCTGACTAATGTTCATTATAAATGCTGAAATACTGAATCTCAAATTAGCTAATCTTAACTAAGTATTACACCATAATGCAGCAGTGACCCGAATGAGACCAGTTCATTTGTTATGAGATTTTTCTGGTTAATGACTTTAGAAATAATGAAGACGCTCAGATTTAGGGGAAATTAGCATAATGGTCAAATTTTCCAAAATATTACCATGACAAGGGGAAAACAAATGTACTTTAAGGCTAAGTTCCTACCCAGTATTTTTGCTAATTTTTTCAACCAAAACCAGGAGTTGATTGAAAACACAGAAAGGCAATGTTCACACACTGTTGTTATTTTGCTGTTATTTTAAAACTACAGCTGTTATTTGCCATTAAATGGCGGCCATCCACTCAATTTCCGTTATGTTTGTAATACAAACAGTGTCGTACTCGGCTAGTAGTTGAGCTAACTGTATCACCAATTCTGTGGTGTACGGCTAGGGATGTTTGTTGCCGTGACGCCAGTGCTAGTCCAGCACACAGGTGTGATTTTGTTACCTGCTTGTTGTATGGCTGGCTGTGTTTCCCAAATGGTCGTTAACCTGTCGGGTTGTTGCGGGTCCCTTGGGCTCCTGTCACGGCAGTCCTTTTGTGCTCGGAGAAAGTGCTTTAGGAGAAGTAAGAGAGGTAGTTGTAGCGGTGATTGTAGAGTGGAGTGGAGTAGAGTAGTGTAGAGGAGAGAAGTTGGCCAGAGGAGTCCCAACTTAATATAGCAATGTCGGAACCTGGAGATATATTTGTAGTGAAGAGTTACTTGTACTTGTGAATAGACTTAGTCTGACCTTACCTACTTCTGTCCCCTGGTATCGTCGAACCCGTCCCAGTAGGGTAGTACAATGCCCAGCCCTGGTTATCTGAGTGTAGTTAAGTGTCCGGTGTGTCCCAGTTTTCTGCACTGCGTGATAGGATACGTAGACCTTCCTTACGGTAACTAGTTCCTCTGTTGTCAGGATACTGCCCTGCTCTTTGTAGACGTGTTCCTGGCATGGATCAGAGTGTTCCTTGGTTACCTCTCCCTTTAGTGTGCTTAGCACTGCATAATAGGTATAATAGTGGTAGTAAACGAACTATTGGTCTCTAGCTGCATCTATTCACTTGTGTGACTAGACTCAACTGGATGACTTCACTTCCTCCCACACAGTTAACTAACTCCTCCTACAAGGAGTGAGTGTGTACAGAGAAGAGATAGGTAGAGAGAGAGAAAACACCTTCCATTGGTCAGCACAAAACACATGGTATAACAGAAACATTAACCCATAACTTTCCTCAGCTGTGCATAGAATATATACTTAAAAGAGGCACTGAAACCTAATGGTGAAACTTTAGAATATCTCATCACCACTTAACCTGAAGTGAGAACGTTGTGTCAGGTGCACAAGACACTAATATTGGGACACCACAACAGTCCTGTACAAATCCTTAAAGGGGTTGTCCGGAGAGCAGAAGTCTTTTGCTCACCTGAGCTCAGTTTCTCTCATTCTCACATTCCACACTTGCATCTTCAGTAAGTATATGTGTAACTGGTACTGAAGGAGTGCCAGAGAGGGAAGGTTCTCTCTGCAGTCATTTGTGTTACAGCTAGACAAAAGATTGTGGAGGACATGGCTGACATGGCTGAGCAAATGCGAGAATCAACAATCAATAGTAAAACATTTTGGCTTTATAAAACATACCTCAAATAAAGGAGAACTATTTACATTATAATTTTTCTCACAAAAATTATAAAATCATTCAATGTTGAAGAGGAGTTATAGAATCATTCTGTTCTTTCTTATGCTTTTCTGATTATCTGAATACTTTGAAGCCTGGATTTTACCAGTGGTATACACTACTCTACATAAAGCTGGTTCCATCCTTTCCACAGAGTGGTTGACATCTCAGGCTTGCAGGTTGAGACCTTGTCATGGACTATTTTTCAATTTACATTATGAATTTTCCATCAGATTGAGATCCAGTCTGTTTGCTGGACATGTCCTTGAGTTGATATGTTTCCTGTGCCTCTATTTACACCAGTGAGTCATAATTCTTATGTTAAAAGGGTACTCCGTCGAAAAAAATATTATATCTTTTTCCGAATCAACTGGTACCAGAAAGTTATATAGATTTGTAATTTACTTCTATTTAAAAATCTCAAGTCTTCCAGTACTTATCAGCAGCTGTATGCCCTACAGGAAGTTTCTTTCCAGTTTGAGGCTATGTTTACACGTCGTATGAGACTGGCCGTTCCGTGACCCGGCCAGTCTACTTAAGTACCGGACCGATGATCTGTGCGGCCGCAGAGCTCTGATGCGGGCGCATCAGCACCCGCCCACATCAGAGCTTCCCCCTGCACACTATGGAGCGAGCGGCCGGAGCCGCTCGCTTCATAGTGTGAACTGACAGGGTTTCCTACGGCCGCAGAAAACTGACATGTCAATTATTTGCGGGGCCGTCCGGGATCCCGGCCGGAGCGTATATAATGTGTATTTGCTCCGTCCGGGATCCCATTGAAACTAAGGCATTGTTCCACCCTGCTAAAACTAAGGCCGTTGTTGCCATCGGCAACAACGGCCATAGTTTTACGTAGTGTGAAAATAGCCTGACACAGTGCTCTCTGCTGCCATTTCTGTCTGTTATGAGGCAGTTCTTTTTAAGTGTTCCTGATTTAGGCTATGTTCACATAGTGTAAGAGACCGGCCGTTCCGTAATCCGGACGGGTCACGGAACAGCTGGTCTCTGAAAAAATCATCCCGAATGATCTTTTGGGCCACAGTGTTCTGATGCAGGCGCATCCATGGGCGCCCGCATCAGAACTTTACACTGCACGCTATGGAGCGAGCGGCCGGATCCGCTCGCTCCACAGTGTGCACTGACATGGTTTTCTGCGGCCGCTATTCAATGAAAAACTGACATTTCAGTTGTTTGCGGCGCCACTAGGGATCCCGGCCGGAGCGTATACTATGTGTATACGCTCTGGCCGGGATCTCATAGACAGCATTGCAAAGTATATTCTCGTAATAATCATGGGCGTTGTACAATGGCCGCGATTTTACGAAAATATACGTTGTGTGAACATAGCCTTACATTGGATAGTACCTATAGAAAAATGGTCAAAGGAAGGAAAACCAGTGAACAGATGAAAAGGGAATGGGTGCCCAAGGCTTATTGATTCACATAGAGTTGGAAAGTTTGTCTGTCTGGTAAAAAAAAAAAAAAAGCTACTACTAATGCATTGCACTGCAGATTGCAGGGTATGGGGCTACATATCTGCAGAGAAGCCACAGTGAACCTTGTACATAGCTGAAAGCACCGACAGAGGACATGTAAGCAATAGAACTGGAAGAAGAAATGGAAGAGGGTTGTCTTATCTAACAAGGATGTAAGAAGGGAAGAAGACAAGGCCGCGGAGGCAGTGTAATGCTCTGGGCAATGCTGTGAAATACATATGGGTGTCATTTTAAAACAACCAACTAAGTAATATAGCAATCTCAGAATACTCCTTCTAGGTAGAGATGAGCCAATCGCTCATCTAAACAAAGCAACCCACTTCATTTGATCTGCGCTCTGCTTATCAAGCCGCTAGTTTTTCAGCGATTCTCCGCTCCACATCGAGGATCCAGGTATTCCCAGCATCCTGGGAGGAGCGGCAGGGAGCAGAGAATCACTGAAAGGCCAGAGGCTTGATGAGCAGAGCGCAGATCAAATGAAGTGCTTTGCTTCGTTTAGATGAGCGATTCACTCATCCCTTCTTCTAGGCAACAGTTTTCCCTAACAGTGTCCTTACAATAGGACATTGTGCTCTGGAAAGAATTCTTCATTGATGGTTTGAGGAATATGGCCAGGTTTTTGCAGACCCTCGGGCGACAGAGCTTCAGCAGGCACCTCATCCATACACTATGCACAATCACTTGAGACCTCACTGACATACACAAACACACATTATTGACACAGACACGCAGCACTTACAGTTCAGTCTTCTCCCTCTTCCTCTCTGTCCGGCTGCTTTCCACACTGTAAGGTTGAGGACCTTTAGGTCATGTGATCAGGTCCTTCACTCTTTTCTCTCTCTGTGTAGGTCCTGCTCCCTCTCCTGTCTTCTGATGTTCAGCTGCCTCACCCTGCACTACAGTGAGCAGGCTGAACATTAGAACACTGGGCCCCTCTCTCTCTCTGGGCCCCTAAAGGCACTGTGGGCCCCGGCACTTGCCCAGATAAGCCCTATGTTGACGCTGCCCCTGAATATGGCAAAAAATTCAATGTGGTCACCAAATTCCCCAGATCTCAGAATGATCAATCATCTGTGACATGTGCTGTTAAACTAAATCTTACATTAATAATACATAGAAACTTAAAGGGGGTATTCCAGTGCAATAAAAATTGAACACATGGTTTATTTTTTTAATATATTGCAATCACATATACCTTTTCCCAGGAGACTTAATAAATAATACTTTTAAATCCCTGGAATGTCCCTTTAAAGAATTTGATATTTTGGTGGCACGATTTTAGGCAGGTGGCTTTCATTTTATGATTGATCTGTGTATAGTACATAACATTAGAGTATATTTTCCTACATCTTTCGTGGAAAAGTAAATATTTAGTATGGGCAGCCATCAAAATCATTTCTGTATCTAGGGTATATGTATTTATACCTAACCATAGTAAAATACTGTATAGAGTACTGTTGTCACTGTGGCGTGTCTGAGTTTCCATTCTCCCAAGGGCGGCATTGTGATTTGATGTCTATTTACCATAATGCTGTAAGAGCCATGAGTGCCATTTGAAAGCCATATAAAACTCTGAGCTGTTTAATCACTATTCAAGGACAATATGCAGTTGATGTAATCCCAAGGGCTGGAGGGTGTAAAAGCTTCTGTGGGAAAAATGTAAATAGTAAGGTTTAAAAAGCGGAGCTCCTCGTTGATAGCGATAGCAATCACTACCCAGAATACATGAATATCAATGTAATACAGTACCACACTTTGTCTCTTCAGTAAACAGCTGCGCTGAGATCCTGTCTTACAGTAGAGTCTAGCTCCTTTTTTGATAAATCATATGTGTGTATGTACATTTGTAATGTGTCTCATAGGGGAAAGTAGTATCTTCTTCACCTTCCAGCTCTCTGTAGTTCGCTTTCCCTATCGTCTTTGTATATACATTCAGGAACCTCTCCAGTCACAAAAAATCCATCTAGCTCAGGGATGATCAATGTTTTCTGGTGACACTACTAACTTTGCAGCTCACAGGGGCCACAATAAAACTTAGAGGGGTTCTCTGATTAAAATGCACTTGCCCCCTAACCACAGGACAGGGGACAAGTAAGAGATTGCAGGGGTGGGGTGGGGGGCCCGACCTCCGTGCTCCCCTAAGATCTCCAGAGTGCCCCCTGCCCTTTTGTTTTGAATAGAGCCATGGGTTAGCACCTGACCTGCGGCTCTATTCATTCTTTATGGAGCTGCCAGAAGAGCTGAGTGCTGTATCTGTCTCTCTCTCCGGCAGCTCTATAGAGGATGAACAGAGCCTCAGGTCACATACCCCCAGTGATCTCTTACTTTTTACGTTTTAATTAGAAAACTCCTTTAAAATATCACTGTTTTTTTAACAGATTTTGTACAGATTGTTAGTACGAGCAAATGTAAGAAACTTTTTAATATATCTTATCATAGAAAAGTGCTTTCTTATTATGTCAGGCTACTCCCAAACTTATTCCCTATGGAAAAACAGCTCAATCCTTTTTTGTTTTTACAAGATGGAGTAGAAGCTCACTGAGGGATTAGGTTATGTGCTGCCCATATAAAGCAGGAAAGGTTTTCTATGGGGATTTGCTACTGCGCTGGACAGTTTCTGACACGGACAGAGGTGGCAGCAGAGAGCACTGTGTCAGACTGGAAAGAATACACCACTTCCTGCAGGACATACAGCAGCTGATAAGTACTGGAAGACTTGAAATTTTTTTTCTGTATAGAAATCATTTATAAAATTTGTATAACTTTCTGAATTCTTTTTCCTTTGGAGTAACCCTTTGTGAACCTATCCTAAATCATGTTAATCACATGTTATTTAAGGAACTAACATTTTTGAACACTTGCAGGAATGGATTTGAAAAGAGGAGAAATCTCAAGCATTCCTTTATAAACTGATCTCTGTTTAAAGTCTGTTTCTGGCTTTGGCTTCAAATCTTTGGCAGATAATCTGTCAGATAATCTTTCTGTGTAAATGGACCTTTTCTATGTGTCCTCTCCAGCACTAAGTTATGTAACTGGGTAGCACTATAGAGAACTATAATAAAACTATCCAATTGCTAATACAGTAGGTTGATTTGTGATGAAGATGTGTATAGGTTTGATATGAGCTATAGAATCCAACCTGACTGTGTAAGATATTGTTAGTGTGACATCTAGTGTTTGCAAACAGAAATATTATTAAGATAAATGCAAAATGCATATGATCCACTACTATTACATATAAGAAGAGTGCTGCGTGTGAGGTGCTCACTGTTCATCGTCTCTGGGGAAAGTCCTAGGATTGTTGGTGACATCAGAAAAGTTACTGTACTGTAACATTTTTCTATTTTACCAAAATATCAGCTTATAAATATGTTTGAGATTATTATTTTATGGCTCTGACGGTATATAAGGTTTCCTATATAGACCATCTAAAAAATAAAACAAGTATTTCATAATGACATTAAATGGATTATCACCACTGTCCTAAGGTTGTGTTTGGTATCACAATTGAGCTCTATTCACTTCAATGGAACTAGGGATAAGGCTGGGTTCACACGTTTTTCAGTCTGTTTTGTTCATCCATTTTTGCAAAAAAATGTATAGAAAAGCAGATGCCATTGTGTGCAATCTGTTTTTCCATCGACTTCTGTTATAAAAAAAGAAAAACAGATCAAAACGGATGTTTTTTTTTTAGCATGCACAAAAACATAATAGAAAAAAAAGGACTACGAAAATGCAGTATGAACAAAGCCTAATGGTGCGTTTACACAAACAGAATTATCTGACAGATCTTTGAAGCCAAAAGCAGGAAAGACTGAGATTTCTCCTTTTTTCAAATCCATTCCTGGCTTTGGCTTCAAAAATCTTTCAGATAAATTTCTCTGTGTAAACGCACCATACGAGTGAAGCTGTTTCTTTAATGAAGTAGCCATGTGTTTCTAATCCTGAACAACCCCTTTAGTTAAAAGGTAATTTCCTATTGAATGGAAGCTGGCTGGAAAATTGACAGATTGCCACAAATCCAAGCTTTTCGGAGCAGAGAAGGAACACCTGCAACCTCACTGATTATGGGTGCAATAGTCTGCAGTGAAATGAGATGTTCTGCACCAGCTCTGAGCAGAGAACCGGCAGGAGTGCTGTGTGAGGGGAGTAATCAGGGCAGAAGGGCTGTGATGGAGGGAGCTGAGGGAAAGCAATGCATTTTGGAAGTTTGGTTTGGTAGGTTCCCTAAATTTTAAAGCAAAGTTTGCGTTTGCCCGAACCTTAAACGAACCGCACCAAAAAAAAGCTAAACAATTGCAGGGATTTAGCTGTTTTAGTGTGGTTCAGCTTACCTGCCTGCACTCCCCTGGTCTCATCTTCTACAGTACAGTGTCAGATGTCGCCTGCAGCCACTTCCAGCCTGCTCAGCCAATCACTGTGCACAACGCTGTCCCATCTCAGTCATTATTTGGCTGGGCAAACCGGAGGCGACTGGAAACACTGGAGACCCGTAATAGCATACCCTTTTTTTTTTATGTGTATTAAATTGTGTTGCTGCCATCCTTACAATTTGTTACAAACTTTGCAAAATATTCAGTCCTCCCTTACCTCGGATGTTTTAAACCAAGCCCGAAGGTTTTGGTGAGTGCCCCATATCTCTGTCTACATTGTCATAGACAGTGTAAAGTTCCTAAAGTGGTTGTGGTTCGGTCCTGCTCACTCCTCTGCCGCACTCCCCAGTTGGTCATTGGCAGCTGATATCTGTCAGCACTTCTCCATGCTTCCGGCACTGATGCAATTCCTCCACTGGCCTCTAGGGCATGCATGCGCCCATCCTTTTAGATTTAAAGGTCCAGTATGCTCCTGATTATTCTTCCTCCATCTATCCTGTTCTTGCATATATTTAAAGGTGTTATCCAGCGCTACAAAAACATGGCCACTTTTGTCTCCAGATTGGGTGGGGTTTGAAACTCAGTTCCATTGAAGTAAATGGAGCTTAATTGCAAACCACACCTGAACTGGAGACAAGAGTGAGGCAAAACTGGCCATGTTTTGGTAGCGCTGGATAACACCTTTAAAGTTGCTCTGCATGTTCCTCCTTGCCTGAGTGTTGTTGGATCCTTGTGTTACTAAGCGAAGGTATGTTGCTTTATCTCCCATTCCATATATTTTGACTAGAGATGAGTGAATCTTTAAAAAATTCAGTTCACAATGTTTGCAAATTTTTACTGCAAAATTAGCAAACTTCTTGAACTGAACCTTAACAAATCTTCTATACTTACCTGTCTGTGCTCCCCCACTGTGCTTTTCCATGCCTTTAGCTGCCTCCAGCCTACTCAAGTAATCACCAATTAAGGACAGCGCCGTGGCCAGTGATTGGCTGAGGGTGCTGTCTAAAGACACAAGAGTGACAGCCTGCTGTTTAAAATAATGGCTGTTTTTTTTTATTCCTCATTGATTCCCATTGAAGTCAATAGAAACAACTACTGTCTCTTCACACAATGTATAGAATAACATCCCACTAAATTTAATGTAACTTTTTAAGAGCCAGGCCCAAAAGGGTGTTGAAAGCAGCCAGGATTAAACCTGATTAATGAACCAACGGCCGTCATTGCAATGATAAACAATGGTCAATATTTTAGACTCAATACAATGGCCGTTGTTTTGAGTTGAAAATAACAGCCATAGAAAATTGTTGTGTGAACATAGCCTAAAGATGAAATGTTTGACACTTAGGGTATGTGGACACTATGGAATCTCAGTGGATCACCCGCACCCACTCGCGGACGCTGAAGAATAAACCTGCTTATTCTTCAGGCGGACGGGGGAATCTGGAAAACGATAGAATAAAGCCTATGGGACCAGCGGAGATGTGGGCGTCCGCGAGCGGGGGAGAGCTGCAGAATCCGCAGCGGGTGATCCGCCGAGATTCCGTAGTGTGCACATACCCTTACAACTTAAAAATCTCATTTTTTATTTAAGATTTTGGACAATCTACCAAACATTTACAAAACATCGTACAAGATCTACCCAATAAAGTGTCTCAACTAAGAGAGCTGATTCTGAAAATATTAATGTGCTGCTCTGGATTTCTCTTCCATCCAATGTTCTGTTATTAAGCTTCTGACATAAAAAGCTGTAGCCTGAGTAAGCCCTCTTTATTGGTACTGATGATGCTTGGCTTGATGATCTGGAAGCCTTTCTAGCAGCCATAAGCCAAGTATCTGATAAGCCTACCTAGTTTGCACAGACGTAATGTTAATGGCTCTTCGTCAGGACAAGTGCTCTGTTGAATCTACCACTGAATTTAGACGGTGGGTGATTGATACTAATTCGAATAATGCTGCGAAATTAACATTCTTGAAGAACAGACTACTTAGTGCACTTAAACGTGAGTGAGCACTGGCTGATCGTCCCACAGATTTTGATCATTTAGTATATCATTCTGTTTGAATAGACACTTGGTTGTCAGCCTGTAATAGCAGCCATTACCTATCTGATACAGCCCCTATTTCTAGAGACTTTTAAATAAAGAATTACCATAAACCTGTAACAGCCTATGCAAACTGACACTGTGCTAAATCATGGAAATACTGACAGAAGATAATGAAGGCATTGGGGGAAAATTAATTCTTTATTTGTGGCAAATAGGATCACTTTCTTCTCGATTGTCCACATTGAGGCTGAGTTCACACTATGTATATTTCAGTCAGTATTGTGGTCCTCATATTGCAACCAAAACCAGGAGTGGATTAAAAACACAGAAAGGATCTGTTCACACAATGTTGAAATTGAGTGGATGGCCGCCATATAACAGTAAATAACGGCCATTATTTCAATATAACAGCCGTTGTTTTAAAATAACAGCAAATATTTGCCATTATATGGCGGCCATCCACTCAATTTCAACATTATGTGAACAGAGCCTTTCTGTGTTTTTAATCCACTCCTGGTTTTGGTTGCAATATGAGGACCACAATACTGACTGAAATATACGTAGTGTGAACCCATCCTAAAGGGGTAGTGCGGCGCTAAATAACAAAATAAAACAAACACAAAATAACACACATTGCAAAGTTATACATCTGTCCCTCATGCCGGCCCCCCTCTGCCGCGTCATAACTGTGCTCAGCCGCGATTGGCTGAGCACAGTTATGCTCAGCCAATCGCGGCTGAGCAGCTGATGACCCGGCAGAGGGGGGCCGGCACGAGGGACGGATGGAGCGGTTCGGCTGGCCGCCCGAAGATGACATCATTGTCCCAAGATGGCAGACGGGGGTCGACACGAATCAGGCGAGTATAGTGCATCACACTTCCAGGTCTGGCGTGGGTGGGGGGAAACACGGGGAAGGGGCCAATTCACATACATAAAAACATTTCAAAGTTGTATAACTTTGTAATGTGTGTTATTTTGTGAATAATTGTTTAGTGCCGCACTACCCCATTAACTAGGCAATAAGATGGTGGTATTAGCATATCCTTATCTTTCTGATGATTCAGTTTCCAAGTGGTTGCAGTCATATTTTCCAGAAAGCAACTGATTAAGTACAACACAAAAACTAAATGTCAGATAAAACCAAAAAGATTGCAAAGATACATATATACAATGCAACAGGTATGAAAAGAAAAAGGATAAAAACAGAGAAACATCTTACTGATGAACAGCAGCGGCATCCTGGTTGTGGGGGACAGAGGGGAAATATGGGCAGCACAGTATGGATCCCCCAAAGACTGACAAAGGTCCACACTTGTCCTGAGATTACAGGCCCAATTTTTCCTCTCCAATTTTTTGACTGGTGATGTCATTAGGAGGAGGCTGGTCACATATTAATGACAGACACTTACATTTTTATGGATTTACTCGTTTGTGTAGAAATCCCACACAAATTACCAGTTTTCAAGATAGGGATCTCCTAGAAATATAATATAACCAGCAAACATCTGGGCATATCCCATTTGATTTCATATATGACTGACTGTTAAGGCCACTTTGTCGGCCAATATCTAATATAGCAACCATTTGATATCACATATGACTGACTGTTAGGGCCACTTTGTCGGACAATATCTAATATCCCATGTTTCCTGCAGGTCTATAGCCATGACTTTTTAAAATTATTTTTATTAATGTGTCAGATAGAAAAAAACATAAATTGTAAAGGCAATTAAGTATAGAGATCAACTGAGGGCAATTTAAAAAAAAAATAGAAACAATGTTCTATAGCCACGTTTTTGATATATATATCGGCTATTTTCTCCGATCATTAATACAGAGTTGGGTTACTCCAAATATTAATTATGACGGAGTATTCTTTGATACCTAATTGTTCCCTTTGAACCTTAGCTCTGTTATAACCTAAAGTGTCACTGTTGTTATAACTTTTCAAACCTAAATGAACAGTAGATGTGATATAAGCAAGTTTGCAATATACATTTATTATTTTTGTTGTTGTTATCCTGCTGTAAAACAAAGCTGAACTTACCAGAAATCCAGGTCCAGTCTCCTGAAGGCAGATTTTCTGTCATGTGCTGGTGGGAAAAAAGAGACTACACATGACTGTCTTCTCTCTGTGAGCGCTCAGATGGCCTGGGATACACAGGACCTCCTGTTTTCTGACTGTTTCCTGTTTTTTTAAGAAAAAAAAGTCAGAAAAAAGGAAGTGCCGTGTTCTCAATGATAACTAAAAATAAATATTAAATGTAAATTACAAACTTGCTTTATATCTTACTACTGCTGATTTCAATTCTGAAAGTTATAACAACAGGTACACTTTAAACAATATATTTGTGGCCATTCCAGGAGGTGTAAATATGTGCCGCTACGGTAGGTGTGAACATTATCTCAGTGCCGCACAACCATTGACAGGAGAGGAGCTGTCTGTAAAGTGATTCTTTATCCACCAACCCACCCCATCATACCGCTAGTTCCGTCCGTGTGATGAGGGTAAATCCTTACCGGTTGTAACTTTTAAAAAGTACCTGGTGCCTTGGTTACAACAAAAAATGATCTTTCAGACTTACAGCACATACTGCACAGACTTACAGTGTCATACTGGCGTGGCTTAGAGTGTTTTTGCCCCAGGTCTGCGACGCCTCTCCTTTCTTCCTCCCCACCCTCCTCTTCATTAGGAATGCCCACAGGCAGGACGGTAATAGTGGTTTGGTGGGGTTGGTTGGGGGATACAGAGTTGCTTTAAAGATTTGACACCTTGACAGAGGCAAACAGTTTCCCTGTGATTGAAGGGTTATGACCAGGTCAATTAATAAACTACCTGTCATTATGCTGCCTCCTTTAATATCACAGGGACTGTTCCCTATGCATGTGGAATCTGTATCTATATGGATATGGAATCTGTATCTATAATCTATATTGAATTCAGACCTGGCCAAACAAATCACCAAAAGCTCGGTCTCTGTTCATTTAGGGATGACGTGGTGGCACATCCAGAATGTCAGAATTTACTAGGAAATTACTTTTCCGGTGGAGCTTCATTTCTCCAGATTTTGTAGAAACATCTTTATGCAAAAGTTTTTTGAGAATCCTAAGGCATCTTCTGATTTACCACCTATAAATAAAGAATTTGCTAATGTATGCTACAAGAAGAATGCTGACAAACTCCCTCCATATCAATCTTATCACTCTACAAACAGACTGTTGCCTGGAGCAGCTATAAACATAATTTTTTAATTTATTTTTTAAAATGTAAGCAATTTTAAACATTTTTTGTAATTTGTTTTATAAACCTGTTCTGCTTGTTTTCAATAGAAAACTGCATCTGAACAGGTTCCTAAGCACACTAGCGCTGTGTACAGATTCCGTATAGCTGCCCACGCTTTGCCTCTCTCATCTTCTGTAGCTGTAAATAACATTTTGGGATGCCATATCCAATGCCAGAGATTCATAAAATGTATTTACTGCTGTAGAAGAGCAGAGAGTCAGCACACAGGACCAACACGGATATGCTATTCTCTGCTGTCTGTACTGCTGGCTAGCAGTAACTTTATATAGCATTGGGAACGGCCAGGTGAGCGGTGCAGGAGCTGCTCTGCTATTTCTTGCTGCTGCCTGTATTCAGCAGTATGGGAAGCAGCAGAGAAGTGCAGAGCCTTGCACATGGTTTAAATGAGGTCATGGACATTATTTCTATTACAGTAAAACAATGTTTCAGAAAATAGTTAAACTTTTATTTGTGCTGCACTGGGGGCTGACATTTGTAAGAGCATCTGTGTAATGGGCCCTGCATGACGCACATACTGATGCTTCATGGAAGCTCCCAGTGCATAAAAGCAAATAGACGGTTTCTGCCCAAACAGCAGAATATGGTCACATAGGGGGTCCCACTGTACTCATGAGAAATTGTGTAGCAAATTTTGGGGAATAAATTCCAACTGTTCCTATTTGAACATTAGTGATTTGGTTATGTCTGCCTACAAAATCTATATGGATAACCCACAGCAATTATATATCCATAATCTGTAGTAGCTCTTGTTTACTACTATCTGCATCTGTCATCAGCATGATGGGCAAAGCCAAATTTGCAGCAGTAAAATTACATGTTGCTTGCCTTCACCATTTTCCCATGTTAGCTCTCTCTGCTGGTCAAGGGTGGGAATGTGAAAAATGTGTGTTTCATTTTTAATAATTACTGACAAGGAAATAAAAAAAATCCCAAAATACAAAACATATGAAAAATAAATTTTGCCTCTAGTTAAAAAAAATTAATAGGTGACACATTCCCTTTAAGTGGCATCCATCTCTTAAGGTCCCCATACACTTTATAATGATGTCGGTCAAACCCGCCACCAGTATAAAGCATGAGAGACGCTTGACACTTAGTGCCCCCAGTGCACTAATTTCCCCTCCAATATTTCTCTTTCCTGGCCCAGTTTCGGGAAAATCATTGTCATGAATGGAAGAAATTGTTGCACTGGGGGTGCTAGACCCATCTCTAATGCACCAGACTTTCTCATTAGCATATGCAGTATATAAAGAAAAACTACATAATCTGAGTGTGCTTGGTGGACTTGGAAATGAAGGGCACTGCTGGATTCAGCACGGCGGTGCTGATCAGGCAGTGGTAAATATTCATTGATTATGTCTGATGATATATTTGCTCTATGGTGAGTGAAAAAAATAACATACACTCACTTACTTTTCTGGCTTCTGCAATGCCGGTTGTACCATTCCAGTGCCCGTTGTGCAGCAGCTTCCGGATTCAGAGGGCATGACACAGCAGGCCATTCAGTGGCAGAGGCGGGACACCACTACAGATGATTGGCTTCATGGGCCTACTACATCACGTCCCCAAACCTGGAAGCTGCCCTACAATAAGGACTGTAGGAGCATAATACATGTAGCAGCGTGGGGGCAGCAGGTAAGTGTAAATTATTTTTTTCACTCATCCCCTGCATTGGCATAGAGCTTAAAGCAGTCCTGGCTGGACGACCCATTTAAAATGGCTTAATGTTGCAAAATGGTCATGGTAGCCATTCTGGTAAAGTGTGTCTGTACAAATAACCAATAGTATCACCAGCAAAGCAACCTTACACCCCCTACTCCATTCTGGGAACCATCTGTTATATGGCATAAAACAGAAGCAGAAAATAACATGTGTACCTCTAAATATTTACCATATGCACTTATTATTTGTATGTTTGAATTTTCCCATTGGACGAATTTTGGAATCATCTAGCCAAAGCCCTAATTTTTATTTCCCCAAGTAATCCCCATCTTCTTATTTGTCTCATCCAGTGTTTTCCTTGCAAAAAATTCGACCATGGAAGCCTGGTTCACACAGCCTGCTCTGAACAGTTGATGTTAAGATCTGTCTGCTGTTTGAAGTCATTGAAGCATTCAACTGGACTCTAATCTGAGAGGCTATTAACTTTCGATTTCTGAGCTTGGTGACTTGAATATACTTGTCTTGTGCAGTAGAGGTAATTCTTGTGCTGCCTTTCCTGTGGCGAGTCCTCATCAGAACTTGTTTCATCATGGCACTTACTGGATTTTGCCCATGCACTTCAAGAAACTTTTAAAGTTCCTACGAAATTAGTATCGACTGACCTACATTTCTTCGTTTTAGAGGCATATGTATCATTCTTTTTGCACCATTATTGTGGTGTTATTCCCGCAGCATTTATCAAGCCGTTTGTGCTATTTTTGAGCCGTTTATGCCGGCTGAGACTTCTTTCAAATTGACATGACACAGAGAGGTGTAGTTTTCTCAGTAAAGTTATATGACGGAGTGATCTCTGTGTACGAATCAATGTCTCTGATGTATTAGGGGGAGGGGGTATTTTGTTTGTGGCTCCTCTATGATGAGGAAGGGGCATATGTTTATACTTTCACAGATGAATACAGACAGGGGGACAGAATATATTCATTGTCCCCCCATAATGATGCAGGGCTGGACCTGTCACCCCTCTATGACGTTCTCTGGTGCATTTGCACTGGATATGTTCCCAGGCCGAGTTGGCCATCTTTCCCTAATTATTAGAATACATGCAAGGCAGGACTCAGACACCTAGTATCCCAATACTCACATGTATTATTATTGATAATGATATGTATATATATAGTCCGCCACATTTTCTCATTATCCCTGAAGAAGTCCAGGAGATAGACAGAATGCGTGGTGCTCCGTGTACCCTGTCCTATGATACGCATGTGTTTTTTTAATTTGTGATATATTTAACATTGGTTATTCAATGGTTATCTTGAAGAAAAGGGCCTATTGCAAACTAATCACATATACAACCCTCTAAGGATTATACCAAAGAAGGTGGCAGTCACAAACCTTAGGTCAGTTCACACAACCTCTTTAACTTGAATTTATAAGGGAGGGAATAGGGGAGGGGGATTGTGACTAGGGATGTCACGATGCCAAAATTTTGAGTTCGATACCAATACCAACTTTTTTATTTCGATACTCAATACCATTTCGATACTTAGTGTATAACCCCCCCCCAATAATAACTCAATATAATGCCCCCCCTCAACTGCAGATATAACACTCCCCAATGTTCACTATGTAATATACCTGACATGTTATCTATATTCTTCAGGTCCGCACTATTACAATGGTACAATATATTTTCATTTTAATTTACAACTTACACTGTACAAATGTTACAAAAGTTATGTTTTTTTTTTGTTTGTTTTTTAAATACATGTGTTAAAAATTGCTGTTTTCTGATTCCCATATCTTTCAGCCTGTAGGGCTGTCTGAGAGTCTTTGCGCGCAATGATTTGCAGCTTTGTTTGGTACCATGTTTGGATATATGACTTTTTTTGGAACACTGTATACTGTGCGAGATTGGGAAGGTGATCATTTTAACGTGCAATTACGCATGTGGTGATGCCAATATTTCCCCCTTTTTTGTTTTTATTATAGTAGTTGGGGGTAGTAGTAGTATGGCTGACTCACAGCATAGTATGTTGGGGGTAGTAGTTGTATGGGTCACACACAGTATAGTATGTTGGGGGTAGTAGTTGTATGGCTAACACACAGTATAGTATTTTGAGGGTAATAGTAGTGAAGCTGACTCACAGTATATTATGTTGGGGGTAGTAGTAGTATGGCACATGCACAGTATAGAATGTTGGGGGTAGTAGTAGTACGGCAGATGCACAGTACAGTATGTTGGGGGTACTAGTAGTATGGCAGATGCCAGTATAGTAGGTTGGAGGTAGTAGTAGTAGTAGTATGGCAGATGTACAGTACAGTATGTTGGGGGTACTAGTAGTATGGCAGATGCCAGTAGAGTAGGTTGGAGGTAGTAGTAGTAGTATGGCAGATGTACAGTACAGTATGTTGGGGGTACTAGTAGTATGGCAGATGCCAGTAGAGTAGTAGTAGTAGTAGTAGTAGTAGTAGTAGTGCAGATGTACAGTATAGTAGGATAGGGGTAGTAGTGCAGATGTACAGTATAGTAGGTTGGGGGTAGTAGTGCAGATGTACAGTATAGTAGGTTGGGGGTAATAGGGCAGATGTACAGTATAGTAGGTTGGGGGTAGTAGGGCAGATGTACAGTATAGTAGGTTGGGGGTAGTAGTGCAGATGTACAGTATAGTAGGTTGGGGGTAATAGGGCAGATGTACAGTATAGTAGGTTGGGGGTAGTAGGGCAGATGTACAGTATAGTAGGTTGGGGGTAGTAGTGCAGATGTACAGTATAGTAGGTTGGGGGTAGTAGTACAGATGTACAGTATAGTAGGTTGGGGGTAATAGGGCAGATGTACAGTATAGTAGGTTGGGGGTAGTAGGGCATATGTACAGTATAGTAGGTTGGGGGTAGTAGGGCAGATGTACAGTATAGTAGGTTGGGGGTAGTAGGGCAGATGTACAGTATAGTAGGTTGGGGGTAGTAGTGCAGATGTACAGTATAGTAGGTTGGGGGTAATAGGGCAGATGTACAGTATAGTAGGTTGGGGGTAGTAGGGCAGATGTACAGTATAGTAGGTTGGGGGTAGTAGGGCAGATGTACAGTATAGTAGGTTGGGGGTAGTAGGGCAGATGTACAGTATAGTAGGTTGGGGGTAGTAGTATGGCTATACTATGGACATATAGCTATACAACTACTATCCCCAACATACTATACTGGTGCTGACGCAGCACTAGTATAGTACATTGGGGATAGTAATAGTTGTAGTGGAGCAGAACCTTCACCTCCTGCTCCATGCTGCCCGGTCCCGGCGTCACTCTCCTCGCTCCGTTGTGACTCCCGGCCCCCGCACACAGGCCGCAGCCTCCTCACTACGGGACAATCTCCAAAGCAATCGGCTGCTGCGCACGGAAAGGCTCGGATGCTGCTGACACAGCGGCATCTACACAGTCGCTCCGTGCGCTGCAGCCGATTGCTTTGGAGATTGTCCCGTAGTGAGGAGGCTGCGGCCTGTTTGCGGGGGCCGGGAGTCACAACGCAATACAGTCCAGTATGAATGCCGCTCCCCCCCACTCCCCCGTGCCGGGGTAAAAGGCTCCCGATCCCCCGCTACAGCCCCCTATACTCACCTGATCCCGCCAGGTCCCGCTTCTGGATCCGGTCGGGTCACAGAGATCTCAGACGCTGCAGCCCGGCGTGCGCGCTGAGAGATGAGTCCAACGCTCATTGAGAATGACAGGAGAGTCCAGCGCTCCGTCATTCTCTATGAGCGTTGGACTCATCTCTCAGCGCGCGCGCCGGGCTGCAGCGGCTGAGATCTCCGTGACCCGACCGGATCCAGAAGCGGGACCCGACGGGATCAGGTAAGTATAGGGGGCTGTAGCGGTGGGCCGGGAGCCTGTCACCCCGGCACGGGGGGGGGGTGACAGGTTCCCTTTAATTGCTAGTCACACCTGGAGACAAAAGTCATGTTGTCTTTGGAACAAAGTGGCCATGTTTTTGTCTTCCTTAGACTTTCACAAGAATGTGTTAGGAACTTGTTTGCCACCAAAATCATCCCTCTATTTTTTGTATGTTCCAAATATCCTTGAACCATTCTGAGATTGTCAAAGAAGTTGACTTCCACTTCCTCAGTATAACTGTATGTGCAGCTACTAATAAGAAATGCAGGGTATTCTTTTTTATGCCTTTTAGGGTACGTTCACACGTACCGACCCCGCAGCGGATTTTCTGCTGCGGATCCGCAGCAGATTTCACCTAAACAACTGTACATGTGAACGCACCCTTAATTTTCCCTGAGAGCACCAGCAGCGGAAGGACCGCAGCATCATCTTGCTGAGATAGTATATGAAAGATCAATCACCGATCTCCAAAAAACTAGTTGTAAATTTTCCAACAATATTAGTATTTTCACAACTCTAGCAGGAAACACCTTTTTTGTATATGTATTGTGATACCATGACATGCCCCACCCCAGATATTCTTATGATTTTTTCTATTTTCTTGTTCTCCTTTATTTTCTATACAATATTGTGTTATTTCTGACACAGGGAGCGATGCAGTCTTAATCACTTTGGGAAATTTATGTCCTAAATTGAAATAAAATGTGTTAAACCTATTAAGAGATTAAATAAATCTGGCATGTTGTGGCCTCTCCTAAACACAGATAATGGAATCTACACCTACAGCCGAATAAATCTGTTGACCTTTTGGTCCCACCCCCTCCTGATTAATCCATCTACTGCTTTGGTGAATTTTGCTGACAGTTACTGTCAAACCATGGTTCAATCAGGGACCACACACTCACAAAAGACATCTAGATGCCTTCAGACTGTTGGTGTAGTATACTTACTTAGCCACAATTGAGCAATGAGCATAAGTCTATAGGCCTGCTTCTAGTGCGGCTGGTTAGCTAATCAGGGACGCTAGGCCAATCATCCTTGGCCCTGTAGTCCCATTCTCTCTCTGCCCGGATAATTTGTGTAACCAGGGGTGACAGCGTGGCCGCGGCACAGGTATGTGTCGCGGCCGCACTGTCACTTCTGGTCGCAGCCACGGTCTCGTCCCCGGCCACGCGGGTTCTGCTGCTGCTGCCCCATCTCCTGCCCTGTGCCAGAGCTCCTCCTCCTCTGGCTCCCTGTCAGCTCGACGGGTGTGTCCCTGTCTCCCAAGGAGCATGCGCGCCAGCTCTGCCTTAATTTAAAGGGCCAGTTTGCCCTTAATTGGCTGCTGCTCTGCAGCTCTCCTATAAATTACAGCCCTCCCTACCACACGTTGGAGCCTCTACATGCTTCCCATTAGTGTGTGGCCCAGCTATTGGGTATCCTGTCCGTATATTTCTGCCCGTGTATCCTGCCCAGTGGTTTCAGCCATTCCTGATCCCTGCCATCTGCCTGCTGTGTCAGTTCAAGAGCCTCCTGCTGAGTTCAAGACTATTTGCCTACGTGTCTCCAGCTGCACCTCGCCACCGCCACTAGCAAGCCAGGCACTGGTGAAGACCAGCGGCCTCTTAGACTCCGCTCCCTCATGCGGCTTTAAGCCAAAGCTAGTGGTGGTACAGCGAATCCACAACACCCACCGTTACAATTTGTACAGGTATCTGCTCTTTACAGGTGACTGTGATTTTTAGTCTCTAGGAACACTAGCGTTTTGTGGTGGGATATACAGGGGTAGATACATGACATTAGCATCGTAGACGCTCATGTCATCTATCTGCCCCCATAATAGCAAATTCAAAGTAGAACCCATGGGAGCAGACCAGAAAGGAACTTTTCTCTATCCCTATATTCTATGCTGGATTTATTAAAAAAATTTTAACCAGCGGGTGTAAATTTCTACTAATTTATATGCCACAACTGATGTAAAAAAATGCATCAGTTGTCATCAGGCACCCGCATTACCCATCAGTTGTATGACACACGGCAAGGTGCATTCTTTTGTCCTTTGTGTTCGGTGATCCGGCATCCAAATCTGCAATCCATACAGTATACCCATATTATGCATAGAATTATGCAGTTACAACAAATACTGAGCAATAGTGACTACCATTTCCGTCTGTACCTGTCAGCTACTCAATGCTCTGTGTCCTCACAATTCTGTAGAATAAATAATACAAGCCTCCTTCTACTCATTTACATGTCGGATATGACTATGCATAAGCACATCAGACATGTATATGCGTAGAAGCAGTCATGTGGGATGTTTACAATGATAGCCCCCTTTCTTCGCTGTCAGGGCTGAGAGGTTTGGCCACAGACAATATAGCCTGGAGGTGAGCAGGCAGGGATGGGGCCTCCTCCTCCTCCTTGTCTAAGCACATATCCAAATATGAGAATTCACACATGACCATAAACTGGGAGGTTAGTAGTGATATTGATGAAGAACATATGCAATATATGTATAAGCCCTCTTTGTTCTTCTTACCTGCAGGAAATTCCTTTGGCTTCAACTCACCATGTGGGATTTATTACAGAGAATATACATAATCTGAAAACCCTGTATCAATATAACAAGATGAAATCTCTTTTCTTTTTAGTGGAAAAAGTATCAAGTGATTCTTAGATAGTTAGTAAAATTCTATTGGGTAAAAAGTTGGCAAACAGTCCACAAAAAGTAGGCTGCATGTTTCTGAATGAAATGTGACATTGTTTTCCGTTACGTCTGGTGTCACCTGTGGAAAAAAAAATGAAGCTTTTGAGTTGAATAAGAAAAGATGAATTTCCGAATTGATGAAATCCAAATCCCCTACTTATACTTAGATAATAAAATCATATACACAGCTTATAGAACTCACTCATTAAACCATATGCTAAATAAGATACACTCTCTATAAGGCATTGCTTCTCAATTCCAGTCCTCAAGCCTCACCAACAAGTCGTGTTCTGATGATTTCCTAATGGTACTTTTACACGGAGCGATTATCGTTTGAATTTTCGAGATAACGATAGCAATTGAGCGATAATCGTTCTGTGTAAACACAGGGAACGATCAAGCAATAAGCGAAAAATCGTTCATTTTGGTCTTTCAACATGTTGTCAAATTGTCGTTGGTTGTTCGCTGAAAATTCGCAGATCGCTTTGTGTAAACAGTCTTTCATAGATTCACCCTATTTGTGAGATGGGCTTAAACGATCTTAAAAACGATCGCAATAACGATTTTTCTATCAATTTATCTCTTCATCTAAACGCTGATCGCTATAAAAACAAAATTGTTGCCTCAAAATTGTTAAACGATCGATTAGGCGAAATATCGCTCTGTTAAAGGACCATTAGTATTTGACAGGTGATATAATTATAGTGCATCAAGTACTATCACAAGTGTTCTTTGTAGGGGATATCCTCAAAACATGACCTGTTGGTGGACAATGAGGACTGGAATTGAGAAGCACTGCTACAAGAGAATGTACAGGTATCGCTTAGATTTATTTTTTATTTTTTTTACTGATTACCCTTTCACTTCGAAAAAGAAAAACAAAAATTTAGCAGGCTGGGAAAACTGTTATATCAAGGCACTGGAAGTCTATGGACATCTGACCTTTGGAAGAGAGGTTTACTGAAATAACACATACCCACATTTAATAGCGACATTTACCACTGATGTAAACAAATACATCTCTAAATGATACCCCTGTCTCTTTTTTTAAATCTTCCTTTGGCAAATTTTGTTGCATCCCATCCTCTCAGTGCCTTGTGACATCCTGTGTCCTTCATGCCCTCCCCGCATTTCTTTCCTTTCTCATTTCTTTGTCTTCTTTTTCATTTCTGTTTTTGTTTGCAGTCCTATCATTTGGTCGAACTACAATCTAATGCTTATTTATGGCTGTTTGTATACTCTCTTATATTTGCGAGCTCTTGTTTTATGTTATCATTGGCCACTCGCAGCTTACCAAAATATTTTCATGTTTCTTCCCCTTTCTTTGTTAAAGGAGAAGTCCAGCGAAAATTTTATTAAAGTATTGTATTGCCCCCCAAAAGTTATTCAAATCACCACCAAAGGCTTCACTTCCTTGATAACATAGTGATGTCACTTCCTGGATAAAATGGTGATGTCACGACCCGACTCCCAGAGCTGTGCGGGATGTGGCTGCTGGAGAGGATGATGGCAGAGGGATGCTCAATGTCCCTCCAGTGTCCTGTGTCCCTCAGTGTCCCCTCTGCCATCATCCTCTCCAGCAGCCACAGCCCGCACAGCTCTGGGAGTCGGGTCGTGTTATGTTATGTTATCCAGGAAGTGAAGCCTTGATGCAGTAGTAAGTACGGGGAAAAAAGCACTTTATGTGCATTTCCCGTAATAAGTGTACATTGGTGATTTGTGTAACTTTTTGGGGGAAATACAATTCTTTAATAAAACTTTTTGACTGACTTCTCCTTTAACATTGTACTGCATATTGCCCTGTCGGTCCAAATTGGCTGTTCTGTTCTAAATTCAGCTGATTGAACATGATCTGGAAATATACAGCCCTGTCTATATAAGGTCTTAGTGCAGACAATATATATAAGAGCAAGAAACAAGCCATGAAGGGGAAAGAACTGCCTGTAGAGCTCAGAGAAAGGATTGTGCGGTGACATATTGAAAACATAAACTCGTTCCTTCAATGATCCCTTTATTCACTTTGATGATCCCTTTATTTCTTTTGGTACTGTAATGGAAGAAGCTGATATTACCTCATCTTGGAGTGCTGGATTTTACTTCTTTGGATATTGATTGGCTGCAGACTTTCAGCTGTCCTGGCACTGGTAATTGTCACTGTGGAACGTGCTGGAGCTGACCTTGTACAAAAACTTCTGCTGTACTGAAAGTTCCTGAGAGCACAGTGTCCTCCATGGCTCTTGGAACAACCAGGAACAAATGGAAGAAGTTTGGAACAACCAGGACTGCTAGAGTTGGCCACTACAACAAACGAAATAATCAGGGGCGAAGGGCAATGGTACGAGGTTATACAGAGCCCAATAGTCACTCTGGTTGAGCGCCAAATATCTTGTGTGCAGATTGAAGAAACTTCCAGAAGGTCATCATTACAGCCTTCACCCATCTGGGCGTTATGGCAGAGTGACCAAAAAGGAGCCACTCCTCAGTAAAAGAAACGTGACAGCCT
The DNA here is from genome assembly GCF_027789765.1 of Dendropsophus ebraccatus. Classification (NCBI taxonomy): domain Eukaryota; kingdom Metazoa; phylum Chordata; class Amphibia; order Anura; family Hylidae; genus Dendropsophus; species Dendropsophus ebraccatus. The sequence goes on from NC_091455.1 coordinate 52,620,271, forward strand.
GCCTATCATTTGCAAAAAAAAAGGCTCCTTAAGGAATCTCAGAGTGTGATATACAAGATTTTACCACGAACATTGAACTTTTTGGCCTCAGTTCTAAGCATTATGTCTGGAGAAAACCAGGCACTACTCATCACCTGCCCAATACCATCGTTATAGTAAAGCATGGAAGTGGCAGCATTATGCTGTGGGGGTGCTTTTAAATAACTGGAGGTGTTCAAAGAAAGGACCGCGGCACTGGCTTCCCCGCGCTGGTGCCGTTCTATTTATGTGCAACACTTAAAGCAAATGTACCTGATAGTAAATTCGCTTTAAAGTTCTTGCATGTTTAAGTGCTCACTCACACCACAGGGAAACTCTCAAAAGGACATGTTGACATATCCCGACTCCATATCCATTTCAGTGGCCCGAGCGTAGCCAGCTAGTGACTATGGTCAGGACATTTTCTGAGCATATTCAAGTTTTGTCTTTGCTTTTCAGTCCTAGCCAAAACTTGAGGGTGCTTAGAAAATGACCCGAACAACATCACTAGCGGTGCAGAGGTGTCTCGCCTCAGTCACAGTTTTTTTTTTTTTTTTTACTCTTGCCTAGAGTTCTTCTTTAAAGGGAACTGGTCAGTAGATTCATGTGAAGCATAAAATAATGACAGGGTCCCTCATTCCAAAAAACTGTCATACACTTCAGAACACTGTTTTAAAGGAACGGCTATGGGGACAAGTATCAGCTGGGTGGACAGGTTCCCTCTAAATAAGACACAATGCACACAGGGGCTGATCCTCTATCACAGTTGAGGAATGTCACAGCAGAATGGCTCAATATATTCCCAATTTGTCATGGATTCTAGATCTTTGTGTGACAAACAAAAGGGTAAACGTTAACAAATACACTCTGTGCGCACAATTTAGTGGTAAGGAGTTTTCTTAAAAGTAAACTGCACCTCCTAGTAGTAGAAAAATATATATACAAGCTTTATTTATTACACATGTATGCAAGGGACAAACATTTAAAATCATTTAAAAACATACACATTACTATTCACCGGTTCCAATCCAATGCGGCAAAAACTGACCTACCATTGGCATATGCAGGGAGCAGCAGCATAAATCATAAAGAAATAACCAAAATGTAGAGAAACTCAATTCATTAATCCTAATACCCCAATATCCAGAAAGAATGAAGTACTAAATATAAATAACCAAGGAATACAAAGCAATAATGCATTGTGCAAAATAACTGCTGCCACCCCAGATATGGTCAGACCAGAACATCCCACACGCTCCGTCACCAGGACCTTTCTCAAGGGTGAGACTCGAGTCTCTTTTTGCAAATATTTATATCAGAAGATAATTAGTAATAAGAATGAAATGTGTGGCGCTCGATACGATTACTCACACAGAGGAGGAGGCTCCGGATCATGCATCCTACACCACATGTGTGGCTACAGCGCCATTACTTCCTCATCACATGTGTGATCATGTGAGCGCAGCATCAGCACGTGATGGTGACATAAGCTGCAGTCTTGTACGCATGCGCAATGGTTAACACTCGCGATGCCAAAAGCATCGCTGTGTTAATAGTGGCCACTATATAGGACAGCGCAAATAGAGCGGAATATCTTATTACAGCAGGCACAAGGTATATAAGTTCTTTTTGGAATGAACAAAATATATATATATATATATATATATATATATATATATATATATATAAATATATATATATATATATACACGCACTATTATTACCATGTATCTTTCCCGTTCACTCCAAAGACTTTGGTGGCACAATCGCGGCTGAGCAGATGATACGGCTGAGGGGGGACGGCATAGGGGGCGGCTGCAGCGATTCGGCCAGCCTTTCGAAGATTACGTCGTTGACGGAACATCGGGGTCGGGGACGACAGGCGTCAGGTATGTATGGTACACTACACTTCCGGGTACACGGGCGGGGGTGGTGGGACATGGGGAAGGGGGCAATTCACAGACATAACATACATTACAAAGTTGTATAACTTAGTAATGTGTGTTATTTTGTGAATAATTTCTTAGCGCCGAACTACCCCTTTAAAGGTTGTTTCAAAACTGATTCATTATGTGAAATAAACATGTTTTAAGGTATAAGCTGTGCCTGTTTTTTTTTTTTTTTTTTTTTTTTTTAATAACCTGTTGCCCTTGGTTATGACCTACTAAGGCATGCTCAGTACAACTGCAATCTCCAAGAAGTATTGGCAGGTGGTATCCATTGTGCCAGCAAGCAAGAGGGATTGTGGGAAAGTGTGTGTGTGCTCTTGCATGACAACAGCAGCAAGGTCACAGTTCAGAGAAGAGACCAGGATGTGATTTAAACCATGGGAAAAAACTGTACAGTGATGTAAGTTACTTTAATAAAAATAGCACATTTATACTCTGTTACATATATTTGTTTGAGGTTTACTTACCACGGCTTCCGACAGGGATTTCTCAGCAGGAACTGCCATGTCCAGCCAATCACTGGGCAGAGTGGTGTCCAGCCTCAGTCAGTGATAGGCTGAGCGGCATGTCTTCTAAGGACCATACATCACCAGGAGGAGGCAGTGGTGATCAGGAACTGGAAAGGTTGGAGTGGCAGTTGTTATGGATTGGAGGAGGTAAGTATAGCTTCTTTTTCATGCCACTGTGTGGGACCTTTATTACCATTTGGGCCCTATGGATAACTTGAAAAAATTTGCTGGAAAAGCAAAGAGCCTAAGATGTTTGGAAGCTTTCGCAAACAGGATTTATGGCTGGAAAAAGTCATCATGGTGGTGTGACTGAGCCAGAAGGAGAAAAAAATGGAAGGTGAATGACTCAGATGAGACAAGATGCCCCCTATGAGTCACTGGATGTACCTATGGTCTGCAGGGCCTGAATGCTACTGGTATCTACCACCACATGGAGGATTAATGATATATAATGTATATAGTGGTTTTATTTAGTGACATTATTCAGTCACTTTATATACCTATGTGTGTGATGGTGGTGTTACGGGTATAGCTGTATTATTATTATTATTATTATTATCAATGTTAGTCCTTATATACTGACTGGCAGTACTAGTTCTATATTTCTGAATTTAGGTTCCCCGCTTTTAATTTTCCCCAGGCTGCACATAGCCCACCCCGGCCCTGAGCTTATGGGCTCAGCATGGTATGTCCTGTGGGTGTAATGTATATAGCTATATGCATGTGTATCTCCACACAAGCAGCCCCCACCCCACACTCCAGATAAGGCGCGGACGTCTCTCCGAGCTCCAAGAAGAACTCTCGCGAGATCTGCGCCCCTTCCATGTTGCCACGTTCAACGCTCTTGGAACGCAGCGGGAACGCACCAGAGAAATCACAGCTCCAGGTCACGCCACGCCCACTATTGTGCTTTATCGGGGTCAGAGCTTAGTGAATGTGCGTTTACAGGGGGCGTGTTCACGTCTCAAACCACGCCCCGTCACGATCGCTATTGGCTGAATTCTCCCGTCGTTCAGGAAATGGGGCGTGTCCGCTGTTACGGAGAGAGGTGGAGGAGCGGGGTGGTCACGTAACGAAGCGTGGCTCGGTGCATTCTGTAAGCCAGGGTTAAGAAGCCGAGGCTGCTGTCAGCGCATCACTTCCCTGTGTACAGACGCATCGCCTTGTTTGCTTTCCTTACAAGCATCCTTCCCTGCGCTTCCTCCTCTCTCTAATCCCTGCGCTGAACAGTCATGGCTTCCAAGAAAGCCAAAACAGTGAAGAGAGGTCAGTATATGGGGGGCCCAGTATTTGGCATCATGCTGTGCCCATTCACGGCTATGCAGGGGGGGCAGGAGCTGTATATGCAGGAGAGCAGGGCATTATGGGATGTGTAGTCCTGCAATGTATATATGAATGAATGATGACACTGAAGTGCATGATACCACAGCCATCTATCTATCAATGTGTGTGTATAGTAGTATTATGTAACCTTAGCTTGTATCACAATCACCCCTACCCTGAAGGTCTTCACCTGTTGTGGGACTACAAGTCCCAGCATGCAGTGACAGCTTAAGGCAATGTAAGCCAAGGGTGGGGGGAGAGACATATCTTGCTGGAACTGTGTTGCAACAAGCGCCTTCAAGCAACTTTGAGTTTTTTGCTATTCCCTCCTATGTGAACACGTGCAGTAGTTGTATGGGTGTAGTAGTGTATAGCCGCCACTTGTCAGGTAGTGCTGAGCGATGTGATGACATGCAGGCACTCGCCTCTATACCGAGCGCCCAACCGTGTCTTATAGAACTGGAATGCCCCCAGCTGTGTGTCTGGCCTGACATTCTGCACGGTGGCAATGAATGAATTGCGTAATGAATGCAAAGTTGCAGGATGGCTGCTAAGTGTGTGTGAGAATATCTTACCAAGGTGCAAGTACTGTGCAAAAGTTGCAGGATGGTTGCAATCTGTCATTAGTCATGTGTTCAAGCCAAAAGTAAAAGTTGCAGGGAGGCGCAGCTGTCACTATGTTTATCATTGATCTGAGAGGTGTAGTTGGGACTATAAGAGCGGCTCGGGGGGCATTGGTCAGTGTTATCCGGTGAATGGACGGGTGGAATTTGGCCATTGGAGATTAATGATTGTTGGGTCAGGGCCGGACGTCTCTTGTCGGTAGAAATGCCATACTGGTGCCTAAATTTTTGTTCTCTTTTTTTTTTTGTCTTCTATTGATGTCTATGTAAGTTGTGGCTTCTGTGTTGATCTAGTTGGCTCCTAAATTCCTATAGTATATAGACTTTCTCATATAGTGTGTGTGTATATACTTTCTCATATAGTGTATATATACTTTCTCACATAGTACAGAGCTGCTCCTGAGGTTCCCCGTTACAAGGCAGCAGCTGAATTGTTTCCAGATCAGCAGTGCTCCTACGAGGTGTCCAGAGCTATAGAATGAATGAGAGCGCTGTGCCTTCAGGTGGAGAGGAAATCCTTCCCATGTGGCTCCCCAGCCTTGCTCACGTGTCAGTCTGGAACAGGGTCTTAGGAGATACCAGAGGAGGAGTTATATGGAGAAAGCAGATGTCTCCGCTCTGCACCTCCCTGCTATGTAGTAGAGCCGGTAGTGCTAAGCTGTGATCCAGATGTTGCAGTGACTGAGGACAATGGCTGCTGATCCTCCCTGACATCACATTCCTTGTAGTTACACAGTAACAAGGTGATAGACATTGACGTGTGTATTTACCTTGCTCTAATCCTTTACCCTTCATCCACTTCTTATCAGTTTACATCTGTGACTACTGAGATTTTCTTGAATTGCTGTATTTTTTTCCCCATAGCCTGCACATTGCTGTTTATGGATCTTATTATTATTATTTTTTTTTTTAACTTAAATTTGTATGCGTTCTTCTCAATTACCAATTCTAACCAGTTGGAGCCTGTTCACACAAGATTTTTGTTTAATTTTAGTGTGTACTCTGCAAAACTTATTATTTGTAGACTAAAGGCTAAAGGTTTACAGTCTGATGGCAGATAGTTTTGTGCAGAGTTTCTCTATCTGGTCCGCTATGCCATTACCACTGATAAGCTTTTCTATCACGTCAGAGATAAACCTCACCTGATATAAAGGGACAAGCCCAAAAAGTATATGGTCAAAATGTACAGTTTTTACCATATTGGCTTAGGGTTTATAGATGCCACTAGGTATTTGTCACAAATAATAAATGCACTTAAGATTTTTTTCACCATAAAATGCAAACTCACTATGACAAATCCCACAGTGCCATCTGTTTCATTCCAGCACAGTTGCATCCTAACCTGGTCATGTGATCACCAGTCTGACCTACAGAAAAGCACAGCGTTTACCTGGGGATTCACATATCATTTAACATAGCTAATCTTGTAGGACATGTCGGGCAAAATTATTTTTGCAAATACATTCATTCATTTTTCTCCTGATATGCTGATCATTCCCTCCCATTGTTGACAGCCTGTTGTCTAGGTTCCTGACCACCGCTCTCCTCTAAAATCAGGAGTCTGGCTGGTATATAAAGCTCTAGTACACACTTATATATACACCATGGGGGAGATTTATCAAACATGGTTAAAAGTAAAACTGGCTCAGTTGCCTCTAGCAACCAATCAGATTCCACCTTTCATTTTCCAAAGAGTCTGTGAGGAATAAAAAGTGGAATCTGGTTGGTTGCTAGGGGCAACTGAGACCGTTTCACTTCACACCATATTTGATAAATCTCCCCCCATATTTCTATACTTCTACATTCCAGCTGTGTGTACACCAGCCAGACCACTGTTGTTAGAGCAGAGCAATGGTCTGTAACCTAGACAACAAGCTCTCAACAATCAGGAGAAGGAGGGGAGTTTGATAAATGAATGTATTTGTAAAAATATTTACCATGGCTAGCCCTACATGTATAATTATTAGTTTTTAATGTAACAGAGGAAGTGGTCTGCCCTCTTGTGAACTACGGGATGACATAATCTCCTATCCAATCCCTCCTGACAGCTTGCAGAGCCCTCCCCCTCCCAGCATTATCTTTGTGCTGCTGCTATCTCGGTGGGATCAGGATATAGTAGTTATTCACCTCCACATTAATATTTTGCACGGTTTCCTAAAATTTCCGCAACATTATGCTGTTGTATCAAGCAAACTGGGATAAAATCCTAGTTTATGTGGGTTTGAACAATTCTATGTCAATCAGAAGGGGTATTACAACTTTAATACATAACTTTTACTTACATACCAAAATTCAATCCCAAAAATGCTCAGAAACAGCACTAAAAAGTGGCACCTGACCACTATGCCAATTCCCCCTACACAATCACGGGGGCTCCAAATGCCAAGGAACAGAGAGGTTAATAAAGGTTTTGTCTCGCCGATAGGCTTGATCATTTCCCTCTCAGGGTGAACTTTCAGCGGTAGGAGGGGTCTGAAGTCCAGCAGGTAAAGACCCTCTAGCCCTATTATACCCTGGCCAGGCTTAATAGGCAAACTAGTCCTGCTCGCACAGGGACCAGCGGAGCACTCACCCTTAAAAGGGTGACCCCTGCCTCGGACTACCCCTTTGTAGCAATCCTTACTTGTCCCTATCTAGTGTGCGGGTCCCTCATCTTCCCACACGTTTCTGCCGGGTATGCCGGGGTCCTCAAGGAGGTGAGGCACACTTACTACTAAAGGTCAGTGGACAACAAATAACAAACAAGAGGCACTGGTAAGGTGTCCGTGCCCGCCGGCGTCTATAGTGACAACCCTGCAATGGCAAAGAGTTGTCTGCCTGTTGTCTGGTAGAACTACGAGGGTATATGGGAGCTGTTCTCACGACAGACTCTCCTTAAGGAGAAGTCTGGTGGGGGGTGAAGAACCAATTCGAGAAGCGGGTGGGGGATCATAAAAAAGACCGTATGCTTACTGGACCACGTGCCTGCTCTGTGCCACATGACCGGTCTCCCGAACCCTGACGGATGTCGCTTTCTCCCAGCTTCAGGGTACGCCACGACCCAGCTGACACGTCACTGAAGAGTGGCATTTAGCCCGCTCAGCCAATCGGTGACTGCAGCAGTGTCCTGACCCATTCACTGAGTGGCTGAGCGGGGCATCCGTTAGCTGGGTTGTGACATAGCTGCAGGGGAGATCTGCAGACTGTCAGCCGTGTCCAGGAGCAGGCCGCAGCACTGCGCAGGAGTTGGGTGGATAAATATTATGTCCCCCACCTAGTCCGCTGGACTTCTCCTTTAAGGAGAATTAGTATCCCTTGGATCTATGACATATAAATAGCTACTTAAAATAGTTTCCTTTATAGTCTGACACCTGCCAGGTCCCTGCTGGCTTGAGCTTCTTGGTCCCCCATCTCAACCCATGGTTAGCAACACTGAGCCATTTGCTGGTCAATTTGGTGACTGGCCTCAGCCAGTGATTGGCTAAGCATGGCGCTGAAGAATCGTGCACTATACAAAGAAATATTTATTATTATTATTATTATTATTTTTTATTAGCATTTCCAGCTATTTCCAGTGTCGTGATGGAAGCGGATAGAGGTGATCTACAATATATTTCCATTAGGGGTAATACAAGGTAACAATCTTTGCAGCATATCTGCCCTCTCGAACAGATGCTTTGGTTCTGAGACTTCTAACATGGCAGACATCCATGTAGCGGCGTTCTGGCTTATTCCTCTCCATTTTATATGAAAGCGTCCACTGTCCACATGAGACTCGTCATTCTGCCATAGCTATAGTAATTTGCTGTTGGAATGAGAGCCGGACTCAATAAGGTGGCAGTAATACAGTGATGTGTGGTTCAGTGCATCACAAAACAGCTCCATGTACAAGAGCTGACTCAGCCGTATCTGAGCTGGAAAAGAACATAGGACATTCCTTCTCTGAATAACACAAAAAGGACCCTTTTAACCCTTTTGTGGCTAAGGAAGGGGAAAAAAAAACTTGGCTCCAGCTTAGCAGAGATCTTCTATTAGTGGCTCTCCAGCTGTGTTGTCTCTTTTTGTACATAACTATGGTACTGCAGTGGGCTACCTGGTATTCACTATGTTTATATAGTAATATGCTGTATATTGTGCTGCCCCAGGGCCAGACTTCGTTCTGTGGAATAGAAAAAGCAAAACCGGGACAATCGCTCCTCTACTTGGTGTTCTATGGTTGTGGTGTTATGTGAGACCTGCAGTGCGGACTGCAAGTTGTAATAGTTTTACAATTTGCATCTTATAAAGGTTCTTTTACCTGCAGGTTTATCCTGTTTTTTTTCCCCCTTTTGACAGCAAAATACTAAAATATAAATATTGCAGCTCTCCAAAACTGTCATTCGCAACATCGTACGCATGGTGACGGGAAAAGAAAAAAAAAAAACGTTAAGGGGGACGCCAGAGATGGCAGATGGTCACATTATTGATATGCTGTCACTTTAAGGTTCACATGCTTGTCACGTATATATGAACTGGTTTGAGTTGACAGCGGTGTGAGTCATTCTGGTTCAAGGTGTGTCACCTCTTTCAGGTGAAGTCTTCTGATAATATCATTATGAGTTTGTCATTGGATTTTATCATACTGACTCTGGGTTCATGCACTTTTACCATATAGCTCTGCAGGCTGAAGTTGTAATATGGTGCCCATCGTGGTCTATGGAGGTCCGTATAGAATGGAAAAAGTTTTAAGTCGTACACGTGACCATATTACAGAGGCATTGCATCCAGGGGAGAATACCCCTATAAGGGCCTGTTCACACTACGGAATTGGCAACCGAACCCCTCTGTGCGGACTCTGCACCAAAACCTGCACCAAATCCTGCCCCCTATCTAGAGCGGAGGTGCGAGAGCCCTCCCACTCAAACAGATTTTTCGCTCGTCGCTTGATCGTTCGCTGCGTTTACACGTACGATTATCGTTCCAATTCGACCGTTAACGTGCAAATTCGAACGATACATCATTCCGTGTAAAACCACCATAAGACACTAAGGGGGAGATTTATCAAACATGGTGTAAAGTGAAACTGTCTCAGTTGCCCCTAGCAACCAATCAGATTCCACCTTTTATTTTCCAAAGAGTCTGTGAGGAATGAAAGGTGGAATCTGACTGGTTGCTAGGGGCAACTGAGCCAGTTTCACTTTACACCATGTTTGATGAATCTCCCCCTAAATTTTCTTCTCCTTTTATTGTGTACCTGCAGCCTATGCACTGATGGGTAACCACCATAACCGATTACCATGTACATTATGTTATACTACAAAATATGAAATATTTTACAGTTAATTGTCTCCTTTGTTGGGTTGTCCCTCAACTTTAGATGTTGTTGTCAAGTCAGAAGACACTTGTCATGACGGAGAAACCAGCCGGGTAACTGTGTGGCCTTGGTGTTGTGCCTCTTGGTAGCTGCCATATGTGTGCTATGTTTTTGTATTGATATTTGCATGATATCTGTAATATCTTTTGAGTGTTTGATCTGGACTTGCTGGATAACAATGCATGGAGTGACAAATATGCAGTTGGTATGGATTTTTATTTTTTTTACATTTGTTCTTTCATATTTTCATCGTGTGGCACCATTGGAGATTAGGCATATCCTTCCTACTGTTAAGAGATCAAATACAACGTCTTGGCGTTAAATTGGATGTCTGCTCGACGTATGTATGAACCTTGAAATCACATTAGAATTTAATGCCATGATTCGCTACGGTTGCCATGCTTTACATATGTGCATGCGGTTTTACAGACTATCAGCATGCATTCAGGATCTCCAGAGAGTATTTAGCTAGTGCTGAATGTGTATACAATATTTGGATTTCATTTCTGTTTTCTGCGCCCTTTAAGGCTGGATTCATATAATGCTTAATTATTATGCCACAAACCCATGTCTAATATGCAGATTCTGAAAACCGTAGTAAGTCCTGTGTTCACACCATAACTTTGCTATATGTCGACTGTATATATAAAGCGTATGCACAGGCATGTCTACACATTTACCAATGACTCCAATTGTATATGGCTGTATCCATGTTTTCCCAGACTTCCTAGAGCTGCGACCAACTCCTACATCCACCGGTATTCAAATGCTGCACGCTCGAATTCTAATGTATACCGTTTTGCACTCTCTGGTTTATCTATGGATACATCGAGCAATACAATTATCTATATATATATATATATATATATATATATATATATATATATATATATATATATATATATTATTATCCCTTTATTTTAAAGTATACGGTTGATTATAGCAATATCGTGTTGTAAAAGCACCCTGAAGACTTGAGGTTGAAGCTGTGTCCCAGAATTCCTGGGGCAGGGTGTAAATGGACGGTGATGGACTCTTAGGGATTACCACACTGTGTTCAGATTCTGCTTCGCTGATAAACCTGCAAGAGGGTAATGTCTGCTAGTAAGCTCAGTCTATGTCTAGAATGCATACTTTTATATTGATATATGTATGACCTGCCCTTTATATGAAGAATGAGCTTTATTTTTTTTACAACTTTTACATAACTATGTGCAGTTTTACTATTGACTATTGGTGGAGAGAGCACCATCTTGACAGGTTAGCACTGAAAGACTCTAGTAGCTCTGGACATGGCTGACCTATTATGTATGCAGAATGACTGTAGGCATACAGAGCTCCAGCCTGAACTAAAGGCACTATTACATACAGGGCCGTATTACCAGCTGCTGCTGCCCTAGGCACTAAACCTGCCCCCATCCTCACTCACCAATTAGCATCAGGATTTTCTAGTTTCTGAACATCATATTGATAATCAGTCTTGGGCCGCGTTCCCACATTTATTGTACGTCACCACATGCAGCAGATGCCAGACCCTCATGCGGTAACCAATAGGCGTATGGCCAATAATTCGGTAACGGCACATGACTGCATGTAGAAACATTTGTCTGAATCGCGCTTTTCATGGCTTTTAACTGCTTAAATCATAAAACAAATCTCCACATTGATTCAATGATTAGAGAAGTCTGCATATTGTCTAAAGGAATTCTCACCACAGGATTGGTAGGTAATAGCTCCAGACATCACATTTACCACCGCCACACCAGACCTGACCAATACCGCTATACTGTGACTGGATAACACAGCCACACCAGACCTGACCAATACCACCCCTCACCCCCCTCAAAAAGACAACAGATTTACTTTCAAGTCTGAACAGGAGGTGGGAGACTAAAAAAATAAAAACAAGAAAAAAAAGTTGTTTCCTTCTCCCTGCTCCCTTGTGCTGCCCTAGGTACTGGACCATGGGTGCCTAGTGGTAAATACGGCCCTGATTACGTAGGGTGCTTATCAGCCGAATCCCAGCCGAAAAGCCCAGTATTTTCTCAGGCTCAGTGATCAGCTAGTGAATGTGCAAAAACTTAGGCCCCATGTACACGTCCATGGCTCTTTTTTTACAGTCAGGAAATATCGATCAGGAAGCCTTTCAGGAGACTTCAGGAAATAGTTGGTATTTCCTCATTGTAAAAACTGCAGAGGGGGAAAAAAAAAACGACATACTCACCTGCTGCAGAGGGGAGGTCCCCGGCTTCTTTCTACTTCTTGCTCTGCGAGCAGATAAGGAAAGTCGCTCATACTTACCATCGATGTGGGGTGAGAGCGTCCTCTAGTTGCCGGAGATATGAAGCTGCTTGCGGCCACAAATGTTTTTTGGGGCGGAGAGGCTCCTCACTCTGTCAATTACAGCGTCACATTAAATTGTATGTGTCTGGCAGACAGTGCATCCAGAGTTGTTCAGAATTCTGCATGCTCCCATAAGCTGTGTGCACACATGGTATCTCTGTCATTCTTTTGGTCTGTCTTTTTTTTTTTTTTTTCTTTTAAACCAAAGTTAGGAGTGCTTTGAAAACACTGAAATCTTCCCAATATAATTTTGCCTTGTCAGACAGACTGACAGAAATACTATGTGTGAACATAGTCATAGGGTTCTATGGGGCATCCAATGCTGGAATTCTGAACAAAAGTAGAACATATCCTTTAATTTCCAGACCTAAAAATCCTTGTGTGTCTGTACTAGAGATGAGCGAAACGAGTTCGGGTTTGAGTCCATCCGAACCCGAACGATCGGCATTTGATTAGCTGGGGCTGCAGAACTTGCATAAAGCTCTAAGGTTGTCTGGAAAACATGGACACAGCCAATGACTATATCCATGATTTCCACATAGCCTTAGGGCTTTATCCAAGTTCAGCAGCCACCGCTAATCAAATGCCGAACGATCGGGTTCGGATGGTCTCTAGCATGCTCGAGGTTCGCTCATCTCTAGTCTGTACCTAATAGAACCCTAAGAAATTCTCTCCGGATTTACTCATAAGAAATCTGGATAGTTTTTCCTGACATTTGCTTGGGGTCCCTGTCAGCTGTTTCAATATCAGTTTCCTGTAGGTTTCAGGGCTCAATTCTTTTCCCCTCAAATGATTTAAGGAAACTCTCTGTAAGGGCAGCTTAACAGTATCCCATAGGCAAGTATGTAAACGCGCGCCACCCCCCCCCCCAACCCTCGGCGGCCTGGTGAATACATTACCGGTTCACATTCCTGCACCTGGCATCCTAAAGTCTCGCTTAGCCAATCAGTGGCTGCGGCAGGACAGTGCAGTGATTGGCTGAGCGGGACATCAGGGAGTCGGGAGCAGGAGTGTGAACGGGTAATGTATTCACCGGGCTGCTGTGCGTTAAGGGGGGGGGGTGGCATTCACATACTCGCAGCGGTATGAAATTCTGCTGCGAGTATGTAATGCTATTTAAACTGACAGTACGGGAATTCCCAGCCTGAAATCCGCTGCGATTCCGTTACCTGTAAGGTGGTGACCTTTAAGGGATCAAGGATTTACCAGTAATTCACTACGTCCAGGAACCAACCTCAGGCCCAATATACATGTAAAATATATGGTAATCGCAACCAACAAAGGTTTTCTTCAAAAGTAAAAAAAAAAAAAAAATACTCCTTCATAAATGAAATCTGAGATTTTTTCATCCTCTGAAGTGTCAAAACTTTGCTTGCATTTATGGAGATTTTTAGTTTTTTCTACTTTTAAAGAAAATGCTTGTTGGGTGCGATGACATAAAGTGATAGCGTGCAGTCTCTGCTGTATTAGTGTCTCGCAGTGTAGCGGAGGGGGTAGGGTTGTTTACAGGTTTTAGTGCCACAGGATATTGGGAGTAGAAAGAATGTTGTTCTGTCTTGGCAGGTTTGTGAAGGAATGAATAGAATTCACTGTATATACTACTATTGTGTAGTCACAGTTCTATGCTTTATTTGTGTTGCTTACAGTCAAAGCAGCCCTATAGCCGGAATGTCATAGCTGACCATGTTGTTATTGAGGTCACAAATAATTTGGATATAGAAATCGCATAAACCTGTGGCCTAAAGAAACCTGACCGAGTGAATGTATAAAGCTAGGTGTGGTGACTGATCGCATCAGACTCCATCTCTCCCTTCTGAAGTGGTCACAGACCAGTCCCTCTGAGCAGAGAAGCATCACAGCGGCTTATGTGCTGCTGCATCACTTTGTTACACCAAGTCAGGAAGCAATGCAACTGGCTGCTCATACGTAACTTCCTCCCAACGGAGTGATATGCATAGCAAGAACTGCGCAAATTGTTAGTTTCCATGCATTTTCTGGGTGTTTGTTTCTTTAAATGTGGGCCAAGTGGTATGGTGCTGCAGGCCCCAGGTCCTGAGTAAATATCTTTTTCTGTGCAGTGGTGGATATACAGACAGGAGCTACTACCTGCTATTGCATAACTCTCAACCCCTAACTAAACTGACCTGCTTCTTTTAGTAACCAGCCTAGGAATATACCAATATACAGCAGAGTCTGGCATAGTGTATATGTGTACAGGTGCGTTATTCCATCCATGCTCCTTCCCCCTTATTACCTTACTGCCCGTTCACAATACACCTTAAAGGAAATCTGTCAGCACACAGACCCTACCTGAGGTGCTAGCAGTCCCCTAGTGTGCATGGTGCCTTTTGGTAATATATCTGTAGCATGGATTATGCACAATCTCTGGTCTCCTACTGTAACAAAGAGTCAAAGAGGAGTTGAGGCTCAGCGTTTGTGCCGCACTCTGGCACGCCTCACCACTGTTTCCTCTTCTTTATGAATAACCAATGCTGCCCGGCCTTCTGCTCGCTCAGCTGTCAGCCAGTGTCTCTGATTGCACATCAGTCCTCTGTTGGCAGATACTGACTGACAGCTAAAGGCCCTATTCCACGTAACGATTATCGGCCGTATCCAGCCGATATCTGCCATTAATGGAATAGAAGCGTTGACAGCAGACGCTGCTATGTGCTATGGGTTGCCCGGACGATCTCACTGCCAACGCATGGAATGAGGAGCAAACAAGCACTGACAGCGCTCATTTGCTCCTCCAGTCGGCCCTTGCAATAGGACCTTAAATAAGCAGAAGGACGAGCAGCATTGATTATTCATGAAGAAGAGGGCGGAGAAGGAGTGGTGAGGTGTGCCAGAGTGTGGCACAAACACTGAGCCACAACTCCTCTTTGACTCTTCATTACAGTAGGAGACCTGACAATGGTAATTTGTCTGTGCAGTAGATTATGCACAAAGAGTACATGCTCACTAGGGGACTGCAGACTTCAGCACACTGTCGCCACCGCAGGTAGGGCCTGGGTGCTGACAGATTCCCTTTAACTGCATAATGGACTAGTAGTTCTGTAAACATGACCCAAGAACTACAGGGAGTGCTGAATCTATAGCATACAAGGCAGCATGTCCATGGCAGAGATTCCAGACTGTGCCTTGTATTTCACATACAGGTTGTATCCTCAGAATATAAAGTGAGGAGTTAATGTAGGCTGAAGAGTTCTTCTACCTGTCAGAGTAAGATCCAGGTTTGAGGTGTGCAACCTTTGTTCCTTCCTAATCTCAAGGGAGCAGAAAAGCCTCTGAGAATGTGTAAATATTTACCACTTGTGCAATGTGAAATGTTTGATTTATTTAATACTGCACGTAACACAGGTGGTAGCAGGGGTTGTTTCTGGTGTGTGCGGACTGTTTTGGGTGTGAGTTAAAATTTTTTTTTTTTTTTTTTTTTTTGTAATACTTTGCAACATAATTCATGTTAGATTAATCCCTAAGGAAGCATTTGCACTAGATTTTGTGCACATTTAGCAGGTATACATCAGCAACCTAGCAAAACACTTTTGTCAGTGTATACTGTGATGTGATCCCGGTGAACACATTGGCTTTAATGGCATGAACAGTCTGATAATGACTACATTCAGCAGGACTCAAAGCAAACCTGCTTTTGTGTCCTGCACAGTAGCAGTATACATTTTAATAGTGGCTACTAATGTGGCCATACACCTTCAATAACTACTGGCCCAACAATCATTCTGCTGTCAGTTATCTCTCCCATTCCCCCCCCCCCCCATACACAGGAACATTAAGCATGGGTAAAGGCCCTCTCTACATGGGCAATTACTGCTAATGAGTGTTCCTAAAAATAAGTTTATTCAGCCGATAATCGGCCCATGTATAAGGGCCAGATATCAGTCAACGAGTGAGCAGATGCTGATTCGTTCTTTTCCATGACCCTTTCCCTTCCCCTGTGCTTGTACAGTGCCGCTCACCTCTTCGCCCCTCTCCCTCCCCTGTCTGGTGCCGCTCCCCTTCCTCCCTGTTCTTGTAGAGTTCTGCTCACCTCCCTCCCTGTGGCTGTCCGGTGCTGCTCACCCCCTCCCTCCCCTGTGCTTGTACAGTGCCCTTCACCTCCCTCCCTGTGCTTGTCCCATGCTTCTCACCTTTCTCCCCCTCTCTCTGTGATGCTCATCTTCCTCTCTCCCCCAGGGAGAATAAGACTTCCCCCGAAAATAAAAGTGCCCATTTGGGAATAAAAATTAATATTAGGCACTGTCTTATTTTTGGGGAAACACGGTATGTTTGGGGTGTGGGTTATAAAAAAATCAAAATGCATGCTTCCTTACCCCAGTCCCCTACCGCCACCATTCCAGTGCCTCCTGGTCACCGCTTGAGATGAGACGTCTCAGTACGTTGTCTTAACACACATCCTCTATGAAAAACTGTAGAATAAGCGGTAACCAACTAGGGAATGGAATCTGTGGGAGGGCTGAGGTAGGTGTGAGTATCACTTACATTATTTCTGTGCCCTCTACAGAATATAAAACTTTTATAATACCAGAATACCCCTTTAAATTGGTACAGCTGCTGGGAGAAAATCTTTTGCTAGGTTGCTGATGTATACCTGAAGTGTGTGCACTTCATGGTGTAAGTGGCCCCTTAAAGTCACATGCAAATCACATGTCAGGATCTATGTATATAGCAAATATGCACTTGGATAATGGGAGATTTTTGTTTTTTACAGTTCCCATTCCACCAGGAAGCAAAGCGGCAAAAACCAAAGGCATGTTGGAATATCTCTTTACATTTACAATCACAATTATTTTGATCTTATTATTACCATCCAATCATTATGATTACCTTTCTCCTCAGATACCATACAGGATCCATCAATATAGTACCCGCTTGTCACATATAATCCTTGTTAGTTCAGGGAGTCAGGAGCTTTGACCCCACATCACAGCAGGGGGCGGATGCCAGTGTCGCCCTAAAGCGCCTGTTATGTATGGAAGCGGAGGAGCCATTAATATTTGCTGTGATTCCATGGCTTTGGTATAGGCTGTATACTATTACAGGTCAAGCCTCTGTATTCAGTAATGTGTAACGTTACACCGGGCCGTGCATTCAGTGCCAGGCTCGCACATTGTCAGCCCTCAGTGCACCAGCAGGGGGAGCATTGTATAAGGATTACTCACAATGCACGGCCTGTATAAGGTGCTCACAGTTTTACTCGTATTGATTTTCACAAGAGGTTAAACATCCTGAGCTTGTTATATAATAGAAGTATTCTGGAGCCCAAATATATCCTTTGTTTCATTGTTCAGAGGGGCAATTTCCCAGCATGCTAAATTCCTACCAGCTGACATAACTACTAGAAGAAAGGGCAGTAAGCTGGTTACTAATAAAGCTTTTTATAATGGAATAAAGGAGGAACTTTGTGATATGAACGATATTCCCATCACTTCCCGTGCTTTATTGACTTAAGTGTGTAATGAATAGCTAAATGGTTGTGTTTTGGGTATTATGACTAGAGACTTATGTAAGTGTTTGTGTGTGTGTGTGTGTGTGTGTGCACACACACACACATCATACCTAAAGCCCTGTCAAGGGACCTTACTGAATTGGACATAATGGCCTCTTTTATTTAGCCATTTTATATGCATATATCCGTGCTGCCAGTTTCCAGCTGCTGATCACACGAGCATTACATAGTTACCTTTAGCGCTTCTGTGTGGTGCAGCGTCTTCAGGCTGTCTCTGTCACAGAGGTGGGTAGGTGACACGGTCAGCGCGCTGCCTGCTCTCTGGCCACCGCTCTGTCTTCAGACGCAGCCCCGTGCCAGGCGTAATTCTGCGGCTGAACTCTCCATCGCGGAATTATGCCTGCCTCAGTGTGTCATAGCATCTCACTGGGAAAGCACGAGCTCCTCCGCAGCCGCGGCTCTCCACTCGAGTGACATGTCACTTCTTTGAGTGGAGAGCAGTGGCTGCGGAGAAGAGTGCGCTCTCCCATGAAATGGTGATGTCATGACCCGACTCCCAGAGCTGTGCGGGCTGTGGCTGCTGGAGAGGATGATGGCAGGGGGATGCTCAGTGTCCCTCCAGTGCCCTGTGTCCCTCAGTGTCCCCCTGCCATCATCCTCTCCAGCAGCCACAGCCCGCACAGCTCTGGGAGTCGGGTCGTGACATCACCATTTTATCCAGGAAGTGACATCACCATGTTATCCAGGAAGTGAAGCCTTGATGCAGTAGTAAATGCAGGGGAAAAAAAACACTTTTTGTGCATTTCCTGTAATAAGTGTATATTGGTGATTTGTATAACTTTTGGGGGGCAATACAATACTTTAATAAAAATCTTTGCCGGACTTCTCCTTTAACTTCTATTAAAAAATCTGAAGTTTTCAAGTACTTATCAGCTGCTGTATGTCTTGCAGGAAGTGGTGTATTCTTTCCAGTCTGACACTGTGCTCTCTGCTGCCACCTCTGTCTGTGACAGGAACTGTCAAGAGCAGGATAGGTTTTCTATGGGGATTTGCTATTGCTCTGGACAGTTCCTGAAACAGACAGAGGTGTCAGCAGAGAGCACTGTGTCAGTATCAAGAAATGGGTGCAGTACTCTCACTAGAGCTCTATACAGCTGGATCCCAATCTCCCTCTTCCTACTGGTTATACGTCTAGCTATACAGCTCAGCATACGATTTGCTTTCCCTACTGCCTGGTTGCACTGGTGACTCATTTTGAGGCTGTCGGAAATCATCACCCCTTCACTTCTGAAGTATTTGCTGTCGCATATAAAACCTGTCATTTTACTAGGTATTTTTTGGTCTACTGAACATGATTTATACCACTTCAAGCTAAATTATTGCTTGTACTTATCAAAACTTAGTGTAACTGCTACAAAAACATGGCCACTTTCCCCCCTACTGTTGTCTCCAGTTCAGGTGCAGTTTGCAATTAAGCTCCATTTACTTCAGTGGAACTTAGTTTCAAAACCCCACCCAAACTGGAGACAACAGTAGGGGGAAAGTGGCCATGTTTTTGTAGCTCTGGATAACCCCTTTAAGAAACTCTTTTTAATAAGTTATATTTGGCCAAACAGTTACCTTCTGTACTCAGTTGTTTTGCCGCCTTTCCCCCCTTACTACTTACCTGCTCATTATAAGGCACAGTTGTCTTCATTACAGAGGAGCAAAGTGAAGACGAGTTCTGCTTAGACCATTATATCCTATGGAGGGCGATGAGTGAGCAGGAGGAGGACAGAGCCAGCTGTGCAGTTTTGAGACTCTGTGTGTCTTGGCACATTAAATGTTGGATTCACAGGTCAGACTGTTCACTGCTTGTCTGGGAACTTGGTAAAATAAGATTGCAGGATGTTGTGTTGTGCTCTTTGCTATACATTAGCAGTTTGTCTCCTCTCTGTGCTCACTCACTCCCCTCAACTCCTCCCCTCTCCATAGACCATAATGGACACAGATAAGTGAGGGGGGAGGCTGCAGAACACCTTTTTGAGTACACAAGGAAACTCTTTTTTGCTTAAGGCCCTATTCCACGGAACGATTATCGTCCGATATCTGCCGCTACGGACGATAATTGTCCCGTGGAATAGAGTGCAACGATCAGCCGACATCGTTCATGTCGGCTGATCGTTGCAGTCGCTTGTTTTTCAACATGTTAAAAAACAAGCGACTGATATAGCAGCGCCTGCAGCAGACGCTGCTGTATCATATGGGCTGCCCTGACGATCAGCGATCACCCGGGCAGCCCCCCCCGCAGCTCCCCGCCGCCCCCTCCCGCACTCACCCTCTCGCCGCAGCCGCGTTGAATAGCGGCGGCAGCGAGCTGAGAGCGCTCGTTTGCTCCTCTAAACGACCTGTGTAATAGGCCCTTTAATAAAACCTAATACAGTGGTACCTCGGTTCTCGAACTTAGTTGGTTCCGGAAGGTAGTTTGAGAACCGAGCAGTTTGAAAACCGAGCAGTGTCTTCCCATAGGAGATAATGTAAATGTGGTTAATTGGTTCCAGCAGCCACCAATAATTACCTACAATCCTCATTTATTACACTGATAAGTGCTCAGTATAATCAGTACAGTACAGAACAGCACTATACTGTACAGGACATTAAACATAAGAAATGTTCATTAGAACCAGCAATTATAGTACAGTAGTCACCAACTCCTCACCCATCCTTTACTGTATAGCGTCCCCCCATCCAAGCACTGTAATGTATGGGAGATGGTGGTGCACTGCCTGTACTACTACTGCACTGTATATGCACTCCAGCAGTCTTATACAGCACTGTACTGTATGTGAAGCCTCACCACTGCTTAACTCACCAGGTACAACCCACCATTCACGCTTGCAAAAACGTTCGAAAACCGAGCAAAGTTCGAATTCCAAACACTACTTCTGGGTAAATTTTCGTTCGAATACCAAGCAGTTCGAGTTCCAAAGCGTTCGAAAACTGAGCTATTACTGTACAGACTTTCTTACAATCGCTTGAACAATTGATTTCTGCTAAAAATAAAAAATATAATATAATATATTATATACTATAATATTATATTATATAATATTTTAATGACAGTTACACCTCAATAGTTTAGGAGATAAAGCTCTTCAGGTATGTGCCAACTTCCGGGTATTTGCCTTTGCCTTTACTCCGTTCTGTCATTGTAGGATATGTCTGCAATGTGCACCATTTCCCTGCGGTTGGTAGATTACGTTCTTTTTGTTCTTGTCCTCAGACAGCTGTCAAATATGTGAGACTGTGATTGATGGATTACACGTTCCACATGGCTTTCATAGCGTATGTCACATGTTGTAAGGTTCGCGCTGGAAAGAATAACATTGGTAGAATGGTTTATCTTTAGTTTACCATCACAAGTAGTTTAGTGACTATGACATTCTTAAATGTAAACTAATGGGCTGGCGAGGATAGCTTATATGTAAGCCACTGTCATATACAACAAATGACTTAACTTTTTTCTCCTGTAAACCCCGGAAGGAATGGCATTGTAAGTAATCACAGTTTATGTAATTCTTCTACTTGTATAATTTAGCAGATCTTATAGTCTCTGCTGCTAGCCAAGTAGAAATATTGTGCTGTGAAGCTCCTATTACAATGAATAGTTTTACAGAAAGGATTTTATAATGAATGTTAGACTTATAATTTTATTGACCATGTTTGATCCGGAATGTGATAATATAATAGAATCACTTTTCGGCACATGGTAGTTCCAAATTTCACACAGTAGTTCCATTTCAGCTGTGTTCCCAGCTATTTCCAGGCTGTTTGTGCAATTTACATACAGTAACTGTTATTGACATTAAAGCAACTCTGTACCCACAATCTGACCCCTCCCAAACCGCTTGTACCTTTGGATAGCTGCTTTTAATCCAAGATCTGTCCTAGGGTCTGTTTGGCAGGTGATGCAGTTATTGTGTTAAGACAACTTTTAAACTGGCAGCCCCGTGCCCTACGGGAGTGGCCTACATTGTGTATGCATAAGGCTGGCAGACCCTCTCTGTCCCTCCTCCCCACCCTCCTCATCATTAGGAATGCTCCAGGCAGATTGCCACCTGTTCGTCAGCTGTGAGAGGATGGCACATGGGTTGGATCGTTAAGACACCTGTGCAAATGTTCAGCATGAAGTGGCATTCCTAATGATGAAGCGAGAAGGGGCGGGGAGGGGCGCTTCCTCATGTAGTATAAGCAAACAGGGAGTGTGCTAGCAAAGTGCTGCAGAGAACCACTCACCTGAGTAAGTTGTGCAAGAAATAGGCACTACTCTATAGAAGACGTGTAGGAGCGTACTCCGCAGCTATTCCCAGGAACGTCACCACTCGGGGTAGGAGAAGAGAATGCAGCAAGTTTGGTAATCTCAGCTGACTACCGGACCAGAAGGAGTATTGCCTATTGTATATACTGGGCTGAAACGCGTTGCAATAAAGAGTATTTAGTTTACTTTACACGCATGGTTCGATGATCTTGGCTGCAAACTCCAGTGCTGATCCTGTTTCGTGGGAACTCCTTCTGGTCCAGTAGTCGACTAAGACTACCAAACTTGGTGCTAATGATGAAGAGGGTGGGGAGGAGGGACAGAGGGTTGGTGCAAAGTTAGGGCACAGATATCCCGTAGGGCTTGGGGCTGCCAGTTTAAAAGTTGTTTTTAGCACAAAAACTGCATTACCTTCCGAACAGACCCCAGGACAGATCTTGGATTAAAAGCAGCTATCTGAAGGTACAAGTGGTTTGGGGGGGGCAGACTGTGGGAGTCGCTTTTAAGGGAGTTGTGTAAGTGGTTTGGCACTGGATACTTTACTGTTTTGTGCCTCTTTAAAACAAGTAACTTGCCTAATGTTACATTCTCCCAAAATACTCATCAGTTTTTAAGCACCCTGATTGCTGCTATTTATTAGCAAAATAAAGGGGTACTTAAGTGATTCCCCCCCCCCCCCCAACTAACTGATATCAGAAAGTTATATAGGTTTATAATTGACTTTTTTTTTAAAAATCTGAAGTTTTCCAGTACTTATCAGCTGCAGCTGTCAGTACACTAGCGTAAACCTTTAAACTGATGAGGAGCTCCCACCATCCTCATTAATCATGATGCTGGGAGCTCCAAAGTTCAGTCCGCAGAACACAGTCTGTGTACGGACAGAATTTTGCGGTTGTTTGAATGACCCCTAAGTCTGGTGGTATGGTTTATGCCTGACACCCTCCACCATTTTTGAGGCCTGTCTTTGGACTTGTTCTATTTTAACAATATCCTTTTGTAGGTGAGGTCTCCAGAACTAGACACTGTATTCCAGATGTGATTTTACTAGAGCTCTAGGCAGCGGGATCATAATTTCCCTGTTCCTACTAGTTTTACCTCTAGCTATACAGCCCAGCATACCATTTGCTTTTCCCACCACCTGGTTGCACTGGTGACTTATTTTAAGGCTCTCAGAAATCACTACCCCTAAATCCTTCTCTTCTGAAGTCTTTACCAACACAGAACTTTCAATATGATACTTGGACTGATACTATTTTACATTTAGAAACATTGAACTGCAGTTTACTTGTATGAGGCAGAGCATTAAGGGGTTAAATAGTTTTTCTCTAGTTTAAACATTTATATCATGAGAACGGTGGTCATTTGTCCCCTGAACAACTGGAGCACCTATCTGCTGTTGCATTAGCTCTCTTTGGGACTTCTGTCCTGAAGGTGACTAAATAGTATATAGAACCGTTGACCTATGTTCTTGCTATTGTTGGTCAGACCCTCATCAGTTAAGTAGGTTATTCCCTATTTTAGGTCCGATTATTCCCGCTGCCCTGACTGCCTTGTATTCCACATATATGTCCAGCTGTAATTTGCAGGTCATGGGGTTAGCGTAGCCAGTAGTGTAGTAAAAGATGCCAGACAGTATGGTTCATGACTGGCGATAAGCAAACTTGCTGAGCTTTCGGGTTCGTCTGACCCTGAACTTTGGCATTTGACTCCCGGCGACTGGAGAAGTTTGGTGCAGCTCTAGGGAGTCCTAGAAAACATCCAACTTCTCCCACCCCTGGGAGTCAAATGTCAAAGTTTAGTTTCTGATTGAGCCGAACATTCAACACTTTCACTCATGACTATTAATGATCACTCCCTGGAACATGCCAGGGACTGTGCAGTCTGCTACCTGAGACGAGATATTCAGCTCACCTCATGGCAGATATGGCTCCGCCTTATGCTGGTGATAGGGGATCACTTTTAATCTTGCAATACCCCCTTTTAAGTTATTTCTTATTGGCCTTAGTGTGTGTATTCCCCTTTAATTTCCTCCATTGTTGAATGATTGTTTAAACTGGCAAAATAAAATGCCAGCAGAGCATTTAATTCTGGGCAGGTTCTGCAGCTGCTCTTTAATCGACGCACTTCAGCAGTAAATGGATTGATGGAATATATGTGGTCCGGAGCCAGCTGTACAGCAGTCTGCTCTAATTCACTCTCCAAATAGTTATGGATTATATGGTGCAGAGCTGATTGAACATGTTTGTCATCGTCTTTTACAAGGTCCGTAGGGAACATTGGCATGCTTTCCCTTGATGTGGCCGGCTCAGCCCTTTTTCTGCAGGTATGAAAGAGTTAAGACTTGTTACATAGTGCAGGATTTCCATATGAGTGCCTGCAAGAGTTTGCCTTTGGAAGGCAGGACTATTAATAGATATTCAGCAGCTTTGCTGGGCAGGTCTAGTTTCGGGAATCTAGCTGACTTATCTGTGCATAGCCATTTCACCCCTACTGGATGGGGGAAACTGGTTCCCATCTTGGGTGTTATTGGTTGGAGGATACGGAGGAATTTTCTTAAGCCTGTTTTTTGCTAATATTCATGGGTGAAGATTGCTGAAAGCATGACTGAGGATATAGGTACGTTATTATGTGAAGTTATATATGCTTAACAGTTTGGCTCTAAAATTGGAAGAAGTGTAGACCAGCCTGGCATGTAGTATTTTGTAGTTGTGATTTTCATGTTATTGACTGTCGGAGTAGGTCAGTTTTAGAGTAAACACTTCTGTCTACAATTTCTAAAATGTAGAGGGCTAGAGTGGTCCTGGCCCCAGACACACTAGCTACACCTGTTTAACTTCATTTGAATGTCTCCTATTGCAGCGAGCATTCTTGTTTCTGCATGAGGGTACAGGTTGAGCCTTGGGGGCACATTCCTATACATAGCCGATACTGAAGCATCAATCACCACTATCAATACAGCTATGAACTCTCATGAGTTGTCTTCTATTCCTATCCCACTTTCGGAATCTGTTGATTGGTACAACCATTTTACATAGCTTTTATATTTGTACACATCTTGCATAGTATTTCTTTAATAGGCGGCGGGGAAGAAAAGTAAAATTAGAATGCTCCTCTGGTATTACATTTGCTGGCAGATCGTCTGCTTATGTCAAAATAGCATCAGGAAAGGAGAGCGTTCTATATCGGTCAGCAAAATACGGTGCTCCGAAATAATTCTTTATAAAGCAAGGGGTAGAAGAAACTGCAAACAAGATAAGTTGCTGACTGGCACATTTTGTAAGAGGAGTAATGGTTTGGGTTTTAAAAACCTGGCAATAGACGTAACAGTGATGAAGAATATTCTCAACAATTTTAATGATGGTTATGGTGGTTAAGATTGTTTTGAGATGTTGTAGCCATTGGCTGGAAAACGTATTGTTCGTAGTCACTAGCTGTACATGCTGTAATTACGGATTATAGTCGGATTATTGTCAAATATTGATTGGCACCGTACAAATGAAACAATATGCATACACAATGATAACCGTTCGTGAAGTTAACCTCAAGAAGGAGAGGAGACTTGTAAATTTTCCATGTACATAAGAGAACACCTGTTTATCTGAGAGCTATAAACCTATAGCAACCTGTCTCCTGGTAGGACTAAGAGGTGTTATAGATGGTTTATTAAGAGGGTCTTGTATATGGCTTAATTTTTAGTTGGTCACTGGATAATTTGTGCGGCTCTTCGTTTACATTGTTATCCGCACATCCTGCTTACTCAGAAAGGTGCAGCCGCCTAACAATGACTATTCTTGTTGCCCTTCTCCAGCAGTCAGCCAGCAAACAATCATTTGCTTATTCAGCAACAGATCATAGGATCTTTTGCATTGGCAATAATCTGCCCATCTGATCAAAAATTTTCTAAAAGTTTCTCATCTTCATCCTCGACGCTGTTTCCTTAATATTAGTTTACCTACGTTATTTTTTTGTTTTGGCGCACTGGGAGTGTGACTACTGTTAAAGTGCATCGATCTGCCACGGCCGGCCTAGCATAGTAAATTTCAGCACAACGGGCAGTCTTTGCACTAGGGCCTGTAGTCCCATCCGAAGTGTGCCAAAACAACTTTAGCATAGCTAATCTCACAGAAACTGAGCAGAGGATGAAGGTAAAAAACTTACCTCAGTGCCCTGTGGGCTATGGGGAGATGCTTCTAACCTGCTCATAGTTTCTCCTTTAAGAATTAGGCATGTTAAAGTCCAGCATACCTAATCCTCTTGCCTACAGGGGGGAGCTGAGAGCCCCTGGAGATTTTGGCTGCATTTCCACTCTCCTCTTTTTGTTGCATTTCTTTTGTTTCTCTATTTAGAACCAAAATGATCATTGTGGGCATTGCCAAACTGGTCTCTTATGACAGATTGCAGAATGATGTTGTCTAAGTTGTATGTGTTCTTTTTGACAATTTTGTGTAATTTTTGAGCAGGTGAAATTATATTGTGGTTAAACCTATAAGTCCCTATTGCAGGAGTTAATTTCTGGCCGAATAAACATTTGTAGGAAAGGTCCATGTGAAAGGGCCAGCCATTGGTAAATGAACCAGAAGACGCTTGTTTGCCTACAGATGGTGATTACTGAGGCCTGAGCTAGATCTTTATTGGGTTATGTTCACACTATTATACTGTAACCCATTTTTTTTAGGGTATACTGTCTTGTATTTTAATGTGTGACTCAAAAACAATTTATTTTGGACCTAGACTATGTGGAAAGTAAGTCCCTGTATGAGTTACAGCACATTCTCATTGCCTTAGACAACCCCTTCAAGTCCTGTATCTCTCAAGGCAGGTGCCCTATGGATCGAACTTTTTTTTTTTTTTCTATATTAGTTCAACCCCTACAGATGCCCAACTGGATTGAGATCTTAGTGACACGGTGGCGAAGTCAGTACCTTGATCTTTGTGATGGCCCCTGCTTTTAGGGAATATCTGGGGAAGGGGTGGGGTGGAGTTTATATACGCTACGCTAATGAGGTTCTGGGGTACAGAGTTACCAGCCTATATACTGCGATTCAGTTAATCTCATACGTTTTCTATGGGATTCAGGTCTGAAGAAAGTGCAGGCCACTACATGTGAGGTCTCCCAGTCTCCAGCAGCCCCTCCCCTTCCCCCCGGAAGGTAAATAAACCAAACCACTGTCAACCCCATCCTCTTCTCCCGGGTGCCATCTTGGGTCGATGTCGGCACTGCAGGGGGCGATCCTGGTCTCCTTCCTCTTCGCTGTCTTCCACAGCAGTCTATGGGAAGGAAAAGACTGCTGGTGCACATGTGCAGCAGCAGCCTTTTCATTGGCTGGAGCGCATGACATGGCTTCCAGCTTGCTTAGCCCAATTAGTGGGGCTTTCTGGAAGCCATGTGATGCGCTCCAGCCAATGAAAAGGCTGCCGGTGTGCACCAAAGTGAGGGTGGCGGGAAATTCGAACGGCGATCATCACCGGAGTGATGGTAATTATATATTCTGTGTGTCTGATTTTATTTTATTTATTTTTATTTTTATTTTTTTTTTGGGGGGGGGGGGCGCCTCATTACCCCTTTAAGTTTACCTGTAGGTTAGAGGACTTTCTAGCTTCACGGTATGTTCTCACTACGGAATACAGTGCAGAATTTCAAGGGGAGTTTGTGCCGCGGACTCCTTACAGTTCCGCCTGTCCCATTGATTCAATGCAGTTCTGAGGCTCAATCCACCATCTGTTCAAAGAATTGACATGTTAATAGGACATACGGAACTTTAAGCGGAGTCTGCGGCACAAACTCTGCTTGAAATTCCGCACTTAATTCCGTAGTGAGAACATGTCCTTATCCTGAAATTTCACCCACGGGCCAGATATCCCTAACTTTTTGTGTTTATCAAAGTGATAAGGGGACAGGTTCCCAGCAGGACATTTCCCCTACATCATCATATTGCCTCTGCTGGCCTACCTTCATCCCTGGAGCCATTCCCAATGTATAAACCTATGCATGTACACCCCAGACCATCTACATTGTGTAAAGAACGTTTCATCAGACCAGGCTACCTTATTCCATTGCCCTATGATCCAGTTGTGATTTGTACAGCTTGCGCATATTACAGAGAAGTAATGTCAATTGTGACATCCTCTCTTTGTGGGAAAGAATACATTGCTGTGGGCTATAGCTGTCTGTGAGAAAAGGACTTCATTGTCCTAAGAACGTGTAATTTCTGCACTGTATTGAGGGTAGAGTTAATGGCGCTATGAGAGTTGTGATACTACCACATATGGTTATGCTGTCGATCTCCCACAATGTAATGTAATGAGAATTAGATTAGATCAGTCCTACAAGACTAGCGAAAAGTTGAGAAAATAGTCTACACATGAGGGCTGCTGCATCTGGTGTATCCTAATGCCTGAGAAGCTCTGGGACATTGATATATGTATGTGTGATTGAGATTGGCAGCTCTTACACAGAACAATTACCGTCATGATTCACATTTCCCAGGCAATCATAATGATAATGACTGTAAAGGCAGAGAACCATCGGTGATTTGTTTGTTAATGATCCTGATCGATCACAACTGTAAAAATCATTGCTGTTAGTCGCTCAATAGACCGTAACACGCGGCTCACGAGAGAGCTGGCAGTGGGCAACAGTGATGTTCCTCCCGCTCCTGCTGCCTCTCTGTATCCTCAGAGTCTCACAACATAGAGTGCAGTGGGACAGTACTGGAAATATAGCATGTGTGGGGGTGTCCATGTGCCACCAGTTAAGGGACCCTGCTGACCCTCATTTCAACAATTCCCTGTACTGTCCGACACAATCCACTGGTAATACAAATCTGTTTAATTATATATTTCCAGGATGAATAACAGAGTAATAGTGCAACTTTCTACAAAATTATTATTTAAAGTGGCGTTGTTATAAAAAACTTTTTTGACATGTCAAAAGTCTGTGTGTACAGACCCTAACTGATTGTGAGAAAAAGCGGGAAGAGGACTGTGATACAGCGCGGTCTGCTTCCCGTTCTGTCAGTAATTAAGAGTCCGACTCATCGCATGACACCGAGCTGGAAGAGTGCGGACTTTACCCAGCTCGTTCTAACAATCGGTCAGGGTTTAAACACTAAAGCCCCTATTACACGGGGTGGTGCTGAGGCGCTTACTCCTCGTTCCCTGCTCGCTGCCGGCGCTATTACACGGCAGCAAGCGGATAAGCGATTGGGGGGGGGGGCGTTTCCCTGCTGCCAGCATGATATTGATACATCATGCCGGATGGGAAACCAATTCATTACTTGACTTCCCCGTCCGCAAGGTCTGCAAAATTGTGGATGTGTGAATGCAGCCTTAGACCTTATTTTTAAATAGAAGTCATTAAAAATTTTTTTACACCAGTTGGTTCAAAAACAATTTTTTTCCCCACCAGATTACCCCTTTAAATCACTTAACTAATGACAAAAGCCATTGAACAAGGAAAAGCGCATTCTTAAGAGTCAGACTTTCTTGTTTGTTGTTGGGATACAGTTCTTACCACTTGTATTTATACTGTGTTTTATTTTTCATCAGACCAAAAACATGGCAAGAATGGGAAAAAGGAAGGCCTGTCCGGCAGCTCCTTCACCTGGTTCATGGTTATCGCTCTGCTGGGTGTATGGACATCAGTCGCTGTTGTGTGGTTTGACCTCGTAGACTATGAAGAATTTCTTGGTAAGAGCTTGGGTTGCTTTTGTGATCATTGTCATTATCACACTTTTTAATTATGATAATGAACTAGAAATGTGTGTATGCTTACATGAAATTTTTAGTTTATTGTTACATTACAGTTTTATTGTATAATATAGAAAATTTTACTACCCGTTTAGTTTATTGGTGCAGAGGGAAGTGGTTGAACTGTTATTACTTTGTATGTGTCATTACGTTTTATATGCCCGTGTAATATATAAATTGTTTAAGTTAAATACGCAAAAGAAGAAAAAAATTGTTTCTTGCAGGAATATGTCATAAAGTAAAAATTTAAAAAAGTTAGACTGAAAAGGGTTTTTCTGAGGCATAGTGATTGCCCTATCCTAAGCATAGGCCATCAATATCTCATCTTGCACCCCTGTTGATCAGCTGTACGGCAGATATTGGTGACCTTAACTACGAAGGCCCTTAACGGGTATTCCCAAGTAATGCCCCATCCACACTACCTAAGAGGTTGGACACAAAAGATTTGGATTTGGGGGGGGGGGGGGGGTTTACAACCACTGAGTGCCCCTGTGATCTTGAGTACGAGGACCCTGAAGTCCTTGGATGCACACCGTTGCTCTATTTATTCTTTATGGGGCCTACAGAAAAAGACAAATGCAGCTTATTCAGGAGGCACACATGCATTGCCTGACTATCAGATTTGTGATCCCCGTTCTCCAGATCATTGAGAAGCCTAGCAGTTGAACCCCCCATTATCTTAGTTAATCCCTGTCCATTAATACTTCGGCTACGACTTAACCTGTCAAGAATTAGGATTTTAATTAAATCAAATCTACAGAATATTGCATGTGTAAAATTAAAAACACATACTGACCTCTCTGTGAAGTGCCTGTGCTCCAGTTCCCCATGGTCCCTCTGTTTACCTGCCCTGACAATATGCTCTCCTTTCTCTGCTAATGATCTGAACAAGTTGCAGTCACTCATTAAAGCTGCAGTTTGTTTAAAACATAATTGGCCGAGTAGGAAGTCATCAGGGAAAGTAAACAGATAGACCGGAGCATCTGGACAGGACTGGGAGAGGTAAGTATGCTGTAGGTTATTTCACACAATGTAGCATGCTGTAGTTGGGTTTTCAATTAAATTTGAATAACTCTAACTGACAATGTGAGATATTGAGGCATCCTTCTTCCTCCCCTTGTGGTGGTATTATGGATCACTGTCCCGTTGTATAATTCAATCAGAGGATGGAAGCAGAAAATCCATTTCTATACAATTGCTTTCCTGTTCATTTCAAGTATCGGCAGCATTCTTACCATTTGGAGTACCAGCTTTATTACACAACTTTTTTCTTAAAGTGTTGCAGTCACCTATTGAGCTCGGCCGCAAAGTTTTGCCTCAAAGGTTTTTTGTTTTTTTTATTGTGTTGAGGTTATCACTCTAAAGCCGAGCATTAACAAACTGATTCCAAGTCACCCTCCCCAGATTCTACCTGTGGTCGATCTTAGGCCTTAATCACACGTCCCATGAAGTTTTAGGGTCCATTGAATTCAATCTGTTTATTCATACGGACCTTGCTGCAATACAAGTGTTTTTAACAGATTCCACAGATGCCACATCCATGGAATCTGTGAAAAGAATTGATGTAATGGCACTGGTAGTGAAATTAAGTCCTAAATGCACAGACTTTGCTCCCTCTCCCTTCCTCACCTCAAGAGTTCTTGGCTGCGCTCCTTGATAGCCTGCTCGGCATCAGCGGAACCAAGGGATGGGTCACGCCTATCATTCTTGTTGGCTGGATGCAGAAATTTTCTGCCTCCAGCCACAAGAGGCTGCTTCTGCCCCCCCTGTGCACCGTGGTGTTACTAGGGGCGTAGCTAGAAATGGCTGGGCCCCATAGCAAACTATAAATTGCCCCCCCCCCCCCTCCTCTTTCCGACTGACCACTAGGCCTTCAAGTGTAATCATAACTGCAAGCGCTGGACGGAAGGGCTTTCAGTTAAAGGGACATTTGCCGACCCTAAGAGGCCTGCTCGCCCACTGGCTGCTGCATATGATAACAGCTCAG
Source organism: Dendropsophus ebraccatus (assembly GCF_027789765.1). Taxonomy (NCBI): domain Eukaryota; kingdom Metazoa; phylum Chordata; class Amphibia; order Anura; family Hylidae; genus Dendropsophus; species Dendropsophus ebraccatus. Next base: position 52,651,865 of record NC_091455.1, read on the forward strand.
GGGGCCCAGTGTATTATAAGAGCGGGCCATGGTGGTAGTTACGCCCCTGGATGTCACTTATGTGCACGCAGAGCGGGATGAGAACTGACTGAATGAGAACTGAATGATGAAGCCTGCAGTGCAGCACAGTAGGTAAATATAGCGTGGGGTGTGCTAGGCTGGCTAACTGACAGGGCCTAATTTGGGGGAACAGTCTGGGGGTATGGGATGCCTACACATGGTGCAATATGTACTGGGGTGGGATGCCTTAACCATAGTAGAATACATGCTGCGGTGACGTGATGCCTGACATCAGTGAAAAAAAACAAGACACCAATTTAAAAACTGATGCAGTCATGGACTGTTTTACACAGAGCTAGCTAGCGGACTTAAAAAACGATGGTCCTTAAAAATCACTGGACGTGTGAATGAGGCCTTAGACCGTGTTTAAGCATCAGCTAGTGACCGGTATACATTGTGGAAGGGCCTTCCTGTGAATATGATATCTAACAATCATGAGTAATATCTACATATTTCTGTATTTTATCACACATGCAGCCAAGGCAAAGGATTTCCGTTATAACTTGTCAGAGGCTCTTCAAGGTAGGATCACTCGGAGAGAACACTCAATGTGTTTTTTTTGTATTTTTTTTTTTTTTTTTTTTGAGTACACTTTTTGCAGCTTTGCTTCAGATTAAACTTTTTTCCCCCTATATGTTTTTTACCCTTCAATGTCCTCTCCAAGTAACCATATTTTCCTTTTTCAAACGTTTTAACGAGACAAAGTTACTGCAACCTTTCTTTTATCTGCATTTTTTTTTAATTTGATTAGTGTATTGGTGTTTCTTAATCTATCTTTAAAGAGGTTGGTGCTTCATTTCTATATACAAATTCCTAACATAGTGTTAAATCCAACAATTCAGGCTTACCTGGAGAGACCACTGATACAAAATGAGGAACCTACTGCATACCATTTATACATTTGGTTTTCGATGGACTTTCCAATGAAGAGCCATCAGTATCTCTTTAGTAGGGTGCCAGTATTTGGGACCATGTGGGGTTACTGGAGCTTGTCTCCAACTTATTATGGTGTTTAAAATGAAATTGTCAGAGAGAGAAATTAGACATTTTGGTTAATGGAGCTCTAAGAGACCCACACCGATCGCTTAAATTAACCACGAAGTCTGGCTCTGGAGAGTTGGCCAGTCTTCAACAAATAAGCAAATCATACTCCATTTAGTGCTTCTTTCCATTCATGTTAGTGGGGTCTTGGCACCTGGACCCCCCACTGATTTAAATTTCACATGTGACACCACAAAAGTTTTGAAATGAGATTTTTACTTCAAACACAATAATAGAACAGTATGCAGTAAACTCCTTTTATTGACGGTCACAGGAAGCCATATTGTTTTTGTACACTGGTCCCTTAAGTTACAATATTAATCGACTTCACAAAGACCGTTGTAAATTAAAAATAATGGCCCAAAATCTCTATGGAAAACTAGTAATTGTTTCTGGAACCCACAAAAAGTGAAACCAAAATACAGTAGGAACAAATGAAGGTAATAAGGAACTAAGCAGATAACTGTGATAAAGCAAGTTCCTACTAGTTGTATGTGCAGAAAATATTTGCTTATCTGGTTGCATTAACATTTAGGGAGAGATTTATCAAACTGGTATAAAGTAGAATTGTCTTAGTTGCCCCTAGCAACCAATCAGATTCCACCATTTTTCAAATTATCTGTGAGGAATGAATGGTGGAATCTGGTGGCTAGGGGCAACTAAGACAATTCTACTTTACACCAGTTTGATAAATCTCCCCATAGTTCCTTTTCTATAAAACCATGATGTGTTTATAAAGGAAGGGGTTAAAACCATTGGAAACAAGTCACCTCAAGCAGAAACCACATGGCCTTTTTCTATTCTAAATTTTTTTGCTAAATCTTGTAGACTTGCTCAAAGGTCGTCCTGAAGTAGCAAGCGAATTTAGACAACTTTACCAAAAAGTGATTTAAGAACCCAGTGTTCATTCCTTTTAAATGTTTTGCTTAGCAACAATAGCTCACGATAAAAAAAAGGAGGGGGGGAGGTCCATTTCCTTCTTTCATTAAAAAAAGGATTTTTTTTTTTTAAATGGAGTTACTGGATCAACTTGTATACTTGGTTTTATAAAATTAATGGTACATGAGCTTTTAAGAATCATTTGACATATGCTAGAAACTCATCTGGGTGTTACAATTTCTAGAACTGGTACTACTGACTGGTGCTTTTCTCTACTCGTATGTGCACCCAAGATGGCCCCATCCATTATGTGGCATAGAGCCGAGAATGTGCTTACTGTGGATTTCTCCCAACTTGTTCTAGTGATCAATGTCAAAATTTTTGTAAAAGCTCAATGACGCTATAACACTGATGAGGATCACATGCGGTATTGCTTGTTATACCATGATCATGTGGTATATTGTGACTAGTAAATATTATTGCCACCAAGCATTGGTTTTGGAAAGAAATTCAGTAGCATGCAGCCATGGATGGCATTTCTAGTGGCACGCTTAACTTTTTTAAGCCTATTTATAGCTTCTTAAATGACAAGTAAACTCCCATTTTTTTTTAAATACATATAAAATATAAGAACATATTAGGCTGAGCTATCCAAGGCTGTGCAAGGAAGAAGTACCTCTGAGCTAAGAGTCAGGGGTCTAAAGCTGACCATATATTTCACATAGATGTCTGAATGTTTGTCTGACCTCTATCCCTCTTGACCTTCCTCAGCCACACAAGCATGTGCTCTAAATGGGGACAGTCTATATGCCTTGGCAACAAAAGTTTGGGCATGGTGAAATCTATCTGCCCCATCCTTATAAAAATATGCTATTAGTTTCCAGCTAGGTTGTGAATGTAGTAATCTGCCCTACCACAGTCCAATATTTTTAATTATGGAAGGTTTACTGCTCACTTGTTTCTGTTTTTTCAGTAGTAAATGAATACATTACCTTCATGTTGCAAAATCTGATTTCATTCTGAATTTCTAAACCAGGAAAACTAGGAGATTACGATGCTGACGGCGATGGAGACTTTGACGTGGATGACGCAAAAGTTTTGCTAGGCAAGTACATTTTACAATTTTATTTGTTTATGCTGATCGATTTGCCAAGACCTAATTCTGCAAACCATTTAATATATCTCTTGCCTTTTTATTATGTTTGCTCATGTCCTAAAATATAGTGTATAGAGCATCCTACACACAATACAGGGACAAATTGTCGATGACTTATTTTATACCGCAATGTACGTTTTTATTGCAAGGTTAATTTATGCTTGCTTGCTTCTCTTGTGTTTTTTTATACCATGCATGCTTTCAACCCATCCACCCATTATGCATTCATATAAATAATTTGTTTTCATTGTCTTTTGAAGATGAGTATCTTAATATATTGGAAATGAAGCTGCTTTATTTCCATTTGTAATTAGGGGGACAAAATAAAAAGGGCAAAATGCTAAAAAATACAGTTCTAAACACACCACCAGAATTCTTCATTATTCTCTTGCCCGCATACCTTCGGGTCCTTGGTTATGTATCTAATCAGACTTCTGGTCCTGTAGAGTCCAAAGCATCGGAACTGTGTGAAACTTAAAAAATTTTTTTTTACAATAGAGATTAATAAACCTCGAGCACGCTGGGGTACATCCGAAACTCGAGCGTGCAGCATTTGATTACTGTTTGCTGAAGAAGTTGAATGCTGCCCTAGGGAGTCCTGGAAAACAATTGATATATAGCCTATGTCTGTATCCAAGGTTTCCAGGGGCCGACTGCGAGGAGCTCCTCGTTACCCGCTCGCTGACGCAACTATTACACGCAGCAGCAAGCGGGTGAGTGCGGGAGGAGCTGCGGGGGGGCTGCCCGGGTGATCGCTAGATCGTCCGGGCAGCCAATAGAGGATAGTGGCGGTCCTATTCTGCAGAGCGACAGCAGCGGATCGCTGCTATCACAGTCGTTTGTTTTCCAACATGGTTGAAAGACAAGCGACTGCAACGATAAGCCGACATGAGCGATGTTGGCTGATCGCTGCCTTCTATTCCACGCGACGATTATCGGACGATATTGGACAAATATGGCCAATAATCATTCCGTGGAATAGGGCCTTTAGGGTGCTCGAGGTCTGCTGATTTCCATTTTATACCATTGTGGACCCTCGTTCTATTTGATTACACAACTTTGTAATCCACAACTACTTAGAGGCCTGTGTCACACTGACATGAGGTTTATCAAATGGCAACTGTGGATGCCTCACCGTGACAAAGACTCGAGATACGTATATGAAACATTTTTATTATTTTAGTATCTTGGTTTGGTTTATATCTGTTTAACCCCCCCCCCCCCACCACCCAATTTTTTTTTTTTTTTTTTAAATACGTGACTTAATGTTTGTTAAACCAGCTGGATATATGTATTGCTAATGTGTTCCTTTTCACTTGGTCAGAATTCATGTATGTTTGGTCCATATCATTGTCATTGTAATTTTAGCTGCTGATTACCAGGTTTTAATTGCCAGATGTGGCCTATTAGTATATGATATGGTATGGTAGGCTATATAGTTGAATGGCCCTACATTGCCGCTTGAGAGTACTGCATTCACTGGACTAGCTTTATTTTGAAAGGGGTGATTATAGTGAGACAGTTTTATTATCCATCTGTATTATTTACATACTATGTTATTAACTTTGACATATTTTCACAATCATATGTTGGTTTATATTGCCCAATGGGTGCAAGTTTTCCTGAGTGTTTTATTTTTTTGTTTGTTTCTTCTGGACAATATTTGGATCCTATTGTTCTTATTGTAGTTTTTTTCCACATTCTTACAGCTAAACGTTTAATATACACTTTTTAATGTGACCTTTTTGTTCTGTTTTTAAATTCCTTCTTGAGCTCCGTTTATGAAGGATTTAAAAACATAGCAGACGTTTTGTTGCTTAAGCCCTTCTCGGCGTAGTGAACACTTCTACAGTCTTGCAATATTAGTTAAACAGTGGAGCGGGCTGGTCTGTGTACAAAGAAGGGTGTATTCTCTCCTTCTGTTTACTTAGCATTGTTAGGCGCCATTTGTCCTTTGTGCTACAATTTACTTTTCAATTCTACTGCTCAGTAAATAAGACCTTGAATGTTTAACGGTTAGAACATGTAACCGATGTCATATTAAAAGATTGAAATAAATTGGGACGTTATTACAGTGGATGCTATCAGTGGATAATCTATCAGATTATAAGAATTATGATTTGTTATAGAAAATGTACTAAAAACTCAAGGGTCTCTCAATATCACATAACACAAATAGTATCCTTTTTTTTTAAGGTGCTATTCACACACTGTAAAATACGGATGTAATTTTGAGGTCAAAATGCAGTCTTATTTTCAATTTAATACGTTCCACTGAAGATAATGGGAAATTAGCTGACAGTGTAAAAACCATATTGAATAACGTCCGTAATTGATTACGACCGTCCAAATAATGAACATGCTCATTATTTAACACCAGCTTTTGCAAAATATGTCCATTTTATTTAATCTGTTCATGCATTGTTTTATCTTCACGCAAAGTTGTATCCGTATTTAGATTTTATTTTGTGTATAAACCTAGCTTCAAGCTGTTAATATTTTCTTAAAGCCATGTTGGACACTATGTAATTCCTCTAAAGGGATTATTTGGGATCAGAAAAAACATGGCAACTTTCTTGTAAAAACATCACCACCCCTGTCCTCCTGTTAACCACTAATAATATTGAGTAATATTGATAAGGGTTATTAGTGATTTGATTTAGTTGCTTTACAGAGCTGTGGGCTACATATTTGTAAATGAATCTTTCCAATTTATGGTTAAAATTTTGACTCTTGATAAAATATTTCATGGTGTTAGGAGACATTTTGACTTTTTGTGCCAAAGATATCTTTTGGAAATAATTCAACACAGCCATTCATGTGTATAACATCACCCAAAAGCATATATCTAGGTCATAGGCATTGTTGTTGGAACCCAAACACGTTTTGCAAGAACCATTGTAATTGTAATTTTTTCTGCGCTACCATGTTAATATAGTGAATTAATTTTTGTGGGAGTTGCCCATAGGAACCAGATTTTTACAGAATTAATGCCAGAATCTTTTTATAAAGTAGCTATGATAACTGCTTCACTCTTCCTTTGAACAAGGTTTGATAAATCTTTCCCCTTGTGTATAAGGATGTATGACAATGCTTTTTTAAAGGGGTTATCCAGTGCTACAAAAACATGGCCACTTTCCTTCAGAGACAACACGACTCTTGTCTCCAGTTCAGGTGCAGTTTGCAATTAAGCTCCATTCACTTCAATGGAACCGAGCAGCAAAACCCCGCCCAAGCTGGAGACGAGAGTGGTGCTGTCTCTGAAAGAAAGTGGCCATGTTTTTGTAGCACTGGATAACCCCTTTAAGGGAGCCTACCACCAGATTTGAGCATGTTAAAGAGGAACTATTGTTTGCACAAACTACTGTTTACACGGACCTGCTGATATCCACCTGCAGCTTCATACCTGAAAATCACCCAGCTGTGCTTCTTTTTTCTTTTTAGCATTGTTGTTTTGTCCTGTTTAAGATCAAATATGCAAATGTGCTTGTTAGGAGCACTGGGTTGTTTCTTGGCACCAGGAGCGACCCGCCTTATTCAGTGACTATTCCTATGCATATTCATGTATACAATACAGGCCAGTCAGGAAGCGCGTCAAAGACCTGCCGGCACGATTATGTGCACACGATTATGTATAGGAAAGGCTTCAGTGAAGGAGGCGCTGGGGCAGGGGGTCGGGTGTCTCCGCGGGGTCAAGAAACGCCCCCAGTGCTCCTAATGAGCACATTTGCATATTTTCATATTTGCATATACCATATGACCATGAATACTAAGCTGCCCCTCAGCATATGACATAATGGCCTTTGTGAAATCTTCAGCAGTATTTCATTTGGCATGGCAGACCTATCATCTTAACTAAGTTGAGTTGATCTGGCCAGGCATAATGGTGCTGGTCAGCAGAGACAGGGCACCCAATTGATGATGGTACTGGTGGGATTCCGTTTTCACAAGTAACCCACTTGTGAACATCATCACGCAAGATTGATATATCTGTTTGCTAAGCTTTGGCTGGTCCTTGTTTGCATGTAACCCCCCTCCTTTATGTTCCCTTGTTGCCTGTTTAACATCTGCATGAATTATCTTCTCATCTTTTATCGAACCACCATCCTCGTTTCCTGTATACACACAACCTCCATTGTCCTACACAAGTGAGTGGATGAAGCCATTTGCACATCCCTGCTCTTCACGGCCCTTGGGTCTACTTAACCGCTCCTCTCTTTTCTCTCTTTCCCTTTTTTCCTTTACTCTTTTGTGTAGGCCTCACCAAAGATGGCAGTAGTGTGAATATTGATTCTCTAGAGGAAGTCCTTAATATTTTAGCTGAGGAAAGCTCTGATTGGTTTTATGGCTTCCTTTCCTTTCTTTATGATGTAATGACTCCTTTTGAAAATGTAGAAGAAGAAGAGAACGATGCCACAGACGATGTTGATGGTACGTCACAGAACGAAGGGGTTCAGGGAAAAAAGACCTGTGTCATACTGGATTTGCAGAACCAATAACCTCTCTTTACAGACCAGATACTAATTTCTCTCTGTGGTTTTGTTTTTTCTCATAAGTAAAGCCACAAGATACGGGATCTCCCACTTCTTAGTGGACAATCTGGATCGAAGAAGCCAAGTGGTGCCTACATAGCTGAGAGTCCTACTTGGCAGATCCTGTACACAATAGAGTGATTAATAGTACGGGGTGGTCTTAAATCCCAGTGGAGATTTCTGCAATTCAGGTCTTGTGTGTTTTTGCATCATTTTTTTTTTTTAACTTTTCATTAAGCTTTGCACAATGACCCTTCCATGGTTAGGAGGCAAGCACTGAACTCATATTACTAATGGCATTGTACCACTTGTCACTGGCATATGCCACATGCTTCCAGACAATCTGCACCATTCCATGTCCTCCATAGCCCCGAGGTACCAAATGCAGTGAGACTAAAGTAGAGTTACCCCAACTTTTTTTCATCTTCATCTGTCTTACTAGCCTTTACTATGTCCCTTTAAGCCTGGCAAGGAATACTGTTCCTGCTTGCAAAGCTTTCTGTTTCTAACAGTGACCGGAACCCAGGAGATCTAACCTTGCTCTTGCTTGGCTGTAGCAAATTTATGGCACAATTCTCCGGTCATAACTTTTGCTTGGCTGTGTAACTTTTATGTGTCTTAATTCTGCTTCCCTAAGTGCTGATCGGGACTTCTATAAACTGTACAAATAAAAAACTGTTTCTTCTACCTGTTTTATGTTTTCTGTAAATCTAAAAAAAATTCCATTTGTTGTTCTCTGTTTTGATTTATTTATAATTGGAAAAAAGTTTTTGATGCAAATAAAATGTTTCCCAATAAGTTTTAGTGTCTATGTCCTTAAAATCTACAAAACTTTTCCATTTTGGGGTTTTACAAATTCTGCTGTTTTATTTATGGAAATAATAATAAAAAAAAATTACATTATTTACTTCATATTACAATCTTTTTAAGGCAGTGTTCCCACATTCACAGTTTTATTGTGTTTCTTTGTTTACATATTTAGAGCCCATTTCATTATGTAGGCTCTGCAATTTAGACCAAACTAACGGTGTTTGCTTTGCCATGTGATTTAGCATTACCAGGTTTCATCACAAGTGTTTTTCTTTTGAACAATCTGATAGTCTGGTAATGTTAATCACATATCAAAGCCAAGACAGTCATTTTTGAAAAAAAAAATGGCAAAACCCACATAATTAAGCTCCTATGTAAACCACAAAACTCAACAAAACTGTGTATGTGGATACCAGCACAGGTTTTAAATAGAGAGATTAGCAAGCCTCAAGCATACTCTGTTTCAATCAAACTTGAACCTTCTACATTGGATTACCAATGGCTCAAGTGCCGCCCTAGGCACAGCCTATTGCTGTATCCATGTTTTTCTAGCAGTCTTAGAGCCAGGTCACATGGAGCAAAAGCGTATGAATTCCGCCAAGAAATCCTGTCTGCATCAGTGTTCCACAGTGTTTCTATGGGTGGGCTTGTGTGCCTCTGCTTCTGTCGCTCTCCGCTCAAAGACTTGACGTCAATTTTTTTGAGCGGATGGCAACGAAAGTGGAGGCGTGCAAGTCCTCCCATGGAGACACTGTGAAACACTGATGCAGGCGGAATCATGCAGTGGAGAGTCCCACCGCAGAATTCTGTTTCTGTTGCTCCCTGTGAACCGGCCCTTAGGACAGCATCCAACTACATCTGCCACCGATAATCAAATGCAGAGCGTTCAGGTTTGGATGAATTTGAGTGCTCGAGGTTCTCTCATCTCTAGTTTAAGTGAATAAATATAATACTTGTGAGATTTTAAAGGGACTAGAGCAGGGATGGAGAACCTTTTGCCTATATATATCATACTCACCAAGAGAACTCATTTCCTAATGTGCTAGCATAGGACCTCCTATAAGCCACTATGGAGAGCCACTAAGAAAAAAATCTGCTGTTCTATTATACATATCGCTGCATATATCGCATTAGTTGCATATTTATTTCTGCTTCTACAAAGCTAAACCCATGGCTATCAGGACATTTGTTGGTAGGCTTTAATGTTTAGGGTTTCTCTTGCTGATGGCAGCGTTTGTTGGTTGACTTAGAAGTAATGTCAAACGCTAATTACAAGTCTGAACAAAATAAATGAAAGAATGACATCACTTTGTAGATGGATTATTTCAGTGATGGGTTTGTCTTTGGCATTTAGAATTGCATTTACGCCTGTGCATGATGTATGTCAAGTGCAATACCAGAAATGTATGTGAACACGTCATGTGCTTGCTCTGTATATATGTAACCCTTTCATTTGAAGAGAAAGAACCCCAGAATTCTGTGACAACCTTCAATATTTGGGCATAATCCCACATGAAATGCAATCAATGGTCACAAACGAAACAGTTGTAAGACGTAGCGATTCTGCCTGATTGTATATTGTATGAAGACATCAGTTCCCTGTATTCATCGTCCTGCTATTTGCGTTACTGTCTGAGGCGTGTGCATTACTGCGGTGAATAATGACATGAGATAACTGAAGGCTTTAACATAGCTAAATATGTCCTTCATGCTCGGTTTCACTTCTCTACAGTGGGAAAATGTTTCTCAACATGTAATACTGTAGTCTGGAAGTGCCTTTTTCCTTTGAAATATGACATTATATTTTTTTTTGGTTCAGAAGAATCAGGAACTAATCTTCTCTTTACTGCTGACCACTATTGCAATTCGCAAACTCTTCCTGTTCTTTGCCACTTGTAATCTTTAATGTTTCATTCTTAAAGGAGAGGTCCGGACAATTTTAAAATCCGGAAGGGGCAGGGGGGAATTTGATCATGAGTACGAACTCTTTTCTCCCTGTTCCCACATTGAGAAGCAGGACTGGCCTCAGGCCCCCTGCCGGACTACAGGATCTCCTGCGCAGACACGTCATGACCTGGCTGATGGACTGGCTTCTCAGCCAGTCAGTGACTGGGGTGGGACACCGCTCTAGTCACTGATTGGCTGAGCAGGCAGTCCATCAGCCAGGTCAGGAATTTTCCCCCAAGTTGTGACATCATCACAACTCTGGAAGAAATGCCTTCCAGCAGGGGTCCTGAGCCTTGTCCCGGCATGAGGAGAGGTAAGTTCGTACTCGTGATCAAATTCCTCCCTCCTGCCAGCTGGAAGATTTTAAAATTGTCTGGACTTCTCCTTTTTATAGAGGTTGGGGGATTTATTGACTGTTCTTCTGGAGGACTCTTGATATGGCATGATGATACACATGCAATTCAGCCAATGGTTTTCTTTCCCAGTTCTACCATGCATAAGTGCTAAACCTGATCCAGAAATCCAGAGAGCCATGAAGCCCCGCTACATATCGTTCATGTTTAAAAAAAAAAACTTCATAAAAATACAGCATTAATTTTACTCTGTGTAAAATTCTTGTTACTAAAATGATATGCATGAGATATTGGGGGAGATTTATGAAAGGGTGTAAATACACACCTGGTGTAAACTGCCCACAGCAACCAATCACAGCTCCTCTTATAATTTACCAGAGCTGAAAGCTGAGCTGTGATTGGTTGCTGTGGGCAGTTTGCACCAGGTGTATATTTATATCCTTTCATAAATCTCCCCCATTGTCTTCAAACATAAAAAATTAGTGATTCATATTCACATAGCAGTGACAAGAGATGAGCGAACCTCGAGCATGTTTGGGTTCATCCATAGCCAAGCGTACAGCATTTGATTACTGGCTGCTGCGGAAGTTGGACCCTCTTTTCTAGGACTCCCTGCATCCAACTTCTTCAGCCACCGGTAACCAAATGCTGCACACTCAGGTTCGCTCATTTCTAATGGTAATATACACTATATTACATTTAAAGGGATTTTTACATTAAATGAGTATTACCATCATAAGGTGAGGAATAACAAGCTGTTCATTGAGGGTCTCTCACAGACCAATGAATGGTTCTTACAGCTTTATTTATTCTTTATAAAGCCACTAAACATTTTTAACGTCCACACTCAGATACGTATGATCGCCCTATGGAGAGAATGCAGCTCAGAGGCCGCACAGCACTACCTTTGTTGTGGGACAGTTGCTTCCTTATTTACAGGATCAGTGGGGTTGCAAGTGGTCAGACCACCAGCGATCATCTTGTTATCCTCTTTCCTACGGAGAGCAGATAACAAGCTCTGATGAGTATTCTTTAAAGGGAAACGGTCACCCCCTTAACCTACTAAGCTGGTGACATTGCAGGATGGATATCAATAAAAGCATGTAGCACCACTATGCCTCACTGTATGTACAGTGCGCGTAGCCGATTTGTGCAATTGGTCGGCGTACAACACAATGCCGTGTAGGGGTGCTGGGTCCGAGAGAAACACAGACACTGGCAACAGAGGTATGTTCTGGATGCTGGTATTGATATGTGTCCACTGGTGCCACCTATTGGGAAGGCTCTTCGGGGTTCACAGATTTGCTTTTATCTTTATTTACATCTGACATAGGGAAATATTGTAATAAAAGCTAAACTTTTCATTTATTTTTTTTCTATAGATTCTGTTTCTAACAACGTTTTATTTTATAAACCTCAGGATTTGCGCAGTCTCCAATAACTGAGAAAGCTGTCAAGGCACCAGGTACTTTGGTTTTCCATAACTGCTCCACGTGGTTTTAGTATATTAACCGTTGCATGCTTTGGTTGGATAAGCACGGCCTATGCTCAGGAACCGCCCGTATACTAGGGCACGTTATTTTCTTGATGTTCTACATGGTTCCCTGCAGGTTATTGTAGGTTTAAGAGATCTCACCTTTGGCACAGTAAGCTTCGGAACCTGATCTTCCTGATATTAATGCAACATGCTTACTCTTGCTGCATGATGACTTCATCAGGTCCCTTTTTCTTACTGATTTTAATAGTCTGAACGTTGTTACTTTATGGTGCAGTAATGTACCTTAAATCAGTGTCCACTGCAGCATGTGGCTTCATTGTGACCCTTTCGAGGTGCAGAGGGGGCTGCCCCCATCCCCTGTAAGCAGTCATATCTGCTTCAACAGGAAACATCTGCACTAGTGTCTGTGGGTGCATCGCCTATGATTTCACAATTTATATTGCTTGATCATAAAGTGTTAGGATTTGATAGGTTTCGGACATTTGTGAAGCAAAAACCTTCCAGTCAACGTGCATATGTTTTGTGTAATCCATACTGCCAAGTAATGTTAGTAAGACATTTGTTTTACCATAGAGACAAAAATAAAAGGGGTTATACAGGATTAAAGCAGACCAGTAAGCAGAACAGTGGTGAAAGTACATGGCTAGAGTGTCTCATTGTGATTCCCGGCATAGCTTTTTTTTTTTTTTTTTTATTTCCATAGTCCTCTTCATTGTCAGAATATAATACTTCTTGTCCAAGTGCCCAGGGGGTGTTTCTGAGCATGGCAAGAGCCCGGATGAGTCCAGCCTATGCCTTTTTCAGTCACCGCCTCATTACCCTTTTTGTATCGGCAAACCCTGTTTGGCTGACAACTACTAGATAAAGAGGACATGAGTTGGACTTAGCTGGGCTCTTGGTGTGCTGGGGAACGCCTTCTGGGCCCTTAAAGCGACTCTGTACCCACAATCTGACCCCCCCAAACCACTTGTACCTTCAGATAGCTGCTTTTAATCCAAGATCTGTCCTGGGGTCCGTTCGGCAGGGGATGCAGTTATTGTCATAAAAACTTTTAATCCTGCAGCGCTGTGTCTAACGGCCGGCGCTTACATTTGTATATGCATTAGGCTGGCACACCCTCTCTGTCCTTTCTCCCCACCCTTCTCATCATTAGGAATGCTCCAGGCAGATTGCTTCTCATTCCCCACCTGTGTGTATAATGAACATGGGCTGGATCGTTAATACACCTGTGCAAAGCTCAAACAGCAGTAAATGTTCCTGGATCATTCCTAATGATGAGGAGGGTGGGGAGGAAGGACGGAGAGCTGGTGCCAGCCTAATGCATATACAAATGTAAGCCCCAGCCGTTAGACACAGCGCTGCCGGATTAAAAGTTGTTTTAGGACAATAACTGCATCCCCTGCCGAACGGACGCCAGGACAGATCTTGGATTAAAAGCCGCTATCCGAAGGTATAAGTGGTTTTGGGGGGACAGATTGTGGGTACAGAGTCGCTTTAAGCCTAATGTGTATAGTAACAAAAAAGCTTCTATCTCGCCACTGGAGAGAACTAATAAAGTCATGCCCAGAATCCCAACAAAAAGCATCATCTAGCCATCAGCTTATTTACACCCCTGTTTTCTTGCTGACAGGTACAAAAAAAAAACAATGCTGCTTGCCATTATACTAGACCTGCTTGCCCCCTATGGTAGGGGCAACAGCACATGGTGTTCTTACAGGATTTGTAAAATTCTTTTTTCTCGCATGGGAAGCGCCATTGCTGGCAGACGTTAGATGTATTGCTGGGCCAATCTGGCAGTGACATTTTTGCTGCATGTGAATTTATTTGTGTTTTTAGGTCTTTTATTCTAATATTTTTCCACTCTAAACTCAGATTTAATAGGAGGCATAACCAAGACAAAAACCAAGGCAGAAGGTATTTTGCATCCAGTGTGGTTCTGCTGGTTTGAGCATGTTTGCTAAAAGGACTGTTGCTAATCTTGGTTTTACTGAATGGAGAAAATAACATGAAAGGTTAATTCACCCAACAGTTTATACTAGGGATGGTCCGAACCGAGTTCGGTTCGGGTTCGTACGAACCCGAACTCTCGGTAATGATTCCCGCTGTCTGCCCGCTCCGTACAGTGGGCGGATCCAGCGGGAGGACCGCCTGGAAAACTTGGATATAGCCATAGGCTGTATCCCAGCTTTCCAGGCGGTCCTCCCGCTGTATCCACCCGCTCCACGGAGCGGGCAGACAGCAGGAATCTGATGCCGAGCTTTCGGGTTCATACGAACCCGAACCTCGGCAGTTTCGGACCATCTCTAGTTTATAACTTTCTGATATCCTAGTTTCCACTAAACCCAGTATCTGCTATGTTTAAAGTAACCATTTAAAAATAGATACGTTTTAACAGACTGCAAAAATGCAGTGTGGACCCAGCCTAAAAAAATGATCACATCTGGTTTGGATCAGTGTTAAATCCATATTCGGTAGGTTGGAATGATGGGGGATTATATTTTAAGAAAATTTACATATATAAAATGGATACGCAGCAGACTGACCGATTGATGTTATGCAGATATGCTTATGGAAGAAATCCTATCAGCATTGGATTTTTCCTACCCCCCTTCCCTTCTTTGTATTGATGTACAGGGTTTGCCATCCACCACTAAGCCTTATGTATCAATCATGCAGTACAGGCAGGGGTGGGGAATGGAGGTGGCCTGCATGCTGCAGCTCAGCCAGGCCTCGGTGAGTTTATAAGAAACAGCAATCGGCTAAGAAACCCAGTATCCTTTGTAATTTTTAAACAGCTATCTGCTAAGAGGCAGGGAGATAAATCAATTTACTAACTGTTCACGTCTGCAGTTTACAGCTGACATATTCCCCCATGTAAGGGTCTACCTACCTTTTTTTATACTGGAATTTTTTTTTTTTTTTTAAACTTTGAATAAACCTGCAGCACTGGAGCGTGTCATATCCTATCTACTTTATTAGGACTCGCTATGTGTGCACATTAGTATTGACATGAAAAGCATGTATGTTAATCGGAGCATTTCAGAGACTACAGCACTATCATTATATCACATAAACCTTGCTACTAGAGATAAGAGAACCTCGAGCATGCTCGAGTCCATCCGAACCCAAACGTTCGGCATTTCATAGCGCGGGCTGCTGACGTTGGATAAAGCTCTAAGGTTGTCTGGAAAATATGGATACAGCCAATGACTATATCCATGTTTTCCACGTAGCCTTAGAGCTTTATCTAACTTCAGCAGCCACCGCTAATCAAATGCTGAACAATTGGGTTCGGATGGACTCGAGCATGCTCGAGGTTTGCTCATCTCTATTAGCGACTAAACAGTTTTGCATACACAGCGGTAAAGACGCATCAATTAATGGACATGTCATTTTACCGGTTGGATGACAGAGTATCCGTTGTGCCGTTTTTTCTTCTATTTGAAGGCGTCTGGTTTTTCTGCATGCTTTTGCTATTTTTTTCCTTTGCATGGTTTGTAAGTGGGAAACTCAACCCCCATTTTGAGGTCGTATAGAATATCCGATAAATTTAGATAAAAATACTTTCAAATATTGCTTTTTTTGGATCCTACTTGCTTTTTGTATCCACACGTTTCACCCTCCAAACTGCTTATAATGCTAAATAGGTGGCATGAAACATGCCTATGCTGCAGATTATAGTTCCATAGTAGTGAAAGCCACTTCTGCATTGTGATACTAAGGGTCCTATTACACAGTGATAATCGACCGATTATCGCTCCGTGTAATAGAGAGAATGATCAGACCTAAGATAGTCAGACGTGCATCTCTACTATGTAATAGCGATGCATGGCTGATGACTGTAGTATAAAATAAAGTATTAACTCGGTCCCAGGTGTCCTCGGAGGCCTTCCCCAGTGTCTGCTGCTCTCCCTTCTGTTTAGCTCTCTGCACTGACAGGCCGCAGTCGCTCAGCCAATCAAAGGCCTCTAAGAACACCGGGAAGCACTGAAGGCAAGGACTGCACAGACATCGCTAACAATATTCATTCAGCCCTTGCTGCCTGATAGTCGGCCCATGTAATTGGTCAGTAAACAGGTGGCGAGCTAGCAGATCGGTGCTTGTTTACCCTCTTAAGGACCCATGACGTACCGGCACGTCATGGATCACTGTCACTTAAGGACCCATGACGTGCCGGTACGTCATCCCTTTAAACGGGCGCCGCGGCCGGCCGGGTCCCGATCGGGGGAGATAGCCTGCTATAATACATAGCAGGCCATCTCTCCCTGTCGGCATGGAGGGTTGTTAACCCCCCCCATGCCGACGATCGCCGCTATTGGCTGATAAGCCCATAGCGGCGATCGGAACCTTTCCGGGCCATCGGTGGCCCGATGACCCGGAAAAAAATGGCGGTCGGTGCTGTCCGAGGACGGCACCGACCGCCATTACTGTAAAAAGTAATGGTGGTCACGGTACCACCGTCCCGATCGCCGTGAACGGCCGGCCAGCCGGCCGGCCGTTCACGGCGATCAAAGTCCCCACAAGTAATAAATACCTGCTCCGGACCCCTCAGCTAGGTAGCTGAGGGGTCCGGAGCAGGTATTTGTACATTACTCACCTGTCCCGGGGTCCTGATCGGCGTCTTCCGGGTTCCCGGCGTCCTCTTCATCTTCGGCTTCTTCCGTGAGTCCCGATCGTCTCTTTCCGGCTCCAGCGTCGTCTATTTTCGTATTTTTCCGGCTCCAGCGTCGTCTATTTTCGGATCTTGCGCTCTGCTGCCCCCTAGCGGCTGATAAGTGTAATACACGTATCAGCCACTACAGGGATGTTCAGAATGTAGTAAAAAAAAAAATTTTTTTCCCAATTTTTTTTTTTCTATTTTCCGCACCCTATCGCCGCTGAGTGTTGATCAGCATCGCACGAAAGTGCGCTGCTAATCAGCAACTCCTCCTTTTTGGCGTAGGGTGTTTTTTTTTTATATCCTACTGCCACGGTCTGCTGATAAGTGCCGAACATAAGTGCGGCATTCATCAGCAACACCATTTTTGGCGTAGGTTTTTTTTGTATACTTACTGTAAAAAACACGTAAAAAAACACTACATTACACCACACTACATTGAATAAAGTTTGACACTACACCACTACATACCCCATATACCAATCCCCATATAAAGATGGCCCCCAGGGTGTTTTCGGTGTCGGACGCATACATTATTATTGCCTCCGACACCGAAACAGCCAGTGAGGATGAATTGGGGGGATCCTTCTTTCCTCCATTCATCCTCATCCTCATCATCCAGTGACGTGTCTGGGGGTAGCGTAGCGTACGCTGCCCCCCAGACACGTCTTTTCCGCCAGTACCGTCCCAATAAGAGATGACGGTATGGCGTGAAATTCTACAAACTCTGTGAGAGTACCTCAGGGTACACTTACAGATTTAGGGTACGTGCACACTGCGAAATGGCGAAGGATAACCCTTTGTGCATTCCGCAGCTGGCACCCGCCGGCGGACTGATGCAGGGGCGCGTCTCCGCCTGTGTCATAGACTCTATCCTATGCATGGGCGGATTCCATTATCCGTCATTCCATCAACACGTTGGACGCAGAGCGGAATCCGCCCGTGCATAGAATGGAGTCTACGACACGGACGGAGACGTGCGCCTGCATCAGTCCGCCGGCGGGTGCCAACTGCGGAATGCACAAAGGGTTATCCTTCGCGATTCCGCAGTGTGCACGTACCCTTAGAGTGTATGAAGGAAGGGACACTCGAATCCAGCCCCCAGATGCCCCCTTCCCCCCCCCATCCTCGGAGTTAGTGGGGAGATCGTCCGGGAACTGATCTTCCCACTGCTGGATAAAGGTCACCACCTGTACGGGGATAACTCTTATACCAGCACCCCCTCTTCCGGTCCCTCGCTGCCCTGTAGCTTGCGGCACGATCCGAACATATCAGAAGTAGTAATAGAGCCCTAATATTTAGCAGCCATGGAGCGGACCCAGCGCTTCTGGATATGAAGGACCCCGTATCGCACCAGGGCAACATTTTCCAGGTGACGTCCCCCACACTGGAGAACAGGAGACCCCAGAAGAAGTGCAGAGTGTGGGGTAACAGGGGGATCAGGAAGGACACCATTTACCAGTGTGACACCTGTCCTGATCCCCCCGGCCTCTGCATACTGGATCGCTCCAAGGCGCACCACACGTCATTGGGGTTCTACATTATCTAAATTCTGTCCCTTATTCCTATTTCAGGGGTCACGTTGATCCAGGGATTATTCTGATCGCCATTATGGAGTCGGGAAGGAATTTTTCCCCTGTGATGAGGCTACTGTCGTCTGCCTCACGAGGGGTTTTTTGCCTTCCTCTGGATCAACACAGGTTGAGTTTGATGGACACCTGTCATTTCCAACCTTATAAACTAATAATTGGCCTAATACCCCCAAATAAATTAGAATTGTCCCTTTTCCCCAGCTAAATAGGTATGGCTGCCATTCCCATTAGAGGAGGCCATGATGCAATTACAAAGCCTCTGTGCGGCCAGGACAGTAGAAACCCCCCACAAGTGACCCCATTCTGGAAACTACACCCCATAAGGAATCTAACAAGGGGGGCAGTGGGGATATGGCCTCCTGGTGACGGCCACATTTGGGACGTGAAAATGAAAAAAATGGTATTTTTTATTTTCACGGCACATGTCCTACACATGTGCCCATCACTAGTGGGGTCCATATGCTCACTGCACCCCTTGTTAGATTCCTTATGGGGTGTAGTTTCCATAATGGGGTCACTTGTCGGGGGTTTCTACTGTTCTGGCAGCACAGGAGCTTTGTAATTGCGACATGGCCTCCATCCCCCATTCCAGCCTCTAAATGGCGCTCTGTCCTTTTGGTGACTTGCCCTGTGCCCATATGGCAAATTATGTCCACATGTGGGGTATTTTCGTACTCAGGGGAAACTACCCTACACGTTTTGTGTTCATTTTCTTTTTTAACCCCTTGTGGAAATGGAAAAAAATCAAGGCTAGACCAACATTTAGTGTAATTTTTTTAAAATTTTTACTCTAAATCATTGATCTTGTCTTGATTTTTTCATTTTCACAAGGGGTTAAAAGATAAAAAAAAACACAATGTGTAGAGCAATTTCCCCTGAGTACGGAAATACCCCACATGTGGACATAAAGCGCCATGCGGGTGCAGGGTAAGCCTCCAAAGGGAAGGTGCGCCATTTGGTTTTTGAAGGCTGGATTTGGATGGAATGGATTTCGAGGGGCCATGTTGCATTCAAAAGGCCCCTGTGTTGCCAAGACAGTTAAACCCCCCACAAGTGACCCTATTATGGAAACTACACCCCTCAAGGAATGTAACAAGGGGTGTAGTCAGCATATGGACCCCACTGGTGACGGGCACAAATGTGGAACAATGTGGCGTGAAAATGAAATATTAAATTTTTTACACTATAATGTTGGTCTAGCCTTGAATTTATCATTTTCACAAGGGGTTAAAAGAGAAAAAAACACACAAAATGTGTAGAGCAATTTCCCCCGAGTCCGTAAATACCCCACATGTGGACATAAAGCGCCATGTGGGTGCAGGGCAAGCCTCCGAAGGGAAGGAGCGCCATTTGGATTTTGGAGGTTGGATTTGGCTAGAATGGATGATGAACGCCATGTCGCATTTACAGAGCCCTTGTGCTGCCAAAACACTGTAAACCCCCCACAAGTGACCCCATTCTGGAAACTACACCCCTCAAGGAATCTAACAAGGGGTGCAGTGAGGATATGGACCCCTGGATGACGGGCACATTTGTGCCATGAAAGTGAAAAAATGAAAATTTTCACTTTCACGTCACATTTTTCCACATTTGTGCCCGTCACCAGTGGGGTCCATATGCTCACTGCACCCCTTGTTAGATTCCTTGAGGGGTGTAGTTTCCAGAATGGGGTCACTTGTGGGGGGTTTCCAGTGTCTTGGCAGCACGAGGGCTCTGTAAATGCGACATGGCCCTTGAAATCCATTCCAGTGAAATCCAGCTTCCAAAAGCCAATTGGCGCTCCTTCCCTTTGGAGGCTCGTCCTGCGCCCGCTTGGCACTTTATGTCCACATGTGGGGTATTTCCGTACTCCGGAGAAACTGCGCTACATGTTTTGTGTTTTTTTTTTCCTTTTATCCCTTTGTGAAAATGAAAAATTGAAGGCTAGAACAACATTTTAGTGTAAAAAATACTTTAGTCTTTTTTCAAGCCATATTGTTTGGAAAATCTGTGAAGCACCTGTGGGGTCCAGATGCTCACCGCACCCCTTGTTACATTCCTTGAGGGGTGTAGTTTTCTAAATGGTGTCCCTTTAGGGGTGTTTTTTAGGTTTTGGCACCCCAGAGCCTCTGCCAACCTGAAGTGGTACAGTCAAAAATGACCAAAAATAACGGAGCCATTGAAATTCACTAGGCGCTCCCTTATATCTGAGGCTTGTGGTTGCGTCAAATAGCGCAATAGGGCCACATATGGGGTATTTCTATAAACTGCAGAAATGGGGCAATCAATATTGGGGTGCATTTCTCTGGTAATAGGTTTATAATTATGAAAAATATTGGATTACAATAAAATCTCTGCACAGAAAATTAAAATTTTCAAATTTCTTACACACTTAGCTTTTATTTCTGTGACTCCCCTAAAGGGTTAAAAAACTTTCTGGATGTGCTTTTGCAGAGTTTAGGGGGTGCAGTTTCTGAAATGGGGTGCTTCGTGAGGCTTTCTAACACACAGTCCCCTCAAATACACTTTAAACCTGAACAGTTCCCTAAAAATATCTGATTTTGAAATTTTACTGAAAATTTGGAAATTTGCTGCTAATGTTTTAAGCTTCCTATTGTCTAAAAAAAAATGAAATATAGTTTAATAAATGCCGCCAACATAAAGTAGACATGTTGCTAATGCTATTTAATATATAATTTATGTGGTATAACCATTTTCTGTATAAGCAGAAAAGTTTTAAAGTTGGAAAAATGCATTTTTTCACAATTTTTCACGCTATTTTGGGTTTTTTCATAAAGATTCGTTATAAGTATCGACTCCAATTTACAAGAAATGTGAAGTACAATATGTCACGAGAAAACAATCTCAGAATCAGCCGGATAGGTAAAAGCATCCCGAAGTTATTAATGAATAAAGTGACACTGGTCAAATTCATAAAATTTGCTCCGGTCCTTAAGGCCATTTCAGGCTCTGTCCTTAAGGGGTTAAAGTTTATGACTGCGCCGTGTAATAGGACCCTAGTTGTCCACAGGCCGTTCCTTAGCCAGTAAAGTGCCTGAGCTTTCGGCAGCAAGTCCTTCCCTCTATTCTTGAGTGATAACTTTAGTGCTCCTCTGCCTGTTAACAAAACATAAAGGGGAAGTTTTATCAAACATGGTGTAAAGTGAAACTGGCTCAGTTGCCTCTAGCAACCAATCAGATTCCACCTTTCATTTTCCAAAGAATCTGTGAGGAATGAAAGGTGGAATCTGATTGGTTGCTAGGGGCAACTGAGCCAGTTTCACTTTACACCATGTTTGATAAATCTCCACCAGAAAGTTTGTTTTCCCCACCCAGTATATTTTATGCATGTGTTTTTATGAGAGGAGTTGCAGGTAACATATCTGGGTATCTGTCTTGCTTTTGTTCTAAGGAGATGAGATATATTCTAGATTTTGCAGCATTGTTCCACATGGGGTTATGTGTGATAGGCATTCTTTTACAAATCGTCAGGTGACTGATTTTTCTCTTCTTTACAATACAAGTTAAAGAGGGTATTAAAGAGCAACTTAAAAAGGTACAAGAAAAATATCTAGGTCATGGCAAGGACAGACCAAAGGAGAAACCAGCCAAAGAGTCAAAGGACAAAGAAGAAAAACACGCAGAGAAGAGCGAATCGAGGAGGAGAAAAGATGATAAACCCAGGGAGACGACAAGAAGGACAACAAGCGGCAGAACCTCAGACAGAGACCGAGGACAAAAGACTGAGAAAAAGGCAGACAAATAAATATATCTATTGGTTGTCCGGTGCGGGATTGAGCTAGTCTAGATACATGAGCCTAGAAGCATTAGATCAGTGCTCGGCAGAGGCTGTTGTATAGCAGAGCACCATTTTGCTCTGACTGCTTAAGTAGTACTTTGAATTTGTAATAATGCAAAACTACAGAATTTAATGTGCTATAAAATGCAATGAGGACTGTAAATTAGTTTTTGAATGACTCTGTAGTGGTACTTCAGCGCTCCATAGGAGCATTCAGCTATCAGCCAAACCATTTTATTTTTATTTTTTTCTTTTTGTCTCGTTGTGCCGCCTTTCATCCTATGACATGTCCTTAACATAAGTGGTAGTTGCTCATGCAGTAAACTTGAGTGGTAAGGAGATAACTGTTGTACGCCTGACTACAAGATTAGGGATTTCAATAAACACAATTGTTTAAAACCTTGTGTTTCCTTGTGTGTCCAGGCATCGCCTATCACATCCTATTGTATTTATTTGGTAATTTACCTTGGGGGGGATTTAAGAAAACTCTGTGCCAAAAAAGTGCAATTTGTCCCAAAAGTTGTCTTTTTAATGTGTTTTAGACCTTTTCAGACTTTTTTTTTTTTATACTTTGCTTGGTGACCGGTAGAGCTTATCCCAAAATTGGTGTATTTTCTGTGGAAAGGGGTGGGGGTGGGGGGCTTGGTTCAGATGCACTAAACCTTGGAGCATATTCTACGGAGCGACGCCGAACGATGTCGGCTGATCGTTGCCTTCTATTCCACCAGACGATTATCGGCCGAATACGGCCGAAAATAGTTCCGTGGAATAGGGCCTTAAGTTTAGACCATCTGTTCTAGTACACAGTGTCACGTTAAGGGATGCTAAAGTGCCCTGGGCATTCCCCAGCTTAACAAGAGCTCGGTTGGCCAGCCCATATCTTATTCGCCGGGGAGGGTAGGGGTAACCCTGGTCTCTTGCCTTGCGCCTTCTGGTTAACTTGAGCCCTATTTCCATATTAAATGTGCTGCTGACAGGTATTTAAATATTTAAGTAAAACATTGCATTTTGGGAGTGTTATTTTTGTACCTTGCATTACTGTACATTGCATAGTGTAAAAGCTGCACCTCCCAGAGGTTGAGCTGACACCACATACATTGTACAGACACTAAACCAGCAGAGATTAGAGAAGATGTAAGCACAGGCTTGGCAAATGTGGTTCTAGATGACTGTGAACTATGGGACAGTTCAAGATAAGCAAAGTATTTATAGTTACTCAGCATCATGTGTGGATTTATAGCCAGGTGTCATCTGTAAAATGGTGCTCAGAGCTCGGCTTACCCTTCCAGGCCTAGGAGCCATTGATGATTTAGACTGGAGGTAAGTAAACTTGAGTCATAAATGAATCTGCTCTCTTGTCATTCTATTTCAGGAATCAAATGGTCATTGAAATTCCTTTTTAACGGCAATGCTTCCTGTACATGATATAACTCAGCACCTCTCACTCCCATATTTTTGCTAATGGAAGATCAGTTTATTTTAGCAGCACTTTATAAAATAGCTTTTAGTCCAATGACATGTGATATGAAACACATAGGAGACATAAAACACATGGAAGACGCGTCCATATCAAATATAGTGTTAAAGTTCACTGAAATATTCTGCCGAACAGTGTGTGTCATAAGTGTATGGCAGTATATGGTACCTTGGTTTAAGAGTAACTTGGATTAAGAGTGTTTTGCAAGAAGAGCTCACAGTTTTTCAAAATTGTAACTTGGTTTAAGAGCTCCCTGTACTGGGTGTCAGGGAGGGGCATGGTCTGTATAGCGGGGTCTACAGCACTGTACTCTGATCCAGGAAGTCTCCCTCACCTTCCAAATCATAGCAGATCCGCTACAGGCTGGGGCTTGCATCAGGGGACAGGACTGTGGAGGTAATCTCTCCATAGCTGTAACCCCTCTCCCCCCTGGACAGAGAGTGCTGCTATACTGTGGCCACACATGTCCTGCTCATTCCTTCATGCTTCCTGCAGTCTCTCAGTCCTTGTGGTTCCCATGCTCTCCATTCCTGCTATAATGTGCCCTGCACTTACACTCTGCTATAGACACTGCTGCTATAATGTACCTGCACTCACACTCTGATATACACTTTGCTGCTATAATGTGCCTGTACTCACACTTGGATACAAGTGATAACCAACGATCGGCACTCCAGTAGCTGAGGTGCCCAGGGAAACCAGACAAGTTCAAAAGAGAAAAATCCCGGCACACTCGTATGCAATGAAGAAAATCGTGTTTTATTAACACACGTGGTTCGCTGCACGCGTTCCGACCATAAGGTCTTTATCAACAGAATACAAGGTAATGCATGGCGCAGCCAATTATAGTAACTCGGCAAACAGATGACGTCATCAGAGTTATCCCGGGCCACAATCAGCCAAACAGCTGACTATTAACCCATGATATACTCTGTTACAAAAGGAAATAAAGCAAAATCACTGAAATCACATAACAAAAACGTGATATGAAAAATGTGTCATGTATGTCTTCACCGAATGTCATATGAAAATAATCCCAATTGTTATCTGTCAAAGAATTGAATAATAATAAACGTTAAAATAATAAACAAAATCATGTCAAATGTGCAATCTCATAATTTCTGTTTAAACCATTTGGTTCTAAAGTGTTCAATACATGTATCCAAAATTCTTCTCTGTATAGGAGTAATTTCTTAATATCACCACCACGTCGGGGAGGCTGTACTCTTTCTATCACTTGAAATTTAAATTGAGAAAGATTATGATTACATATGTTAAAATGTGCAGGGACGGGCAGTAATGTATTTTTACACCTAATAGTGGACTTATGTTGGCTCATACGTTCACAAATTTTTTGCATAGTCTCTCCGATATATAACAGTCCACAAGGACATTTAATTAAATATATTACATTATTACTATTACACGTATGATAACCTTTAATTTTGAACTCTTTACCTGAGTGGGGATGATAGAACTTATCACCTCGGACGATATTACTACAGGACTGACAGTTCAAACAGGGAAAAGTACCATTTTTTTTGAGTCATCCGTACTCGCTGTCGCAGTGTCATTCTGTCACTACCTAGATCGGCTCGAATCAGTTTGTTTATGTAAACTAGGTGCCTTTTGTATACATCTATTACACATGCTAAAGGCATTGCAGCCGTGGAGAAACTTCTTTTGAGCAGTACATACACTACTGAACAAAGGGAATTTGTCTTGGGACTTCTATCTTTAGTCCTACATGAAAATTACTTTTTGTTCAGGGATACTTTTTATGTCCAGTTACGGGGATCGGCGATGGGGTCGAACGTGGCCCCCCCATACGCAAATTGTTATATGGCGGATTTTGAAGAAAATTATGTTTATAATCATCCTTTATTTTTGAAACATGCAAAGATTTGGAAACGTTTTATTGACGATATTTTTTGCGTATGGGAGGGGCCGCTCGACACCTTTACAATTTTTTTTCAGGCACTTAACGATGTGTGGGAGGAACTGAACTTCACTATTACATACAGCCAGGATAGTGTTCATTTTTTAGACACTACTGTGTCTGTTCTGCAGGTCATTTGTTCACAGATTTATATAGTAAAGAGACAGATCGTAATAGTCTTTTGCATTTTACTAGTGGACACCCACTTGCAACTAAAAAAGCTATACCTAACTCTCAATTCAAGAGAGTAAGAAACATTGTGTCCAATGTTGACACACAAGAAATTAGATTGAATGAGATGCAAAATAAATTTCTACATCGTGGGTACCCTAGAAAAATTTTAGAAGAAGCACGTAGTGACACACCTCGACCTGTTAGAGATAAAACACCTCGTATTCCATTTGTTAGGAAATTTCATCCACTTAACTTTAAAATTGATGCTACAATTCGTAAATATTGGCATATTTTACGTGATTCTAATCCACACATACCCGAGTTCAGTTCTCCCCCGCTATTGTGCAATAAAAAGGCACCTAGTTTACATTACAAACTGATTTGAGCCGATCTAGGTAGTGACAGAATGACACTGCGACAGCGAGTACTAATGACTCAAAAAAATGGTACTTTTCCCTGTTTGAACTGTCAGTCCTGTAGTAATATCGTCCGAGGTGATAAGTTCTATCATCCCCACTCAGGTAAAGAGTTCAAAATTAAAGGTTATCATACGTGTAATAGTAATAATGTAATATATTTAATTAAATGTCCTTGTGGACTGTTATATATCGGAGAGACTATGCAAAAAATTTGTGAACGTATGAGCCAACATAAGTCCACTATTAGGTGTAAAAATACATTACTGCCCGTCCCTGCACATTTTAACAAATGTAATCATAATCTTTCTCAATTTAAATTTCAAGTGATAGAAAGAGTACAGCCTCCCCGACGTGGTGGTGATATTAAGAAATTACTCCTATACAGAGAAGCATTTTGGATACATGTATTAAACACTTTAGAACCAAATGGTTTAAACTGAGATTATGAGATTGCACATTTGACATGATTTTGTTTATTATTTTAACGTTTATTATTACTCAATTCTTTGACAGATACAACAATTGGGATTATTTTCATATGACATTCGGTGAAGACATACATGACACATTTTTCATATCACGTTTTTGTTATGTGATTTCAGTGATTTTGCTTTATTTCCTTTTGTAACAGGGTATATCATGGGTTAATAGTCAGCTGTTTGGCTGATTGTGGCCCGGGATAACTCTGATGACGTCATTTCTGTTTGCCGAGTTACTATAAATGGCTGCGCCATGCATTACCTTGTATTCTGTTGATAAAGACCTTATGGTCGGAACGCGTGCAGCGAACCACATGTGTTAATAAAACACGATTTTCTTCATTGCATACGAAAGTGCCGGGATTTTTCTCTTTTGAACTTACACTTGGATATACACACTGCTGCTATAATGTGCCTGCACTCACATGCAACCATTCACACTGCTGCGTAGGAAAGTTTCTGTCACTGTCCTCCTGCACAGCTCTGTGATTCTCACTTCCTGATTGGTCCATGCTGAACACACCCCCCTCCCCATTGCTGTCATGTAACCACACAGACCTCTGACAGCAGCCCTGCTTCTCTATTCTACCCTGTTGTACTATACTACTGCATTATGGGGATCTGCAGTTTTATCCTGGTATCTACAAAATGCTGCTGTTTTTTATATTCTTATGAACATTATACACCACTTGCTAAATGATTTACTGCTCAGTAACTTATACAGTGGTACCTTGGTTTAAGAGTAACTTGGATTGAGAGCGTTTTGCAAGAGCTCAGAGTTTTCAAAATTTTAACTTAGTTTAAGAACATTGCTTTGGTTTAAGAGCTTCCGGTACTTGGTAACAGCAGGAGTCTGGGAGGGGCATGGCCTGCACAGGGTGGTCTACAGCACTGTACTCTGACCCAGGAAGTCTCCCTCACCTTCCAAATCATGTCAGATCTATCAGCCCTTGTGTCTCCCATCCTCTCAATTCCTGGTATAATGTACCTGCACTTACACTCAGCTATTCACACTGCTGTATAGAAAGGTTTCTGTCTCTGTCCTCCTGCACAGCTCTGTGACTCTCACTTCCTGATTGGTCCATGCTGAACACACACCCCTTCCCCACTGCTTTCATGTGACCACACAGCCCTCTGACAGTAGCCCTGCTTCTCTATTCTACCCTGTTGTACTACACTACTGCATTTATGAGGATCTACAGCTCCATCCTGTATCTGCAAACTGCTGCTGTGTTATCAGGTTTATGGACTTTCTATACATTATACTCCACATGCTGATTGCTATACTGTACAGTAACTTATAATATCACATATTCAGCTGTTTCTCATTATTTGTTTCATCAGGTCTGCATGTTGTTCAGAATAAAACAATCATTATGTAAGGGTGTCTGCATTCTGACTGTATACTAGAAGTTTTGACTTGCGTATATGTGCACTACATTTTTGTATACTTGTATACGCCATAAATACAATCTATCTAAATATGTCTAAATACCACCACAAAATAGCTAATTTGACAATACCTACAGTGTCCAAATGGGCTGCCAGTCTACCTTCAGTAAAACCATACTTCCCACATACAGATTCACATAAAATTTAAAGGGGTTATCCAGTGCTACAAAAACTTGGCTACTTTCTTTCTGAGACAAAACAACTCATGTCTCCAGTTCAGATGTGGTTTGCAATTAAGCTCCATTCACTTCAATGGAACTAAGCAGCAAAACCCCGCCCAAGCTGGAGACAAAAGTGGGGCTGTCTCTGGAAGAAAGTGGCCGTTTTTTTGTAGCGCTGGATAACTCCTTTAAGGGGTTATGCAGGATTACAAAGAACATGGATACTTTCTTGCAAAAACAGCAACACCTCTGTCTTCACTTTGTGTGTGGTATTGTAATTCAGCTCCATTCACTTCAATGGAACTGAGCTGCAAAACCACACCCAACCTAAGGACAGGAGAGACACTGTCTCTGCAGTAAAGCAGACATGAATTTCTAAGCCTGGACAACCCCCAACAATGATGCCGGGGCTTCCCGCAGGGCCAAGCAAAAGAAACGGAGCCAATTGATATAGTTCTGTTTCAGTACAACTTGTAATTTATTAATCTAAATCTGTGCTTATCAGGTCCTTAGAAATCAAGTGAGTGGTCCCTCTTGGAATAAGCAGAGATGGTAGGTGTTGGGGAGGTCCAGCCCTAGGATGCAGGGCTAGTTTGTGCTTGCTGTTCCTTTGTATATTCTGTTCATGCTATTACTATCGGGATTCTCCTCCCCATGATGACCAGGCTATTTTTGCCAGTAGAGGATTAAAAAAATTATTGGATCTTGTAAAAATGAAAGCAACTACAAGGTGAACCCATCAGTAAGTGAAATTTTGGTGACATGAGCAAACATAAGTGATCAGCTGTGTTACATATTTATCTGTTATATTATAGTCAGTGTTTTAATAAACTTTATAACTGGAACATGCAGGACTGAAAGAGAGAATTGTGTCTGTGAAGAGTTCTGAAGACCTCGATGAAACCGATTCAGTAGCATCCGGTAAGTGAACTTCTAGCTTCAGTCTTGTATTTTACCTTTTTCTTCCTAAAGTTTCCGTAATCTGTAAGAATAATGTAGTTGATAGATTGATGGTGGACAAAAGTAATGGGGCACCTTCAAATTACTCCTACAGAATCTTTTAGGTACATCCCATTTTAAATCCATAGACGTGAATATGGAGTTGCCCTGCTTTGCGGTTATGACAGCTTTCACTCTTCTGTGAGAACTGTCTACAAGAATTTAGAGGTCCATGTTGGAATTTTTACCCATACACCCAGAAGAGTGTTTGTGAGATCAGACACTGATTTTGGATGAGAGGGCTATGCTCACAGTCTCCATTCTATTTCCTTCCAAAGGTGATCAGTGGGATTGAGGCCAGTACCCACAATCTGCCCCCCCCCCCCAAACCACTTGTACCTTCGGATAGCTGCTTTTAATCCAAGATCTGTCCTGGGGTCCGTTCGGCAAGTGATGCAGTTATTGTCCTAAAAAACAATTTTTAAACTTGCAGCCCTGTGTCAAACTGCCGTGGCCTAGAGCATCTGTGCCCTAAACTTGCACCACATCTCCGTCCCTCCTCCCCACCCATCATCAGGAATGCCACTGGCAGGATATTTGCTGTTCCTCTGCAGTGAACACTGCACAGGTGCCTTAATAATCCAGCCCATGTGCCGTGTTCTCACAGCTGATAAATAGGAGAATACCTGCCTAGAGCATTCCTAATGATGACTAGGGCAGGGAGGAGGGACAGAGGTTGTGCCAGCCTAATGCATACACACTCTAGGCCATGCCAGTTTGGCACAGGGCTGAAAGTTTAAGGGTGCCTTCACACATCCAGGATTTGCAGCAGATTTGATGCTGTGTTCAATTATTAAGATCAAATCCATTGCAGATCTGCAGCAGAAAATCCGCTGCGATATGGTGTGTGTGAAGCTACCGTTAAAGTATTTTTGTTTAGGACAATAACTGCATCATCTGCCGAATGGACCCCAGGACAGATCTTTGATTAAAAGCAGCTATCTAAAGGTACAAGTGGTTTGGGGGGGAGGGGGGGGTGTCGGATTGTGGGTACAGAGTCACTTTAAAACCATGCAGTTGTCCAAAATATCTTGTATGACTTTCCCTCTTTGGACCTAAGGCTGCTAGGTGAACCCCTGAGAAATAACCCCATAGTCTTATTACAATGTAGTCAGGTTACTTTATTTCTGGCATTAATCTACCCGTGTAAATCATCAGACTGCCAGAGAAGTTTAATTTGTCGCTCAACAAAAGTTGTTTCCACAGAAGTAGGGTCCAGTTGTAGCATACTTTATACCACTCCAAAAGTGCCAAGGCTTGCATACACCTGCTCAGCCATAGAAACCCATGCAATAGAAGCCATGACTGCATTCTTTAACATGGTGTTTCCGAAGTAGTTTTGCACAAAATCATGTGTTCCTCAATGTCAGTGAGCTAGCCAGACCGGGAAGGTTTAACCAAGCCATGGGGGGTCTCCAGTCAAGGAAACCACCTTTCAACAAGCCACTGTTTAAAATGACAGTACTTTTGAAAATACCCAAGCAAGGTATCTATCCACAGACAGCTGTTTTGGGGTATTTGCCCCTCATCAGTGTTGAGCAGGATTCTCTCTAGTGGGATGAATGCCTAGTAAGTGCATTCATAAAAATAATGGTTGACCTCAGAAAGATCAACCAAAACACCGCAGAGACATGTGTTGAGAAACATATGATGTCTCTGTGGTCTTTTGATTGAATTTCCTGAGGTCAACTGTCATTCTTATGTGGTCTTCACTTCATTGATATGTTGTTTTGGTTGCTAAATGCTTCCATTTCTTAATAATATAAGTCACAGCTAGTGGTGAAAGCTCTAGAAGGAAAAAAAAATCATGACCTGACTTGCAGTACAGAAATTTATTGAGCTGTAGAGAACGACCTGTTCTTTCACAAATATTCGGAAAGGCAGACTGCATTGGAAGGTGCCTGATTTTATATACGTGTAGCATTGATAATAAATGACAAGTTCAAGTGGCAAAGAGTTGGGACCAATAATTTATTTACTTGTATGTATTATGGTTTAATCCCTTAAAAACTGTCATACAGCAGAAGTCCTGAAAAATAAACCTACACCACTCTGACTGTACTTTTGATGGCTGCATGATCAGGACCCTGACTGGAATACACAGCTGTTAGAGCAGGACTGTGGCTGGGATTACAACAACCACAACAGAACAAGCCTAGTGGCAGCATATAAAAGGAAAGCAAAAAGATTCAACCTTACAGGAATGCCCTGTGAAGTGTTCTTTACACTTACTTGGGTTGAAAGCACAAGGTCTGTTGAAGGACTTGACAGCTACCTGATCATGATGGTTATATGCAAGTCCGTTATTATGTAAAATCTATTAAAAATAAACTAAATATTATAACACAGTATTTTTGGAAATAAAAGTATGTATTTCAAGAATGTGGTGGTTTTAATTTAACTGCTTCAAATCAACAAGATTTTTCACCATGTATTTTAGCAAAACATAACACAAATTAATGTACCATTAGTATATAAAATATAAGAAGTCATGCCCAAAAACAAGACGTTATGAGATTCCAGAATTACTGGAATTCAAGGTCAAAAACAAAAAGATTGTTTGGATGCTTTAGCGCTGAGAATAACTTCGTTAAAGGGGTTATCTCCATTTGAAAAGTTTTTTTTTCTTTCTTTCTCCAGGTTATTCCCTTTTCTTCACACTATGCAGATTTAGTTCCTTTTAGGGGTTATCTAACCTCTAAATATGGATGGCCTATGTGTGCCCTACTCTTGGTACCCCTACCAGTCAGTTGCTTGGCGAGGATGTGGTGCACATAATGTACAAGCATTGTCATCTTTTCATTGGTATATCAGCTACAGGCCAGGCTGTACTTGCAAACGCTGTACTACTTGTAACTGGCTGCAGTGTATTGTGGTGCTGTCCCATTTAAGCTAATGGGATAATTCTGCACTGCTGCTTTAAATAGGTGCGGTGTTTGCAAGTACGAATTTGCCTTCAGCCGATTTAGACATTGAAGGTACTCCAGCATGAGTGCCATGGGTAAGATGAACACCTGAGGTGGCCAAAACTTCCAAAATTGAGGAATAAATAAAACCTGTTTGATCTGTTGGTGGTGTTTTTTTTTTCTTTTTTTCTTCCTCCACCTCCCACCATGTCGTATGTTGTGTCTCCTATTTGTAGCCACCCCGTATGCTCCTAAAGGGGTCTTGAGTGGGACACCTCCCTTTTTAATGGACAAATGCCCTAATATGATATACAGCTACCACCTTCATAACTAGCCATACAAACTGGATTCCACTCCTGCCCCTAAACATTATTCTTTACATCTTCCAACCCATTTACCAATATGAGGACACAGTTCCTTACAACCAGTACTGGGAACAGGTAAGGAATGAAGAGATGAAGGCGCTGTAGAAGAGCAGTGATGCAAGTGTAGCAGGGAGTATTATTCAGAGTTACGAAAGTACAAAACTGCACCTATGTATACTGGCCCTTTACACAAGCTGGGATCCTTGCCAAAAAATGTAAGCCCTTGGGTTGTAATTAGAGATGAGCGAACCGGGTTCGGGTTTGAGTCGATCCAAACCCAAACGATCGGCATTTGATTAGCTGGGGCTGCTGAAGTTGGATAAAGCTCTAAGGTTGTCTGGAAAACATGGATACAGCCAATGACTATATCCATGTTTTCCACATAGCCTTAGGGCTTTATCCAATTTCAGCAGCCACCACTAATCAAATGCCGAAAATTCGGGTTCGGGTGGACTCGAGCATGCTCCAGGTTCGCTCATCTCTAGTTGTAATCCATACATTACACTAGTGGGGTGGCAGGACCTTTATGGGGGGGGGGGGTTAATGCTAGGACTGTGTGATAACCTATCCAGACCTTTGTTTTGTTGGCCCTTAGATGTCAGCCAGTAAAAAAATCCTGATTTAACTGTATGCATTTTTGAACGTTTATTTACAACCTACAGAAAACCATTGTTACAAAAAAATATATATATTTCTTTATAGCCAATAACCAGTTTTGGTTATTGCAGTTAATACTGCTGTATAGAAATTAGGGTTTGGACTATATGTACTGCTAGTAGTGTCTACCGCTTCACTGAATGACCTAATATCTCATATAGGGTTCTTGCAGTAAGCAGAAATGTAAATGTTCCTCATGTGTCATGTTTGCACTTCTGGCCTGGTTGTGTACATAGTCTATGTAATGATATACGTGACCTTATGAAGACACGCTAATCCTGTGTAAAGGGCACATATACACTGTTACAGAAGAAACATTTTATTGTATTACTGTCATTTCTTCTTCCAGATATCTCTGATATAGATTTAGAGGAAGCCGTGAACGCCATAAAGGAATCCGCACAGTCTGATCATGGTAAGGGCTGCCAGGTATTTGCAAGGTTCCCGCCTGTATCTCCATAGAAGAAACAAAGTTTTATTTGAAATGTTTCTATTTTGATCAGATAAATTAAATCAAGGCTTATAAATTGGGTTTAGACAAGGTGATATTAGGGATAAAGGGTGGGATAACCTTGCAACTGGGAGACACAAGTTCAGTAATTACTAGTATGGGAACCATAATGCACATGGTGCACTGGATGACCATTGATATGGATAAGCACGCTTGAGTTTTCTGTAGGTTCTTATGGTTCTCCTGGTAGAAGAAAAGCTGTAGATGACTTTCCTCTTCCTCCAACAATGTGGATTCTTACTGGAGACCCAATTCACTTAGTATCATAATCCAGTAAATAATATAGGATTGCCCAAAGTAGATAACCCCTATAAAGGCTGCACTGTGTTATATAGAATTCTGTATTTGGTATAGACCTGTTATCCCACTGGAAGAGAATCGGGAGCAATACAACAGTTTCTTAGGCATGCAGACACCCATTGCATATTATGCAAAGTAATGTTTTTCGGGTTTTTTTCCCCCCGTTTTTCATTATAACAACAACTAGTGCAAAGCTGATTGTTGAGACTTATATGTGACAAACATTTTGATATCTTGTTTACCAGCAATGTACATTTACACACAATTAGATTAACTTTTACTCATTTGGGCATCTAGGACCTGGCCCAATCTTGAAATCTGTTGTCTCCGCCAGACGTGGTTTGCAAGACTAGATGGCCGTTTTACACGTTTTGCATAACTTCCATTAGTGTGAAAGGGAGTTTCACAAACAGAATAGAATTTGCTTTCTGTAACTCTAGAGTTAGAGGATACCTTGATCAATCTGACATTAGATGGGAATACTTTTTGTTCTTATATTTGGATGTAATTGTACAAATTGATGTTCTTTTCAGATGTGTTTGACATAGAAGATGCTCTGGATGATCATGAAATACAAGATGGTAATTTTTTATATTTTTATTTAAATCCTCTTTTATGTCTGTTTATTTTTGTGCAACAAGTCCCACCAAAAAAAAAAAAAAAATTACAGTAAGGTCATGGAGTGTAGAAACCTAATAATACTTATTCATCCCCGTGCCCCTGTAATGCCGCTCTCACCGTTCTCGGACAGTGGCCGGATGCCCTTTTCAGCTGGCTTTGATACGTCATGGCTCCAGATCCTGTTGCTGCAACGTCACATACTCAGCTGATGGACTGCCCGCTCAGACAGTCAGGTGACTGCAGCAATGTCCCATCCCAGTCACTGATTGGCTGAGCTGGTAGTCCATCAGCTGAGTATGTGATGTTGCAGCTGGAGGAGCAACAGGACACCTGTGACTGTTCTAGATTGGTAAGGCAGTGCTGCAGGGACACGGGGATGGGTAACTATACGTTCTTTATTATGTTTCCGCCACCTCCCGCCTGCCTGTGATATTTTTTTTTAATTTTTTTTATTTCTGTGATACTTCTCCTTTTAAGAGATAGTAACTGGTCAGATAATGTCAGTGGTTGCTATATGTTTTAGGCGTTGTTCACACATGTGGGTATTGGCTGCGTTCTTCACAGACCCTTCTTGTTTTTATTTCCCTCAGATGCGGCGAGTGAATTCTCTTTAGAGGATGCATTGGAGGCCAATGTTCATGAAACCCTTCACTCAGAACCAGGTATGACTTAAAACCCACGTAGTTTAGTAAGTTATATGATCTTCTATCTCATGAGTCTAGGGGTGTTTTCATCACTAGAGTATACCGTAATATTATGATCAGTGATGATCTGACCCCTGGGACTCCCGTGGTTCATAAGATTCATTAAGGATTCAATGTTGGTGTATTGCTATATCCCCATTATGGTTTTCCCCCTGTACAGTGGTCCCTTGTCACATGCATATTGAGCATCTTCAATTAACTGCACTGCTTGAGTGGCCGGGAGCATGCTCTGCAGCAAAGATGGAGAACCTTCAGCCCTCCAGCTGTTGCAAACTACAATTCCCTTCACGTCTGGACAACCACAGCTTAGGTTTTGGCTGTCTATGCATGATGGAAATTGTAATTTTGCAGATGTAGGGACGAAGATTCCCCACCCCTGGTGTCCAGCAAAAACTTAGAAGGGTGTGCAGCACTGGGGTACCAGTGCTGCACCCCCTTCATTCTCATGATCAGTGGGTTTCTGACCTCTAGGACCAAGACCAATATGCCAAGGGGAGACACTATTATAGAACATAACCAATATTGCCATGTCTATCCATTTTCCTAAAGTAATCAAAAATGGTTTTGCTTCCTGTGACTGGCTGCCAGACAATCTTTATATACTGTATGTATGTTGTAACCCCTACAGAAGTAAAAGATGAGCTGGAGGAAGAACCTGTGATAGAAGAACCAGCAGAAGAGGAACAAGCTATTGTTGAAGAACCTGTAGCTGTAGAGGAAATAGTTGAAGAGCACGTTTTGACGCACGAACCTGCTGCTACTGATGATGATGATGATGATGATGATGATGATGACGACAACATGGAGGAAGCAACATTAACACAAGATGAACATGAAACAGCAGAACATCAAGAACCAGAACCTGCAGAGCAGGAGGTGGAGGAGGCAGACACTGAATTTCTGAATGCTCCGAACCCAGAAACACAAGAGCCTGAAGAAGTAGAGTATGAGGCAGAGCCATTGGATGCCGAGGAAGCAGAAGTAGTTCCGACACCTGAAGCAGAGCCAGCAACAGAGGAAGAAGGCGAAGCTGAGGTGTCAGAAGATCAGGAAGAATCTGAAACACATGAACATGTTTTGATGGGGGAGGAAGAACCCTCAGAGGATGATGAAGGTATGTAAGGTGAAAAAAGAAAACGGATAAATAAATGGCCAGGGCGTGGATGATTGACAGGCAGAGCGTGGATGCGACAGGCAGGGCGTGGATGATTGACAGGCAGAGAGGCCTTTCTTTTTTTTTTTTGCTAAGAACCTCATAAAAAAAAAAAAAAAAAAAAAACTTTAAAACAGGTTTTTATTTTGTGTGTATAACGGCGGCAGTCCTGACATTTGCAGGTTGCTGTAGCATTTTTTCCGTCATTTAAACTTCAATTTGCAGAACTCAATAAGTATCAATAGTACAAGCGATTTTAAGAAACTCTTTAATAGGTTTTATTAAGCAAAATGTTTCCTTCTGTACTCACAAAGATGTTCTGCAGCCTTCCCCCTTCAGAAAAAGCAGGATTTCTGTGTCTCTTATGGTCTATGTAGGGGGGACGGGCCAAGGGGGCACGGAGAGGAGAAAAAGCAGCCCTGCAAAGCACGTCATCCTGCAATCTTACCTCAAAGTTCTTAGGCCAGCACTGAGCTTTCTGACCTGTGAATCCAGCATTTTATAAGCCCAGGCAGTCTCCAAACCGCAGGGCTGGTTCTCTCCTTTTCCTTTTCACTCATCCCATCTCGGCCCCTCCCCCCTCCATAGGTTACCATGGACTCAGCAAACCCATCTTCACTTTTCTGAAATGTAGACTGTGTGTGTGTGTGTGTGTGTGTGTGTGTGTGTGTGTGTGTGTGTGTGTGTGTGTGTGTGTGTGCGCGCGGGGGGGTGGGGGGGGATGGTGGCGGAGGCTGTCAAACAGCTTTTTGGGTACAGAAAGAGGCTTTTGCAGAGTTTCTTAAAACCACTTGTGCTATTGATTTCCACAAAAATATTTTAAATGATAGTTAATAATAATAATAATAAATTTTAAAGTTTAACTATTAGAGATGAGCGAACCTTGAGCATGCTCAAGTTCATCCGAACCCGATCGTTCGGCATTTGATTAGCGGTGGCTGCTGAAGTTGGATAAAGCCCTAAGGCTATGAAGAAAACATGGATATAGTGATATAGTCATTGGCTATATCCATGTTTTCCAGACAGCCTTAGAGCTTTATCCAACGTCAGCAGCCACCGCTAATTAAATGCCTAACGAATGGGTTCGAATGGACTCGAGCATGCTCAAGGTTCGCTCATCTCTAATAGTTAAACTTTAAAATTTATTATATGGATTTATTTATATATTACAAACCTTTTTTAAACACATTTTTTTAGTCACCTTTTCCATGATTGCTCATAGAGATCAATGCAGTACCTATGTATTGCATCGATTGATCTCTTCATTCTATTGATGATCGGGCCCTTAAAGTCTACCTGTCATAAAGAAAAACTTCTGATCATTTGGGATCTGGGTTTTAGTACCTCCGCTGATCGCTAGAATGAGTGGGGAGATGCATGTGGTGAACACTTCTCCCTTAATTTTGCTATAGGAGACTGTCCCATAAATTGTATTGAGGTCGATCTCCTGTATTAACATCAGAGTGAGGAGAGAATTCTCTTAGCGAGTATTTCTTTCTACTGGTTATAGCCTTTTTTTTTCTATAACCAGTTATTTGTGAAACAGATGCCACACAGGGGTTTTGAAGGATTTGTTTGGGTATGTACATTGATAGCCTATCCTTTAATAATACCCTGGCCAGTTGTGGAACTAAGGTGCTGTGGCACCATCATTGTCTTTTCAGGCACATCGGCCCAGCTATAGATACCATAAAAGTAGGCTATCCATGTATATTCCTGTGAAACCTCTTTTAATCCTCACATAAATGCAGCCCAATAAAGAGAACTAAACCTATAGCAGAAGGCTTGTAAATTGCTGGTTATAGTACTGTAAATGCTGGAAATTACATGTAAATGTTTCTGGAAATACAAGAGAGAACACTAATATGGAGACAGATCCTTTTCTGGACTTTCTGTTATCTATTCGAGTACACTAGGCTTAGTCCTTTCCAAGATAGAAATTGCTTAGTATCCCTTTAATCCATGGGAGATCACTTATAAATTAGATTGTTGTAAGTTGCTGATGATTTTAGTTACGTTTATGGGATTGCTGTAGCTGCACACCACGGACCCTTCTGTATATAGAGTCTGAAGCAGTATTGTAAGGAGCGCACCACAAGATGTCAGTATTGTTTTCCTCATAAACCCAAGCACATAGTCCCATTGGTAGTTAATGCACTAGCAATAAGCCTTGTATTGTTGTATAGGTTTTATATATCTTTGTTGTGTTTTCAGTAAATGAATATAGTCCTCAGACAGAGCTGGAAGAGGAAGAACCGGTTGAATTACTAGGTATGTACATCTTAGTTAGATGCCTTGGGAACTCCAAATCGTGACATGCTCTAAACGTTTGCCCACTACTACATATAGGGCATAGGAAAGCTCTTTAGTTATGTTGTATTAACATCCTATTCCCTATTGTCTAGATGCTCCAGAGCCAGATGGAGAAACTGCGCCTGAACAAACAGAGGAATCTGTTACGGAAACATCAGGTAACCAATAAAAGCCTAGATATACGGTATGATGATCATGACTACAGCATGTTGTATTAGCAGTGACCTATTATGGTGGATATTTCTAAAGTCCACCTATGTGATTGCTTCTATCTGCATTGTTGGATTTGTAGTCCTAGTAGGTCAGCGCCCCTGCTGTCCCATAATGAGTATTTTTAGCTAATATCAAGAGGTTATTGCAGTCATTCTGTAGAAGGCATTGTCTTTAGAGGATTTGTACATCTAATTCCTCTAATTGTGTGTTCTCTACAAAATGCAAAGTTTGAAAGGAGCGTGAACTCTTATGTAATGAGGAAAGCAAGGATTTACTGAAAGCTACATGTCTGGAGTGGTGACAGCTCCTCTTTATACCTTATTATAGCAATTTGTTACTATGCAGGTTACACTGATAATACTGCTGTCAAATGATTATATTATATAAGAATATCACAAGTTATTTATCGTCTGCTTGAATTATCTGAGTTATACCCATACTGTAAGTGACATCCACACAGAGGCGCTGTGCACCTCTTATACTGTAAAAATTGTGTAAAGCTAGGTTCACACTGTGGTGTAGGCTCTAGGGCCTTTCTTGTATTTTCTATTCTGCACTAAATAGAGCCGGCCGGCCCTTTGCACCATAGGACACAAAGCTAGCATGAAAGACGCCATGCAGCGTTTCCGCATTTGAGGTTTTAAATTTAACTTTAAATCCTTTAGATCCTTAAACATGCCTTAATTGAATGGGTCATCTCGGAATAAAAAATTTTTCTTCCATAACACTGTTGTTGCTGACACAGCGATCCTGGTGGCATGGTACATTTTTTCAAAACTGTGACTGATTCCGGTTGTGCATGGCCTACTCTATGCACTGAAGGCAGACCCAGCGCCCCCTTGTGTTTCAATATCCCCTCCTCTTGGTGTTGCCACTTTTCTTGATTTTAATGGATGTGTGTCACCGAGGGGTGGGGATGGAATGGGATATAGTTACATTGCGGGGGGAAGAACACAGAACCGGGCGGCGTTTTCAAAAATTGACACCATGTCGTCACCGACAGGGTAAAGAAAAAAATAAGTAATTCTGAGCTGGTACAATCGGCTGATGATCTTTGCCTTGGTTGATCATTGTCTTTATTACATGGAGCGATAATCTGCCGATCGGCCTGATTTGGCAGATTATAACTCCATGTAATAGTTCCCTAGAATCTAGAAGAACCCTCTTCCCAACCATTATGCTCATATTCAGATGTGGAAGTGTTCCATGGCCACTCTTGCACGGAACCAACCACAATCATATAAGGCAGAACAATAGTCTCTGTGGATGGGCATGCTGTTTAGGTCATAGATTTTTTTTGCATTAGTTTTTACCTTTTACAACAACAATAAGAACTTTTGAAATGTATTATTGTTCAAGCATTAAATAAAAATATTTCCCTCTCTTAATCTAGAAACAGATGAAGATACTGTAGAGGGTACGTATAAATAGTGTACAAAAGAAGTGTCCTTATTATAAGCGTTGGTGTTATTTAGCATTTTGGTGGATAGGATCATTAGTAATTGATAGGTTGAAAAAAAAAAAGCTATACTCTCCTATCCCCAGTCCACTGCAGCTCCTATTCAGCTCCTTCTTTTCCCCTGATCTCCTGTCTCATTTTTGCTCGTGAGATGAGAGCTTGGAGTAGGATGGGGCACTGCAGCAGCCAGTGATTGGCTGAACAGGCAGGTTCTTCATTTAGCTCTCATCCTGGAGTCCTGGAGGCAAGAACGAGACAGGAGATTGGAGGACAGAAGGAGATGTGTGTTTTGTGAAGGACCTGCAGGGGACTGGGGCTAGGTAAGTATTCTGTTTTTGTCTTTTTTTTTTTTATTATTATTATAGTTTAGTCAGAATCACGTAAATTCAGCCTAAATTATTAGCTGTCTTAATGGGCTGTATAATCTGCTGATTGCTGGGCTTACTATTCAGGGCAATATTACCCCCTTCCAGCCAATCATCACCCCACATAATAGGATCTTTAGCTGTTTGTGTTAGACGCTCTTAATTGAAGCTTCTAGTTTAAAGACCCCTTTATGTCATCCAGGATTGTGTATATGCCTGTGCCCCTGTATAGCAGTCCCGTGTCTGTAATGTACATCTCCAATAATCCTGGTCTCTAATGCTTCATTATGAATCTCATCTCTGTGCAGATGATGTAATAGTCAGTTGTTTAGATGGTCGGCTTCCTTTATGCTGACATTGCAAGAATCAATGCCAACTCTCAATTAGCTTTGTTAAAGTGTTGAGTTGGGATTTTCTTCTTTGCGTTTTATGATTATCACTTCTCTTAGTAATGAGATCGGGGCATTACGTACTAGTGTGTTGCTTCAGCATTTCCACTTGTTATATTTCTCAGTCTTTTAGTAAAACGTTATTAATTTTTTTCCTTTCTAGTTATAGAGGAAATTGTCATTGATGACAGTGAAGAAGAGGTTAATGGTAAGAATTGCTATAGTCTGTGTAATAAATGGGATGATTTCATATGGTCCCCCCCCTTTTAGTGATTCAATAAATAACTTATTGCTATTGTAAGCACAATATGTCGGTAAGCAATTCAATCAGGGCGCTGTAACTGCACAAACCTAGAAGCCATTAATTAGAGTTGTAGGTGTATCGAATTTTTAACATGCTTATTCTGAATAAAGCTTCATATTTGTCCTGCTATACCATTTGACCATGTTGACCACCAGATACGGCAGGACTGTGTGCAAATAAGTAAAAGAAAATCACTTATAGCAAAACCGATGGGTCTGTGTCATCTAAAAACTTCCCTTTTAAGTCAATGAGTAGTGCGTAAACTGTGACTTGTATAAACGTAGACTATTTTCGGCTTCCTGACCACCTTAGGCTGTAAACAGACCAGAGGGGGCAAGAAAGCCATCTTTAGAAGATGGTAATACACCCTTTATTGAGCCATACAATTTTTGTGCTAAACCATACTCCTTGTCAGCCCAAGGCGCGAATACTCACCGCAGGTGATCTGTGTCCCGCGGCTCCCTTCCGGTCCCACAGCGCCGTTCAAATCCGGTGCGCGCTCACGTCAGCAGCTGCTGTGACCCCTCTTCTGTCTCCTGTGATTGAATGCCGGAAGTCACGCGCTTCAATGCATTCTCTGTGGAACCGCAGGACTTCCGGCATTCAATCACAGGAGACAGAAGAGGAGTCACACAGCAGTGTCTGACGTGAGCGGGAGGCTGGGTTAAACGACGATGCAGGACACCAATCACCTGCGGTGAGTATACGCACCAGTGCCTAAAAAGTGTACATTCAGTGGTAAATTTGTCCAGTTGTGTTATACCTTATACAGGGTGTGAGGTGCTGGAGCATTCAGCCATTGCATCCCTCCATT
This sequence comes from Dendropsophus ebraccatus, assembly GCF_027789765.1. Taxonomy (NCBI): domain Eukaryota; kingdom Metazoa; phylum Chordata; class Amphibia; order Anura; family Hylidae; genus Dendropsophus; species Dendropsophus ebraccatus. The sequence continues at coordinate 52,694,342 of NC_091455.1, forward strand.
ATGCACTGCATCCGATGGCCTTCCACTAGCCGTAACAAAGTAGCCATTCTGTTAGGTGTAGCCTTTAGGGTCAGAGAGATCGGCACTCGTTTGCAGTGTCTTTAGAAAGCACAATTAATCGCATGGTCGGACGGGGGCGGATTGGTACACTAAGGGCTGTAGTCCTGCCCCCAGGGCATCAAACTGCCTAATTTACATATTTAATAAACTACAAAGCTCCTGATAATGGTGCCAAGAAAATGTCTTTTTTTTTTTTTTTTTACCCCTATCCTCACTACTTTTTGTTTGTAGTTCAATTTTGTCAATATGTCTGTTTGTATCTTTTTTAGCTTTTTGTTATAAAAATAATGATAATAATGTGGCAACCTTTTCACAACTATTTACATAGGCAGCTATTATGTTGTCTGTTTTTTTGTTTTGTTTTTTTTAAAATACATTTAGTGACTTGTGTCTTTTTATCTTTTCTCAATCAGAAGCTCAAAGTGAGGAGCCGGAGAGTCGTGAGTATTGATGATGACCTTTTTACCTTTCTGTGCAATGACCCAAAAATCTTGCTATATTAAAAAGGGTAATAAAGGGGTAATCCATATGGCGTATTTATGAATGTTCATTGTCTAAAATAGTTCATTCTTTGCGCTGCTGTGTCGGTAAAGTAGTGTGGAAATGTAACTATTTCAGGAGCTCATGGCATCATCATGAGTGATGATGCTGGGAGTTCTGAAGTCCAATCCATTGCGTACAGTCTGGGCATAGAACATAAGAATCAGACCTTACTATTTTTTTAGCTGTAAATGTCACCATAACCATTTAATTTTCCTACTGCAATAATGCCTTTCTTTTTCTTTTAGCTCATGAACATGTTGAAGTAGAACAGAATGAAATACCTGGTGAGAGTCAAATTTTACTTTACAGCCCTTTACACATGCACACGCAGACACACACACACCTTTTGTGTGTTTTGGACCCACTCCTGGTTTGGGCTTTTTATTACATATGTTCGAGGTTACCTAGATTGATAAAGTTGCAGGCTTCAATCATCATCATTTTATAGTGCCTCTGGGCTGCAATTTGAAGCCAGCTTCCTCCTCCTGGTTATATATATATATATAATATAATATAATATAATTTTTTTTTTTTTTATGTGAGCACAGCCCTACCTTTGATAAACCACAGCCTTGGATATTTTCTTTCCTCCCCTAATCTGCCCCCTCTACCTTCCTTCCTTGCTAATTTTAACACTGAGGAAAGGGAGGAACAGCTAATACAACCAGGAGCAGTTTGCAGTCAGATACAGCAGAACATTAGGCTATGTGAAGGAGTTACTCAGATTATACAGCAGAGAGATGTTAAGTGAACACTATTTACAATGTTGCCTGATTTAGGAAGTCAATAAAAATTAATTTAGTCCTTTTAGTCCTGATAGTTTTGTAAGTTTCTGATTTAGATTGTTACTGTATATTTTTCACAGTGTTCTGTCAGACCACAAACACATTTACACATTACTGTACTGTATATGAGGAATGTTCATACCAGTCTAAACACCAATAATCTATATGTATTACCTGTTCCATAGGATAATTACTGTGTACCACTATAGTCCAATATAGAAAAACACAACACATTTACATACTACTTTCATCTACAGGCTCTAATAAAACAATTTTATTTGCAGAAAATCCAGTTGTGGATGACAGGCCAAGTGAAAAGGTAGAAGGTATGTACATCCATTTAGATAGGTGCTACAGTGGAGCTGTACTGTTTTATATGTAATAGTTAGAATTTACTGTCTCTGACTCCTGGTCCCCAGTTTACAGTCCTGTGCACCCTTTTCCTGCCCACTGGGCAATCCTTCATCTTGTGACCACTCTGCAGCTACTGCTGAGACCAGCAAGATGACTTCCAGGCTATCGTGATTGGCTACTGGGCAGTTCTACCAGTACCGTAAAACTGTCTAAGAAGTTGCTGGCTGCTTTAACTCCCAAAGGTCTTAGGGCCCTATTCCACGGGACGATTATCATTCAGATTATCGTTAAGTCATTTGAATCTAAGTGATAATCGTTCGGTTGAATAGCAGTTAACGATTAACCACCGAACGAGAAATTATTGATCGTTTAATAAGACCTGGACCTATTTTTATCGTTGCTCATTCGCAAATCGTTCACATTGAATAAGACGTTGTTTGCAGTAGTGCCGAACGCAATCGCAACGACAAGACCACCGCAAGAACGATCATAAGCAACGATTATCGTTCCATGTGAATTGGTGAACGATTTCAGGTCTTTCGTAATAGCTGTCGTTTGGATCATTTATCGTTAACGATTATGCCAACGATAATCGTCCCATGGAATAGGGCCCTTAGAAATACTAGTAGAGTTGGATTATAGTCAAATAGTAGGGGAGGATACTCTAGTAGGGAAGGAGTTAGGTTCTAAGGTAATAAACCTTTTTAAACCTGACTTGGAGCCCATTGCCGTTTCTGTTCGTGGACTCACACATACATAGTTATCCAATGTCTATACATGAATATAACTTGTTTGCACACAAGGCCCTGTTCACTTCTGTAGTATTTCCCCTTTATAGAAATCACAGCACAGTGCTGGATATGTTTCCTGATGGACACCATGAGCACCCAACTATCTCTATTGATTTATAATAATGTTCTTTGGGTTATGTCAAGTTGCCCATAGTGATGGGGTAAAATAGTGCTTTGTGCGGTTTCTAGTCATTTTATTCCATCTGTTCTCTTTATCTTTCTTTCCACATTGCATACCAAACAAACTAGTAAGTCCTCTATACTTCGTAGGTTCGGTGTGTCCAGTATGTGACAGTCATTACACAGTCCGTTAGACCACACAGGGCCATTTCTCTTCTGTTGTGAAGAGACACTCTACAGAACATGGCACAGCCTGCAGTCCTTATTGGATTTAATACAGGAAGTTCATCTGACTACTTATTGTGGGATGTTGACCGTGCTACAAGAGTGTGCAAACAGAACTGGCTAAGACATCAAGAGATTGTCGATTTATTTTTGATGCACTGTTCAGTTTTGTAATTTACATTCTTATAATATTCCTTCCAGAACACAATACAGCACCTTTGGAGGGCCAGCAAGAACATCATGCAGGTAAATAACTATTCTTCCTCTAGCTTGGTGTTTTGTGGTAAATTGCTTATTTTAGATTATGCTAAGCCCGTCGCCCTCCGTGTATGTGCAAAACACCAGACCACATTGTATAATATGGCAGACAGGCATTGCCTGATACCTGTCTGGGTATACAGGCAAAGAGAGAAACCACTAACAGGCAATCCTTTAAAAGGGTACTCCGGTGAAAACTGTTTTCTTTCAAAGCAACTGGTTTCCTAAAGTTTTATATAGATTTGTAGTTTACTTCTATTTAAAAAACCTCAAGTCTACCCATACTTATCAGCTTCTGTATGTGCTATAGGAAGTGGTGTATTCTTTCCAGTCTGACACAGTGCTCTTTGCTGCTACCTCTGTCCAAGACAGGAAATGTCCAGAGCAGTAGCAAATACACTGCAGCTTATCCTGAAAAGTCACCTGAAACAACACGTGCGCTTTACCTCTATGGTGGTAGGATGAAAAGCTGCAGATGACACTTTATTACCGTTGTATTAGTCTGTAGTAAGGTCCAGAATTTTGCTTTAAGGAGAAGTCCGGTGAAAATGTTTATTAAGATATTGTATTGCCCCCAAAAGTTATACAAATCCCCAATATACACTTATTACGGGAAATGCTTATAAAGTGCATTTTTCCCTGCACTTACTACTGCGTCAAGGCTTCACTTCATGGATAAAATGGTGATGTCACGACCCGACTCCCAGAGCTGTGCGGGCTGTGACTGCTGGAGAGGATGATGGCAGGGGGGACACTGAGGGACACAGGGCACTGGAGGGACACTGAGCATCCCTCTGCTGTCATCCTCTCCAGCAGCCACAGCCCGCACAGCTCTGGGAGTCGGGTCGTGACATCACCATGTTATCCAGGAAGTGAAGCCTTGATGCAGTAGTAAGTGCAGGAGAAAAGTATTTCCCGTAAAAGTTTATATTGGTGATTTGTATTACTTCTTCGGGGCAATACAATACTTTAATAAAAATTCTCGTCGGACTTCTCTAATATTTGGCATAGATTAGAGCTGAAATTTCTCAGTATTTGTTACCTGTTAAAGAGGATACCTGGAGAGCAGGAAAATTCCTACCTTGTCTGCTCTCCGGCGTTACTTTCCCACTTCAGGAGCATGTTGCAGGTAGTGATGCCTGATGTTACCGATGTTGCAACCCGCACACGGAGCCTTACACAACCTGCTCCTGCTCCCTTCTCATCTGTGAAAGTTATCAGCACGGATGGGCAGAGAGGGAAGTGGAGTGCCAGAGAGCAGATAAGGTAGGATCTTTCCTGCTCTCCGGAAATCCCCTTTAAGTATATCTGTACAGAGCATCTGATAATTCACAGTTTGGGAAATGTTTTTTTACACAAGAATCTGTACAGTAATCTTATGAACTGTCTCCTAACCTTATTGGAGCTATGCACTTAGGGATGTGTCCGACAAAAAGCTTGTCAACTTCTCCAGTGACAACCAAGAAAATTGTAATATTACACTGCCTTAGGATCAGTGCAACTTAAGTGCTGTATTTCTTTTCTTAAATTGGTGTGGCCACACCTGTGCTGGAGCCTCAAGGATAGTGCAGCATGTCAACACAATGGAACATGGAGGGATCCTCTTATTAGTCATTGGGTGCCAGTGATATGTTTCATATCAGAAATCACATTGCACTGCTGTCTCTGTAGCATAAGTGGGGACCATAACTTATGGAAATCCCACTTTAAATAGGTCTGTGGAAAAACAAAGCAGAAGAAGCGTTCCCTAGCGCAATAACCTCCCATACAGAGAAAGAGGTCAGGGATCCTCAGAACCCTAAGGGATGGTCTCCTTGCCTTGCAGGGTTGTGCATCGGACAGGCACAACGCTGGTGTAAGCACAATGAGGCAGAGACTGTCTGGTAGTTTGGCAGCCACAGTTCACCGTCGCTACTGATCAGATCCAATGTACACAAATTCAAATTTGCGGGTTTTCCATGGGAAAGATGTTCGGACGGCAAGATGCTTGAAGATTCTTACAGTACATAGACGAAATGCATCACAATATAGATCAATATACATCAATAGAGGTTATTGAACATATTTCTGCTTCTTGGACTTACTAGCCGAAGAGCGATCCCATGGTAATCCTGCGAAATTTGAATTTGTTTGCATTTAAATAGGCCTGGTAGCCTCTAAAAAAAAGATGATTTGGACACTTTTTTTTTATTATTATTATTACTTTAATAGCTATTGGTGTACTCCGATAATGCCTCAGATGCTAAGGAGTTCTTAGGCTGTTGTCTTTGGGGGACCTTAATTGTCAAAATGGTTCTCAAGGGGGGGGGGGGCATAAGTGATCAGGTTCCCGCCCTATTGACAGTCCACAGCCTTCAGTGATGTCTATAGACTAAAGATGAGGGAAGCGCTCATCTAAGCATAGCAAAGCGCATCACTGGATCAGTGTTCTGCTGATCACGCCACCGGGCTTCCCGCACTGCTCCGCTCCCTGCTGCACCACTCCGGGTGCCAGGGAAATGCTGGATCCATTCCTGGGAAACTAGAAGTTTCCCAGGATTGAATACAGCTTTTTCTGGCATCCTGGGAGGTGTGGCACGGAGCGGAGCAGTGCAGGAAGCCAGGCGGCGTGATCAGCAGAGCGACGATCAAATGAAGCGGAGCGGTTCGCTTCACTTCGGTGAGCGCTTCGGCTCATCTCTACTATAGACTGTCAATGGGGAGGTGACCACTGCTCAACTTGTCAACGCAGAGTGGATCTGGGTGCTCTTCCTCTGGAGTCCTGCATAGTTGGCAGTCTAAGCCATCATAAACCTATTGGGTACGGAAACTAACACTGATAGCTAGTAAATAGGAAGGCCTGGAACTGGCTGCACATGGAATAGGACAGTCCCAGTTAGATGTGTAGGAAGAACGGCAGGCTCAGAGCAAATTATGATTGTTGTCATTGGATAATATAGTAAATGAAAGCAGTTGTGACGTCATCCAAAGCTAAAAACCTAAATGAATTGAGATATTTTGTAGGCAGGAAACCAAAGCTAATCTGCTGCTACTATGTCGCCAAGGGGATAAATCCGCCGTCTCTGGCCAGCCTTGGATACACAGATGAAATTTTGTTGTTGTTGCCGTGTTGTGTTCTAATGAGGCTGCTGCTTGCCCAAAGGATAGAGAACTCATGTTGTCTGTCCCCAAGGAAACTTAATTTGGCTGGGCTTCCTGTCCCAGGGGTTTAATGTGGTTACGCTGAGGAAGGATTAGCAGCTGACATGGAAATCGCAGAGATCAGCATTGTATGGCTAAATAAAGCCAGGTGACTGATGGCAATATGCCTGCAATATTTAGGGAGACACGTGAGAATTAACCTTCTCTGTGAGTTGTCTGGTCTGGATATATAGCAGGCATATCATGTGCAGTAAGTGCATGTTCTTGTACACAATGGCCTAGTAGCCTGCCAATGGTGCCAATATAAATGGTAAACCCCCAAATATTAATCTTTAGTAACTGAGATGATAGTTGAGTAAAATAGGTGTGGGTAAAACCCTGTAGGGTAGAAACCCACTTGCCGGATCCGCAGCGAGTCCCCTCGCTGCATATTTGCAGCGCGAGTCGCTGCGGATCCTGTCCCTATACTTTGAATGGCAGACAAACACGCAGCAGGGATGTACATCCCTGCTGCGAGTTTGTCTGCAGCAGGCGATCGGGTGGCCGGGGCGGGCAGGTGGGTTGATCGGGCTGGAGAGGGGGGGGGGCGCGATCAAGCGGGCCGGCAGGGGGCGATTGGGCAGCCGGAGCTGTAGCATATACTTCACCTGGTCCCCACTCCAGCTTGCTGAAGACACCGGGAACCGCCGGAGTCGGGATCAGGTAAAGTATCAGCTCCGGCGGCTGGGGGGTTAACGGGGCGGCCTGTGGACAAACTCGCAGCAGGGATGTACATCCCTGCTGCGTATTTGTCTGCCATTCAAATTATAGGGACAGGATCCGCAGCAAGACTCGCTGCAAATATGCAGCGAGGGAGCTCGCTGCAGATCCGGCAAGTGGGTTTCTACCCTTAAAGTGACATCTATAACATTCTTGCTTCTAGTAGATAGAAGTGGACTGATTGTGATGGTACTTTAGCGGTTGTTGAATATTGAGCCTACCTTATGTGGTGACCAGGGGTTGCCAGGTGGTGTATAGCTGGGCAAGATGGTAGTGTACCCCTGAGGCATTTGTCATGGTGGCCAGAAGTGGTATGCGCCCACCCCTGGATGTACCAACACACACTTTTTAGTTAGTACAGGTGTGGATATACTAACACACACTCTTTAGTTAGTACAGGTGTAGGTGTCCTTTTTGAACTTGGAACAGGGAACCAATTTACTTTAGATCCTTAGAAATGCAATACAGAATATACAGTCTCTTTCCAGTAGAGTTAAGACAAACAAATAAAAAAAAAAACAACAATCCCTTGAGCTGAGTACTTTTGACTTAAACTCAACTTCTCGCTGGAGAAATAGTAGTTTTTAGCACTTGACAAGTTTCTGGGTTACTAACTTAAACTTGGTTTGGAAAGCTGGTTTAAGAAAGAGAGGAGTGGACTGAGGGCTACTTCAGGGTTATTGGGGGCCCTACCTAGATCCTAAGGTATTCAGCAGTGGGGGCTTAGAGAGAGAGAGTACTTGGGTATGAACATCCACCCGTTGCTGTCTATGGGCATGTTATGACATAGAAACAGGAACTTAGGCCCCACCTTGTGGGTACAGCTAGTCGTCGGGTGGGACCCTTAAGGAAACCTAGCAACAGCAGTGTAGTCTTTCAGCTTTACTTGTTTACGTAGGCACTGACTTGAGATCCGGTCTCAGTTATCGGGATGAGTATAGAGTAGCCACCCAGCGTAGGTAGAGTTGTCTCTTTAGTCCTCTTTACCTCAGCCTCCTCCTCTGTGTGCTTTTAGCCAGACAAATCCGAGATGGGGTTCCTTGAGAAGAAATGCTTGGCTCTGAGTCCTGTACAGGGAACCATAGCAGGAGCTCCCTCTGGCGTGAACCTCCCTCTAAGAAATCTTAACTGGAACAACTGACTAGATCTCCCTCAGGGAATAAACTACTCTCTGATTGGCTGGAAAGAGACTGAAGGCCTTAACTCTGACTAGTGATTGGCCAGATCACTTGAAATACCTAGCTCAGGGATTGGTCAGGGAAAATCAGTGACAGTTGGACAGTTAACAGTAGCGGTTGGTCAATAATGATCGCAGCATGCAAACTGTGAACAGACAGGTGCACACCTGTCAGGGGACCGTTTGGCACTCCATGATTTTGTCACTGAGGGGGCGATCGGTTACCTCTTTAGTTGTCAGGGTAAATCTTGTACAGTCTGTCTTTGGCAGACTGTACAAACAAAGCACTGATCAATGCAAAAGCATTGTACCCTCTTCACCCCCTATAACTACTCTCCAGGATCTGTCTGATTATTATAACCAGGAATACAACAAAGGATCTATGTCCAGAGATGGTTTTGCCATCAACATAGAACTCTTTACTGAGATCAGTACGACTGAAGTACTCTCTGCCTATAGGAAATTCCTTTGGATAACTTATTACAAGGGGCCTAGATGCAGTTCGTAAAAGAGATAATCATGCAAGTTGCGCAATGTATTAGATCACTGAATGGGTCTTTAATCCAAGATTAATCTCTGCAGAGGAATACATTGACTTAGTATAGTAACTGATTAGGAGAGATTATATACATATAGGAGAGATTATATACATATAGTCTATCTTGTGTTTGAAAAAAGTATACATCAAGGCCAAGCCGTTGTCATAATGATATCAACTTACTTACGTTTATAAAATATCATTGTAAGACACTAAGGATAATTTTATATTACATTGCACAACATGTCGGGTATCACACTTGTGATTGCGTTTTGCTTGAGATTTCTAAGTTTCTTCGGATTGGACTTGTGTCTTCTATGGGAGAACCAAATGTCTGGGCAGGTGCAGGTGCTTGGGATGCAATATAAATAGCTTGAGGTTGGAATTACGTATTAACATCTGGAGATAGTTGTTGTTTTGTCCCTTCTTCCACCCCATATAGGGTACCGTTACCCCACACAAGTCTTAGTCATTGTGAACAGGCAAGTCAGACCTGTACATAAGTTTACCATATGGTTTATTTATTTATTTTTGACTGATTTAGCAAAGTCATTATTTTATGTATTTGGTTGGTCCTTAATTTAGATCTCCCCTTATTTTTGCAGATACTTAAGAAGTTCAAAAAGCCTGCCCCTACATCAAGAGGACCAGCCCTAACCAAATACTTCTCAAGGGAACAGAGGGTTTAATGGAACCCATGAAGTATATTACAAAGCAGCAGTTCCTGAGTCTCTGGGAGAGAACATTATCACATTAGACTTTTTTTTTTTTTTTCTTTTTATTCGGGGTACACTTTTTATGTTTGACCATTTGTTTTTTAAACTAGACTATTTTTTAATGTTTTTTAGACTTTAATCTCATTCCAATCTAGCCAAGATCTTTGTGGGTGTTTCTGTTGTGTTTGTTTGCATTTGTTTGTCCTTTCCCATCTTAATGGACCATATGTCGATTAGTCTATTTATGAGGTAGAAGCAGTGGGTCTGTTTTGTTTTGTTTTTAGATGTTAATATATAACTTATGTTGTGAGTACATACCTAGATCATTTTGTAGGCTTTGTGTGGGCCTTATGTGAGCTTGTGTAATTTATAATGACTAAATGGATAGAATTTGGAACACTAACCAAGAAAAGCTCATTGTTTTTATGTAGGAATATGATGCGTGATCTCTTGTTTTTGTGTTTTTACCAGCACACTTTCTACATGGGTGTTTGTGTACTACAATGACATTTAGGCTATAATACACGATAACATTGGGGTCTATGGTGTGATCTGCACGGCACATCGACCTGGTTTGTTCTCCTTCCTCATACTCGTGATTAAGTATCAAATAATTGCACCTTTAGGGATCTTCTCTTGGGCTATGCATAGACAATCACTGCTTCTGATTTATTAATGATATAGCAACTGTGTTCTGGGGTGGGTTCTCAGATTTATAGTATTTTTCTACTGATCTCTTCCTCTGTCAGGCTGGACAGTACTCAGGGGTAAAGGACACATACATGGTGTGAGTAGTATGTTCTGACATTGAGCCAATATCGACAGCACAGTGTGACATTCAAAATGGATGATGCCTCCTACGTTCTTCTTGGCAACTGTGAAAAGTGTTCTGGGTTCATGGCCTTGTGCTAGGGCTATGAATATCTAGACGTTGGCATGAGGTTACTTTCGTATATAAGCTATAGATTTGTGTACACTGGCGTAGTGTCCTGTAAATGTGGCTCTGTTGGGTTCTGCCAGGAGTAGGGGGAACATGAAGATCTAATGAAATGTGGTATTTGCAGAAACTAAGAAACTTGAACAAACTAAATTTGATGTAGCAGGAAGCACAATAGGTGAATTTCTTGTCAGGCAGTTTTTGTAATGTATAAGATATGTTTTCACTCATTTTAGACTCTCTTGTGAAGTACCACCAAGCTTTGTTCTAAGGATAACAGTCAATGGCTTTTGGAGAAAGAATAGGAAAGGCCCTCATAGGGCAGCACAGCACTAGTATCAATGGAGATCGGAAAAGGTACAAAGACCCTCTCCCATAGTGGTTGTGCATATCTAGTCAGTATATAGCCACTGTGTGTGAGCTAAGTCAGAACACTTTCAGTTAAGAAGAAAGTTGAACCAATCCCCTCCATGGTCATATACCAGTGAACAGTGTAAAGTGATTTAAAGATCCTTTATTGAATAGTGTGTAATAGCCAACATGTTTTTGTGCATATAGCCCCTTTATCAAGTCACACAGACCTGTCTATTAGCCCAGAAACATGTTGACCATTAGACACCATTTAATAAAATGGCTTTGCTCCATAGTCTGCGTTTAAGATATCCCATTAAATTGGTTTGGTATAGACTGTTTGTTTGTTTTTTCCATTAAAAATAATATATTTGTTTAGAGTGGATTCTCCAGGGTTTTTGTTTTGGAATCAGAGGAGGTAAAATTCCACTTTGAGTAGAAAACCAAAAGGAGCCATAGGCTCCATAGGGTTAAAAAATAAGTATGCCGAGTAGCTCAGTTCCTCCAGAACTATGATGGTACTTAGGCTTGTTGTGCAAAATGCCATATAATTCATGATATCACAACCCCTAAGTTTCTTGGTAGCCTAAGTTTTTCAGGCCTCTGTAATGGGTGTCCTGTATATCCTTGGCCTATATCATTTTAAGGGGTTATTTACCACTAATTGGTAACTTGCCAACACCTTTTTGTATATAACTCTACTTTAGACTGTAATCCGTATAACTTGGCCATTGGTTATACTTACAAAGAGGAGGTAACTTTGCTATACATTTATCACTCCAGGGTAGGGATGACGAGCAATAATCTTCCAAAGATGTGATTTTTTTTTTTAATTACTATAATGTAGTTTAAAATTCTAGTCAATTTTATTTTGTAATTTACTGTGTTTTTAAGAGAGCCATATTTTATGAGAGGGATCTAAGATAACCGTTTGCAGTTGCTTATTTTTATGTCGATTTTAGAAAGAAAAAAAAAACGGGGTGTTCGTTCTTGCCTAATGCATTATATAGCGAATCCTTTTACCGATGAATGATTGCGTGTAATAAGTTGTCGTGTTTGTCTGTGATAATACTCATAGGTTGCTGCTGATGTTAGGAATGCATTATGCTGTGAGATGATTTTACTTGGAGTTTGTTTATCCCATACTGATTTTCTTTTTTTAAGGCTTGGTGTTTTATGAAAGTGTGCCAACCTTGATGAGGTTTATAGGATTTTCAAGATACTGTACAGTAATCCTCTTTCGTATTTTTGTCTGAAATAAAATACAGAAGAGTAAAAGCTTTGTGTGTCATTATTGGAATGTTTACTTGTAAAGGTCTTATAATTGTTCATTGCCTATGTGACTCCTAACATATTTGTAAATCACTTAATTTTACAAAAATTACTTTTTTGCCCCTAAAATGCTGGCCATTAGATGTCTCACTTTCCTTCTGCCTCTAGCTGTAGAGCGACAAAGCTAGAACACAGGAAGTGGTGGTGTGGCCTAGTTTGTGCTATGCAGGAGAGACTTTGAGCTTGTAATCTGAGGCGGTCTGCCTTATCTAGGAAAAAGTACAGTGTAATTCAGAGGGTCCACACTGTGCCTGAAAGTTGAAATAATTTTTTTTAGGTGTAAATGTTGCCAGGCTGGGCTAAAAATAAAAAAGGTTTACATATCTGCCATTATCCCCCAACACCATCATTGAACAGTACTTTGTCCTTGCTGTTTAACACTTTACACACTATGGGACTGCTCAAGAAAGCTGGAGCCTGTATTACACCATCTTAATCAGACCCATAGATTTTGAGTGAAGTTGCAATGCCCATACACAACATTGAAGATGGCTTTACTCTAATGTGCATTTAAAACTCACATTCCTGTGATCAGTGGGGTTCCAGCTCTTGGATTAGTTGAACTCTTGAAATAATGCCTTGCTGCATCCAGAAGAACAATATAGCATACACTACTGAGAACTGTCTTTCCATGAAAGGTTCTCTTTGCTAGGTGTCTTCCGAAAATGCATCAATCAGTGAATGCAATGACCAAAATTTACCTCTAATATAAAGTACAATGTGTTTTTTTTCAATAAAATCCTGAAATCTTGCAGTTTACATTCTCATCATTAAAGTGACTCTGTACCCACAATCTGACCCCCCCCCCCAAACCACTTGTACCATCAGATAGCTGCTTTTAATCCAAGATCTGTCCTGGGGTCCGTTTGGCAGGTGATGCAGTTATTGTCTTAAAAACAACTTTTAAACCTACAGCCCTGTGCCCTACCTGAGTATCTGTGCCCTAACTTTGCACCACCTCTCAGTCCCTCCTCACCACCCTCTTCATCATTAGGCATGCCACTGGAACATTTTCTCCATGCTGAACTTTTGCACAGGTGTCTTAACGATCCAGCTCATGTGCCGGGCTAAACAGGTGGGGAATAGGAGACAATCTGCCTGGAGCATTCCTAATGATGAGGAGGGACAGAGAGGGTGTGCCAGCCTAATGCATACGCAATCTAGGCCACACCGTAGGGCACGGGCTGCCAGTTTAAAAGTTTTTTTTTTTATAACAATAACTGCATCACCTGCCAAACGGGCCACAGGACAGATCTTGGATTAAAAGTAGCTATCCGAAGGTACTGTACAAGCAGTTTGGGGGGGGGGGGGGGTCAGATTATGGGTACAGAGTCTCTTTAAGCCTAAAACTAAGCGGAGACTTCCTGTTCTGTCTGTGGTGATGAGTAGGAGGGTATTGTAAAGTGACCTGTACAGAATTACAGTGAAAGGTAACACCAGCACCTTCCTTACATTCCTAGCCATGTTTAAGACTTTTTATTAGTCAGACACTGTCTGTAAGGGAAAGCTTGCCTCCAGAAGGTGGCATCAGACAGCTGCTTTGCATATCGTCCTGGGCGCAATATGAGCACCTCAGAATAGAACCTTGTGTTGATCTAAGGATCGTTAGATCAGGAACCCTCACTGGCATTTATCAGCTTGTGGAGGAGTTCTTTTACACAAGCCGATTGGGAAGGAATGTTGCTAGAAATACTCCTTCAGCCGATAATCGGCCTGTGTAAAAGGTTTAGTGATCAGCCGAGGAGTGGGAAAATGCCTGATCACATCTTTTGTCCCATGCTAAAATATATCGCTATCTGCTGCACATCTCCCTGTGTAAACGGGATGTGCGACCGACAGCAATATATTTAAATGGCTGCAAGTAGAGATGAGCGAACCTGGTTCGGGTTTGCGTCGATCCGAACCCAAACGTTTGGTATTTGATTAGCGGTGGCTGCTGAACTTGGATAAAGCTCTAAGGTTGTCTGGAAAACATGGATACAGCCAATGACTATATCCATGTTTTCCACATAGCCTTAGGGCTTTATCCAAGTTCAGCAGCGACCGCTAATCAAATGCCAAAAGTTCGGTTTCGGATCAACTCGAGCATGCTGGAGGTTCACTCATCTCTAGCTGCAAGAATGATTACAATTGATTGTGCCTTCTGAAGACACTGCAGAAGAGTGCCGATCTTTCCCTGTGTTTACCGGAAATGTGCTTGAATGGATGGTTGCAAAAGAGATATATGAATAGGTAGCCGTACTACAACCATCTGAAAGTAGGCAGTACTATTTTTATTTCAGATTCAGAGCCATACAACCATCACATGACTAAGCGTCCCCATACACCTTATACTTCTGTCGACCATACTTGAAGCCATCAGTGTAATTAGGCTGGGTTCACACTACGTATATTTGAGGCTGTATATTTGAGGCTGTATAGCAACCAAAACCAGGAGTGGATTGAAAATACAGAAAGGATCTGTTCACATAATGTTGTAAATGAGTGGATGGCCGCTATTTAATGGCAAATATTTGCTGTTATTTTAAAACAACGGCTGTTATATTGAAATAATGGCCGTTATTTACTGTTATATGGCGGCCATCCACTCAGTTTCAACATTGTGTGAGCAGATCCTTTCTGTTTTCAATCCACTCCTGGTTTTGGTTGCTATGAGGACCTGACAAGAGGACCAAATACTGCCTGAAATATACGTAGTGTGAACCCAGCCTAAAGGTGTATGGGGATCTTTAGGCTGCACATGACCCTGTTCTGTCCATAAAACAGAGTCCGTTTGCTGGCAGCATGTCACGGAATAAACTACTCCCTGTGAATGGAAGAGACTGCACAGGTCACAGAGCATACCCAAATATGCAGTCATTCATAGGAATAGGGGGTTGGTCTATTTTGTCTAGGTCTATGGGGCTGTAAACCATACCTTTTTAAATGCGGTTTTAAAAATACAAACAAAGAAAAACAGCTCAGGCAAAATGGCTTCCCGCATAATACTGTACTATTTACTAAACCTTAAGGCCAGTTTACACAGAGTAAAAGAAAACTCTGTTGCGGAATCCCGCCAGCCTCCTTGTCATACAGGCTGTCTATGGGAGGGCTTGCGCGCTTCTCCGCTCAAAGAATTGACTTATGAACTGACCTTACTCAAAAAGATTGTTATATATATATATATATATATATATATATATATATATATATATATAACAAATTATTATTATTATTTTTTTTTGTGTGTGTAATCTGTGTCTATCTGACTCTGCTTTCTGGGGGGGGACATGTTGCTTCCAGAAGTCGAGAAATCTTCAAGTAGGTGTAGCAGCCACAACATATGACACTTGCACATCTTACCTAAGCATGTGTCCAGTCTCCGAGCTCCAGGTGTATCTGGCCACTTCTCGATAATGCAAAACAAGAGTCCGTGGAATCTCGGTTGAGAGTCTCAAAACACGGGATAGCCAGATATCTCTAGCCTGTTGCCACGGGGTGCCTCCATGAGAGCACCACACCACCCTAATAAATAGCCCCTTAAGTCCCACTTGCGAGTATTGGAACATAAATAGGGAAATAATAATATAAGAATCCTACCCCACACTGACGAGGGGCAAATACCCCGAAATGGCTGTGTGTGGATGGATGCCTGCCCTGGCAAGCCCTTGTCATGATCGCAATACTCGCACCTTGAGTTAGACATTGACAAAAAAGGAGCCACCCTGGTATTTCCCTATTTATGTTCCAATACTCGCAACCAAGTGGGACTTAAGGGGCTATTTATCAGGGTGGTGTGGTGCTCTCCCCATCATGGAGGCACCCTGTGGCAACAGGCTAGAGATATCTGGCTATCCTGTGTTTTGAGACTTGCAACCAAGGCTCCACGGACTCTTGTGTTGAATATTTAAATTTTTGGGGGCATCAGTGGAGACTCTTGATTGAGTACTTCATTGGAGTTTTTTCACTGTTCTCCTTGAGTTCAGTGATTACTGTTTTTGTTGGTTCACTTCTCGATAATCACACATACCGTTGTCTTGAACAACTATTGCAGAAGAAAACTGATTGGAATAGGTGACCTCCTATGACATTGTCATTTTGAAAGGCATCAAGGTCTTCAGTGAAAGCCTTTCTGCTAATGTTTATTGATGGAGGCAATTGTATGACATGTGAAACTTCTCTTGTACTGTTCCTATACATGGGAGACCTTGGGTGTTGTACGGTTCTTTGGTCCATCTGCTGAATAAAGTCATCCAAAGCCGCTGACTGCCTCCTGATTCTTGCCCGCCCAGATGATTTTGGTGGATGTACAGTAGGGGTTGGGCCTAGCCCTATTGTCCTAGGTCAGATAAGCCACCACCAGAGCTGTTTGGTTGCCGTTTACCCTTCTCCACAGAGAAGATAAGGACATTCCAAAATTTATGTGTATGATCAAATCGGGAGAGAGCTGTCAGCCTGAGGGATGTTTTTCCAAAAGTTCCTTATAGTGTATGGCCATGTTAAAATGTGGTCAAAGTAACCAAGCTTACTATTTTAGAGGAGGTTTAAAGGGAATCTCTAAGCTCTAGATTATGCTCAGAGTTCAAGTGATGCATGCCTCATCCTTCCTCTACCCCTCCCTGCCTTTAGTTGATATGCATGGCTGGAAGATGAGCCCAATGAAGGCAGAGAGGGGTGGGGGAGGTAGGAGGCAGACATGCTGTGGCTCAGCACAGTATCTTTGAACATGATCTAGAGCTGACAGATTCCTTTTAAGCCTACTTTTGGTTATATAACTATATCTATGTACTTAGATGTGAACATCAGAGGGATAGCACGCAGCACACTAAGGAAAAGAAAATATGAATGTTTCTTATGAGCAGGTTGAATGCCTGAGGGCAACTACCAGCCCATAGGCCACATATGTTCATACAGGTCAGAGAAATAAGAGCATTTCCATAATAATATAAAGCTGAAATGTGACAAATATTTCAAACGTTCAATGAGTGAAGACTTATTACATATGTCCAGGCGTCCACAATACGTTGAAAATGAAAATATGTGATTTCTGCCCTTTAAGACTAGCTTCATAATGACTTATATATATTTTTTTCTCTGTAGGAGATGAATCATCATCACAAGAGAAAAAGGAGAAAGGTAGAGCCATTTCTTCATGAATAATGTATCTGTTTTCTCCACTAATGTTCACAAATGTGCGGAATGACAAATAACACATAATGACAGATTGCGCCATATTTCTTCACGCAGCCGAGTGATGAAGATGAGATCCGCGCTGTCTTCCAGGTGGAACAACTTTACAGTTCACTTTCCCCACAAAATTTTGCGTTTTATTCTCAGTTCCACTATTATTTGCTTTTGTAAATTGTTCTAAGCCTGTGTTCACACATCTGATATACAGGCCATATGCTGGATGTATATCACAGACTCACACTTTCATTACGATACAGTGAGCTCTGAGTAGGCTGGAGCAGCCATGAAGGATAGGAGAAGGGGGGAGCAGTTATATTAGCTGCATGATGTAGTGACCACTGCTCAGTACATTGATCATTGAAATATGGCATCCATTATTGTTCATTTAAGGGGTACCCCTGACTATACCACGTATATGGAAGAGGAGGTAGCGCCAAGGGACGTATTTACCACTAGGCACCCGTGGTCCGGTGCCTAGGGCAGCACCTTGCAGGGGGAATAACAACTTTTTTTTTTTTTTTTACTCTCCCACCTCCCTTTCAGACTTGCCAGTAAATCTGGTGTCTTTTTAAAGGGAAGAAGGGGAGGGGGGGATTTGTTGGGGTATGGTGGTATTGGTCAGGTCTGGTATGGCAGTGTTATCCAGTCACAGTATGGCGGTATTGGTCAGGTCTGGTGTGGCAGTGTTATCCAGTCACAGTATGGCGGTTTTGGTCAGGTCTGGTGTGGCAGTGTTATCCAGTCACAGTATGGTGGTACTGGTCAGGTCTGGTGTGGCAGTGTTATCCAGTCACAGTATGGTGGTACTGGTCAGGTCTGGTGTGGCAGTGTTATCCAGTCACAGTATGGTGGTATTGGTCAGGTCTGGTGTGGCAGTGTTATCCAGTCACAGTATGGCGGTATTGGTCAGGTCTGGTATGGTAGTGTTATCCAGTCACAGTATGGCGGTATTGGTCAGGTCTGGTGTGGCAGTGTTATCCAGTCACAGTATGGCGGTTTTGGTCAGGTCTGGTGTGGCAGTGTTATCCAGTCACAGTATGGTGGTATTGTTCAGGTGTGGTGTGGCTGTGTTATCCAGTCACAGTATGGTGGTATTGTTCAGGTGTGGTGTGGCGATGTTAAATGTGACGCCTGGAGCTATTACCTACCAATCTACCAATCCTGTGGTGAGAATCCCTTCAGACAATCTGCAGATGACTCTAATCATTCATTCAATATGGAAATTTGTTTATGTTTTAAGCAGTGAAAAAACATGAAAAAATGATTCTCCATGTAGAGAAATGCATGTGGTCAAAACCCACGCTTCTATTTCTTCCCCAGTAGTCATGTGCTGTTACCAGGATTATTGGCCATACGCCTATTGGTTACCTCATGAGGGTCTGGTTTCGGCTGCATGTGGTGACGTACAGTAAATGTGGGAAAGCGGCCTAAGACTGATCAGATATCAATATAATATCAGAAACTAGAAAGTCATGATGATGCTAATTGGTGAATGAAGATGGGGCGTCTGCAGGGTTAGTACCTAGGGCAGCAGCAGCTTATAATATGGCCCTGGTAGCACTCTATGGTTTTCTGCTGGATACAATCTACCTCTTTATTGTTTAATGGAATTTTGTTATTGGAAAAACGAATAGAAAAAAACCTATAGGATCCTCGTTGTAATGTATTTCGGAATTATCGCACCTGTACCGTTGGCTGTTTAAAGCTTATGTCATATGCCAGCTGCAATGTTCTCTGGCTTGATTTGGAGAGGAGCTGCTTAACTGGAGGCCCTTGGTCTGGGATGCTCCCAATGTTCACAGTCACTGAGAATATGATGAAATAGAAAAAAAGGAGTCTTGATCTCATGTCACGGGCGGCATTGCTCCACCTATGTATGCGCCTCAGAGATTTGTGTGGAGCAGTATCGTGATATGAGATCCAGCCTCCTCTTTTTCTGTTTCATTGTACTCTGGGCATGATTGGCGACAGGCACCAATAATATCAGAGGAAGCACATTGCTGGGTGCATCCTGTATATTCTCTTTAATTTTTCTCAAAAAAATCTCTTTTATAGTTCTCATTGTACAAGGGACTAAAACAGTGAGTTTTATCCCTGAAAATTTAGTCCTACATTGGTGGGAACAATGGGGAAAGCTTAGGATTATTTGAAGCCTAAATAGAAAAGTCAATCGGCGCTGACTGGTGAAGGATGGCAGATGGTTCTGAGCAGGTAAAGTTAAGGAGTTTATTCAGAGTACCAAAACCACACATTTCAGGGGCCAGACCCCTTTCTCAAGTGTAGGAGACAAGATCAGGTAGGAACTGCCCACATTGCAGACAAAATAACTGTAAGTAAAAGATAAACTAGCTAAAAAAAAGCAATTTTATCCACTAGCTATTTTAGCTTATTGTTCTTATGTCTGTAATGTGGGCAGCAGGGCCTTACTTACCACTACGCACCCGTGGTCCGGTGCCTAGGGCAGCACCTTGCAGGGGGTAGGAAATAACTTTTTTTTGTTGTTTTTTATTTTCCTTCAGACAATATGCTCTAATCATTGATTGTATGTGGAAATTTGTTTATGTTTTAAGCCGTTAAAAACCATGAAAAACGTGATTCAGACAATGTTTCTACGTGTAGAGAAATGCATGTGGCCGAGACCAAGCTTCCCAAGATGGGGGGTCTTCAGGCTTAGGGCAGCAGCAGCTGTTAATATGGCCCTGGCGGGCAGTACTTTCCTTTTGAGCTTTAACCACATACCCAGCTATTTAAACTGGTGGTGTTTGTAAACTGATCTTATGTCTCCTAAACTTGTGAAAGGGTTTTGGCACCCCAAATATCATCGTTATGAGACTTTACCTGCTCGGAATTGTCTCACATCCTTTACCTGTCAGGGCTGATTGATGTTCCATTTAACACCGATCATCTCTGCATCTAGCCGAGATTCACTAGCGCTGGACCTCGGCTGTTTCCTGGGAACATGGCAGCTCAGGCTTCTTCAATGACTCTGCATATAGGTAGTGTGCACTTAGGGTCCTATTACACACAGCGATTTTTAACGGCTAACGATAAACGATCGCAAACGAGATTGTTTATCGTTAACCTGAAATTGTTCACCATATTACACAGAACGATGGTTGTTAGTTACAATCGTTATTACGATCGTTATTGCGATCGTTACTATGATCGTTTACTCTTTCTGATCCCATATAATCTAAAATAGTACTAAGACCTTATGTGCAATAAATTTCTAATACAATAGATGAAATCACAAAATGTGTATAAATTGTGTATAAATTGTACCTTTATTGATTAAAATATAGCAGTAAAAAATGTCAGAAATCCACACATGGAAGACGGCAACCCAGGTATAGCATATTAGGGTCACCTCATGATAAAGTATGCACATACGCTGTAAACCACTATTAAATAAGTCTAACAGTACTTAGATGGACTAGGGAACATAGTATATGGCTATCTGCTGAACTATAACCCAATATCCCATCATTAGTAAAGTGACTAGTGCAAACAAGGAAGCAAAGTGCATAACATACCCATGGACAGTACACTGCTCTCCGGGATGCCGCCAAACCTCGACGATGGTCGTTAGTTACAATCGTTACTAAGATCGTTATTGCGATGGTTACTATGATCGTTTACTCCTTCTAATCTCAGCAATACAATGAACAATGTGCGATTACACAGAAAAATCCAGAACTTGAACGAACGAATGTGGAATTACAGTGAACAATTAACGATAATTTTAGGTTCAGATCTAAATCAACGATCGTCATATGAACGATTTTTCGATCGGCGCCTGCAATTACCCAGAACGATTCTCATTTAAATTAGAACGACATAACGATTTTTTGCATGATAATCAGCCCGTGTAATAGGGCCCTAAGTATAACACTACCAGGTGAGTGAATCCATCACTCCGTTCTGCTCTATTACCACTATGATTTTCCGCTATGGCACCTATCTTACATTATAACTTTGGTGGAAACATCTTTAAAACTGTCCTAAAGGTTATTCGCTGATACAAGGCCAAAAATACCGCAAGGATACTTGCCAGGCCTCTAAGGTATTCATTATCTGTGACTACCTTTGATGATGTAGTTGTATCTTGGGTCATATTGCACTTCTTTATGTTTACTGGGTTCATCACAATTAGTAAACAGCACAGCAGATCTCTTGTTGTGCAGGAGTAAAGTAGTGTCATAGCAGATATATCATCATTGATGGGTAATATGTTCTTAAAGTGTCCAGTAGGTGGCCCCAGGATTCAAGTTTTCTGTGAATGTTTTCCTTATGGTAAAATTTCCGGTGCTTCTTAACTACAGTGGATGATCTGCATTCTATTCCTTCCGCCTACATCTTTTGAATATGCATTAGAAATAAATGTATGGATTTTATGCACTTCTGTATATCTGCCATCCACAATTAGGAAAGTGTGTCTGCTTTCTTTTTTTTTTTCAAATGCATCTTAAAGGGTTTTTAAAATGGGACCATGGCAAAAAAAAAAAAAAAAAATATATATATATATATATATATATATATATATATATATATATATACTGTGTGTGTGTGTGTATGTGTATATATATATATATATATATATATATATATATATATATATATATATATATATATATATACTCACCGGCCACTTTATTAGGTACACCTGTCCAACTGCACTTTACCACTTAATTTCTAATCAGCCAATCACATGGCGGCAACACAGTGCATTTAGGCATGTAGACATGGTCAAGACAATCTCCTGCAGTTCAAACCGAGCATCAGTATGGGGAAGAAAGGTGATTTGAGTGCCTTTGAACGGGGCATGGTTGTTGGTGCCAGAAGGGCTGGTCTGAGTATTTCAGGAACTGCTGATCTACTGGGATTTTCACGCACAACCATCTCTAGGGTTTACAGAGAATGGTCCGAAAAAGAAAAAACATCCAGTGAGCGGCAGTTCTGTGGGCGGAAATGCCTTGTTGATGCCAGAGGTCAGAGGAGAATGGGCAGACTGGTTCGAGCTGATAGAAAGGCAACAGTGACTCAAATAGCCAACCGTTACAACCAAGGTAGGCAGAAGAGCATCTCTGAACGCACAGTACGGCCAACTTTGAGGCAGATGGGCTACAGCAGCAGAAGACCACACCGGGTGCCACTCCTTTCACCTAAGAACAGGTAACTGAGGCTAAAATTTGCACAAGCTCATCGAAATTGGACAGTAGAAGATTGGAAAAACGTTGCCTGGTCTGATGAGTCTCGATTTCTGCTTGAACATGACAATGAGTTCACTGTACTCAAATGGCCTCCACAGTCACCAGATCTCAATCCAATAGAGCATCTTTGGGATGTGGTGGAACAGGAGATTTGCATCATGGATGTGCAGCCGACAAATCTGCGGCAACTTTGTGATGCCATCATGTCAATATGGACCAAAATCTCTGAGGAATGCTTCCAGCACCTTGTTGAATCTATGCCATGAAGAATTGAGGCAGTTCTGAAGGTAAAAGGGGGTCCAACCCGTTACTAGCATGGTGTACCTAATAAAGTGGCCGGTGAGTGTATATATATATATATATATATATATATATTACACAGGGCCCGCTCCAGGTTTTTGTGGGCCCTTGGACGAGAAAGCCTCAACGGGCCCCTTTGTATAGCACACCTCGGGGAACACCTAACAAATAAAGTTTGACAAAATACCAAAAAAAAAACATAATTCAGTAACTCACAGGTGACATCTTCTTTGATCTGAGGTGATCGCTCTCCGTTTCCTCTCCATCTGGCCCAGACCTCCATGATGATTTCTTCCAGCTACAATTCATCTGTTCAGGACCCGTCAGTCAAACATCTTAGGCTCCACACATCTCCAGCAACTTCCTTCCCTTTTTCCCACCCATAGGCTCCTATACAGTAGTAACTCCACTGTTTGGTGTCATGTACAGTAAAGTAAGGAGGTTTGTGGGTCCTGTGCTGTGCCCCCCATATAGTAATAATAATGTCCCCATGCTGTGCCCTCCATATAGTAATAATGTCCCCATGCTGTGCCCTCCATGTAGTAATAATGCCCCCTGCTCTACCCCATTGTAATGTCCCCTGCCCCCATAGTAATGCCCCTGCTCTCCCTCAGCACAAGAAAATAAAAAAATAAAATCATACTTACTAATCGGGGCGGGGGACGGGTCCTCTTCTCCCTTGTGTGCGCCTTGTGGATCCACCAGCAGGCGCTCTGCGCCTGTTGGTGAGAGCGCATCCATGCTAGAATGGACTAGAATGGAGTTGCTAGAAGAAGGTCGTCCCCCTGGAGTCTGTATTCTAGCTTGTTCACCATAGAGCAGGCTAGAATGGAGTTACAATCAGGAGGCATTACATGAGGTATACCAGGGGGAACTACAACTCCCAGCGTGTCCAGCCTGTTATTATGGGAGATCAGAGGACATTACAGGAGGAGATATAATAGGACTCTAACTCCCAGCGTGTCCAGCCTGTTATTATGGGAGATCAGAGGACATCATAGGAGGAGATATAAGAGGAGGACTACAACTCTCAGCATATCCAGTCTGTTAATATGGGAGATCAGAGGACATTACAGGAGGAGATATATTAGGACTACAACTCCCAGCATGGACAGCCTGTGATTATGGGAGATCATAGGACATCATAGGAGGAGATATAATAGGACTAAAACTCCCAGCATATCCAGCCTGTTATTATGGGAGATCAGAGGACATCACAGGAGGAAATTTAAGAGGAGTACTACAACTCCGAGCATGGACAGCCTGTTATTATGGGAGATCAGAGGACATTACAGGAGGAGATATAAGAGTAGGACTAAAACTCACAGCATACAGAGGGGAGGTATAAGTGAGCCCCGCCTCCTCATGTCACATGACAATGATCACAGGTCCTTCATCCACCTGCATCCTCTCCCATTATCAGCCCCGCCCCCTTATGACGTCACCACAGGTCCTTCCCCAGTGCAGCAAACACGGCAGGTCCTTCCCCAGCCCTCCCCCGGACTTGGGGTCGGCAGCATCGGGGTCGGTGATGCGGCGGGCGTCTGGCTCACTGCTCGGGCAAGTGTCGTGGGCCCCGGCACTTGCCCGAGTATGCCGGGTGTTGACGCCGGCCCTATATATATATATATATATATATATATATATATATACATACACACTGGCTTCCGCGGTCTCTATCTCTACCTGCATGTATGGCGTGACACTCATACGTACAGGTTTTCAGTGGCTGAATTACATTCAGTCCCGGTTATAAGATATTTGCAGTATATTATATTACAGGTCTGTCAGTTCTTTAACCCTGATGCTCACACTTTTGCTGACGCTAGTTGAAGAAATGAAGGGTAGGGGAGTTTGATTTGTAAAAATATCTTATTAAAACAAACTGATTTCTTCTTTTGGTTTATGCACCAGTCAGGGCCGGACTGGGACTTGAAATCAGCCCTGGCACTCAAACCTCAGCAGCCCACATACCATATCATCCCCAATATATTATAGATAGCAGTGTGCTATACATGCTGGAGCGAATTCTGCTTTATTTCGCCATGTTCCTAACTACTTACTTAAATATGTGAACCCCATGATCAACGCATAAAAATAAAGATAAAACATAATGTAGTGTGGATTTGATGTAGCATATTTATGTATTTTAGCAGCATCAAATCTGCAATGGATGTATGAACATGCCATTAAAGAAAGGAATCTGTGAGGTCCATACCAGGTACAGAGCTGTAGAAAGGTGCGGGGGAGATACAGTATAAGTGACAGGACCTTTAGCCAGTGTAAACTTTTATAATTCTCCATTTCATTACTAGCAAAAGTGTCACAGAGGTGGAGCCTAGCCACAGCAGCACCTCTAACTGACATACATGGCCGGGCTGTGGCTGTCACTGTGACACTTCAGCTGGTGCAATTACATCTACTCACAGGAGGTGTCTTCTCTGCATGAATTGCAAGTGATGTTTTTGCTGAAGTTGGTTGCTTTTTCTTGCTCGGCCATCATGAAGACTTCTCCGGCCGTGACGCCTCTCAGCAGGATCTACCGAACAAACATTTTAGGTTCCTCACTCCAGCATTATCCACATCTATATACAAACTCCCCAAGAGTATTGCTTTACACAGTAACCTTGCTCCCTCTGTACCCCTATATAAGCAGTTAGGCCCAGTTTGTGCCTCCAAATAGTAGTCCTCACTTTGTAACACCCCCATATAAAATTACCCCCCCACACACTTTGTAACATCCCCATATAAAATACCCCCCCCCCCTTTGTAACATCTCCATAAAGAATAGGCCCCTCTTTTGTAATCCCATATACAATGGCCTACCCCCCATATAGAATAGCCTGCCCCATCATATAGAATAGCCTGCCCCACCATATAGAATAGCCTGCCCCACCATGTAGGATAGCCTGCCCCACCATGTAGGATAGCCTGCCCCACCATATAGAATAGCCTGCCCCCCATATAGAATAGCCTGCCCCACCATATAGAATAGCCCGCACCCCTTTGTAACATAACCATGTAGAATAGGCAGCCCCTGCAATGCAGCCCCCATGTGGAAAAAAAAAACAAGCATATTCACCTGCCACATCGCTCCCCAGCAGCAGTGTCTTTTTTCTTGCTTCCTGCTGTTCCAGCTCCCGGTGGCGTCTTCAGCTCAGCCCTCCAAGATTCTCTGCGGCGCTTCCCGGAAGTGACGTCAGCCGTCAGGGGTGGGCTGAAGCAGACGGGCAGCGCGGCCCCTAAGATGAATGGTCACACTTTAGACAAGTTGTATGTTATCAATCCCCAACCATAAGCAAATGCTGAAGTCCTTGGACTCCAGTGCTGACTCAAGCAGTGAAATTGCAAAAAAAAAAGGATCATCTGCCACGGTCTACTCATAAAATCCAAGATTTATCTAGCCGCCTTATAGTATGAATGTCATTTGTTTCCTACAGACTTCCCTCAATGTTTGGTTCCTTATTCTATAAATCTTTATTAACTGCTTGGATCTTCTGTGTGGATTGTGCCAGACCATCCTCCTTTTTTGCTGTATCCACTTTCCAACCATATGATATACTTGGCATGGCTAGAGATATCATTACACTGCAGAGGAACTTAAGCTTTGTCCTTTTAGCTTTTGCTATTTTATTTGACTCTTACGTAATGTATAATGACAACTTGCTCAACTCCTCACGCAAGCTGTGTATTGTTTGTGCCCTGATGAATGGGTGGTTCCATCTCCTGGTGCATTGTGTTCCCGTGCCGGATGAGGTTTACCATCCCAGCCATTACCCTCTAAACACTTAATTACACCTCGCTAATGAGCTATTTACATAATTCTAGATAAATGTTGAATTAGTAGGAATCAAGAAATTAACATGCGCCGGTTTAATCCATTGCTGAAGGAAAATCAATATTTAATTACGTGAAATTATCAGTTTTTTCACGTATTTTCTAATTAGGTCTCAGATAATAAATCAGATTAAAAAGAGTGTTATTCTGTTTTTTTAGGAGTTCAATTGGCTTAATGAGCCAAAATGGTAATTAAGCAGTTACAAGAGGAACGGCCTGTCTCAAACTTATTCTGTGCTACAAGTGGCTGTAACATTCTCCGTTTGGTAGCAGAATAAAGCTGGCCATACACATTGTTTTAAAATCAGTTGAATCCACCAGTCTTGAGAGGATTGGTCGACCATCCAGTGTGTATGAAGGCTTTACTACTCTCCAATGACTATAGATGTCGGGGGACAACAGGGTCGGGGATGTTGTATTTCAGTTTTGTGATGCTTTTGTTCTTGGAGAGACAAGCTGCTGCTAGAGATCACTGGATCACCCCCTAGCATTGGACCAGTGCTTTTTCTCCAGCATTGCATAAAAGAAAGCAGTAGGCGCTGCCTTGTGATTGGCCAAAAAAGTAAGGGAAAGAAGGTCCCTTTTTGAGTACTGCTGACATACAGGCCAGCTCTGGTCCTCTCCCTCTACATAGGAGAATCAGTGCACCATGAAGGAGACATTGATGGGCTCAGTATCCACAGTGAGAGTCCAAAAATCACCTTGTTACTAGTGTTGAGTGAAGTGTTCAGCGGTATCCATGTTTTTCATGCCTTCTATTTATACACTAAATTGATCACTATTGTTTGAGTTTACAACAAAAGAGGATTGGGTATCTTCAATAGGGATGAGTACGCTCAAGTCCAATCGTTCACCATATGAATACCAGAGACTAAAGAAGTTAGATGCAGCCCTATGGAGTCCTGAAACACATGGATACAGCCATAGGCCATAGACTGTATCCATGTTCTTCACCCACCAGTATTGAAACATTGAATGATCAGAATCGAGTTGCGCTCATCTTTAGCCTTTAATAATAAACTGGTTTTTAGCACACAGTGCATATCTGTTGCATCGAAGGCTAACTAGATATATGATGTTGGGAAAGTTATTCCTTTTAAAGAAAGCAGTTTATTATTTTGCCCCTTTATAACGCACTGTTATGGTGGCATCTTGAGTATGCAGTCCAGTTTTGGGCACCAGTCCAAAAAATGCTCATCAGAGCTGTAGAGAGTTCACAGAAGGACAAATCGGTGAATGGGAGGTATGGAAGATCTCAGATATGAAGACAGCCTGTCAAAGCTAAATGCGTTCACCCTCAAGGAGAGACGGCTAAGGCCGGGGGGGGGGGGGGGGAGATTTTCTAATATACATATGTAAATAACTACTATTAATACCAGTGTGATAGGTTGGAATGATATTTCCTCAGACGTTTTTGTAATCGTTACTTTGGTATCTGAACTGTAAAGTTATGGCTCTTGCACCACCTTTATTTGGTAATGGTTGGATGTGTGATAGATTACCTTTTACCAATATTTCCTTTTTATGTCTACCAATCTGTTCTGATTTCTTAATATACAGTATTATTGTATTTATTTCTAATACAGAGCTTTAGATTCCCTGCCTAGACCTAGTAAAAGTAAAAGCCAACTTTAGATCTGCTTGCAGCCATGGCTGGGGAAGCTTAGGAGCTTAATATACATTTTTTTTTAGATTTAGGTTAATGTATAGGCAGTATACAGTTAGCTCCTTACCTCCCTCTAGTGGTCATCTGCGAGCAGACAGAATTGTATATTTAAAAAAACAAAAACAATTTTTGACATCACACAGACTAGTCGAAGTTTTGATCAGTCGTGGTCTCCTTTTTAAGACTTCCCTTGCTTTATAGATCGGGAGAAGTGTGCACTTCCAACTCCAGCTCACTGGTTGTTCCAATTCATTGCAGGAGACGTGCTCAATAGGCTTATAATGGAGCCCATTTCCTGCAATGAGATGGATTTTTGCGCCGAGCCAGGAAGTGAAGCGTGCTGCTGTGCCGTTTTCCCAGCTAGAGATTGGTGATGGTCTCAGCAAATGATTGAAATATATATGTGTTTGTGTAATGTCAATAGGTTTTTTATTTAAATGACAGTAATGCTTTCACTCTGTCAGGTTGGGAGAGGATTTATAGCTGTGTATTGGATGAGCTCTGACCCCAATTAAGATACAGTAAGAAATGAATCAGAATGGAATTGTATATTGAGCCTGAAATAATGCTTATATTGGACAATTCTCTTGTAGCAAAGAAAAAGAAGCCCAAGCTGTTCAACAAATTTGATAAAACAATAAAGGCCGAACTTGATGCTGCTGAGAAGCTACGGAAAAAGGCAAGTCTTATACCTTTCCAGCATTGTTTTGGGGCTCTACATTGCCCAGGTTGTAGTATATGGGAATGTCTATCTGATATATTATCCTGAGAATTACACAGAATAGCTCTTATCCCTTCACATTTAGTACTGCTCTGATGAACACGTCAGCCCTTCGGGGGTTGGCAGCACTTGTCATTTATTCAGGTGATAATCCTCCAGGTGTGGTATGTCATCCAAGAATATATAAGAAAAGAATAAATATTCTCATCCCACAATTTAACTTGTACACTAATCTCTACATTCTCCAGTTCTTCTGCGCTTTTCTCCTTGGTATAAAGTGACCAGTCCTTCAGCGATGCCCACCCCTCCAGTGTTTTTCATGACATTTCCTACAAGTGCTGGCATTGTCTGCAGACTTAGGGTGCGTTCAGACGTCCGCTGCGGATCCCTGCCCTGTACACTTATTGGCAGACAAACTCGCAGCGGGATAAACATCCCGCTGTGATTATGTCAGCAGCCCGCCCCATTAACCTCCCCCCCCCCCCGCCGCCGGAGCATATACTTCACCTGCTCCCCGCTCTGGCTTGCTTTGGGGGTTCCCAGTGTCTCCACGTCCTGCTCAGCCAATAAGTGCGCTGCGGAACGTATACATCACCTTCTCCACACTCCGGCTTGCACTCCGAAGCAAGCCAGAGCGTGGAGAAGGTGATGTATACGCTCCGGCAGGGGGGGACTAAAGGGGTGGGCTGCGGACATACAGTGGTAGTTTGTCTGCCCATAAGTGTATAGGGCAGGGATCCGCTGCGGATCCGTTACGTGTGAGCGCAGCCTTAAGCCTTTTTCACACATCCTGTCATTTACGGATCCGTATTTCCATATTCGAGTTAGTGCGCATTGTTGTCTATTGGGCTATTTACAGATCAGTAGATTAGAAGACCTTGGCCAAAATATTACTACACCATGTAGTTTTCAGCTATCAGGTACAAGTTCCAATTTTGGTAAATTTAGGAGGGGATAAGTGGGGGTCCCAGACTATTTTTCTTTATCCAGTAGATAAGGAATAACTTTTTTGATTTGGAAATTTGTCTTGTGGGCATGCATCCTGGAGATTGAACTTTTGTTGTTGCATTTTATAAGCAGAGAACCCCTTTAAAAGGAATAAGGCTGGGTTCACACTATGTTTTTGCAATCCGTTTTTTTGCAAAAAAACGGGTGAAAAAAAGATGGAAAAAAACGGTTGCATGTGTGTGCATCCGTTTTGATCCGTTTTCCATTGAATTCCATAATTTAAAAAAACTGATCCTTTTTTTGACGGATATAAAAATTAGGTCGACTACGTTTTTGTGTATGTTAAAAAAAAAACGGATCCGTTTTGATCTTTTTTTTTATAATAGAATTCAATGGAAAAAACGGATCAAAACGAATGCACGCACATGCATCAGGTTTTGTTTGCAAAAAACGGATGAAAAAAAAACAGATTGCAAAAACGTAGTGTGAACCCAGCCTAATATGTCATGTAGCAACATCATTTTATTATCATAGTGATAGAGACATATATTGCATAACAAAATATCTTGGATTTCCCCTGATGTTGCTTCTGTATGTAGAGATCTGCTAGGGCTAAGCGCCAATGTGGCGCTGGGTTAGTGGTCAGGTGATTTCCCTTATATTGCATCACTAAAAGTGCTGACGCTACAGAGGACATTATTTCATTTGTTCCAGGGACATTTGTTACCCGCGTGAAATGTTGACAGGTTGTACATGCTATAAATATATACAGGAGGCGGATATATTCCTGAATAATTCTGGAATACATTGAGGTAAACAAAGGCATTACTCCAGCTTCCCTCTTCTGGGATCTTGGATTAAGTGATCACTTTACATCGCACACAGTGTAATCCTATTTGACCATATCTCCCAGTCATAACCAGCCGACATAAGTGAAAATAAAGCTGCATTCGTTTTCCCTTCATGGAGGCCTTTGCTCCGGGCTGAATTTAGCAGCAGTATATCAGCTGAATGTGTCATTCTCCAAGCAACAGCTGTGCCGGTTAATAACAGTGCAGTGAGCGAGCTATCTTGTCATAGTTATTGCATTTCTCATTTCTATGGTGCTCACTCTCATATACGAGTGATAGATCAGCTTCTCGCTTTGCATATCATCAGTTCTGGCAATAATGTTCTTTTTACGCATCATTCTGTCATTGGGTAAGAATAGCGTATTCTTTGCTTAAAGTGTACCTGTCATTTCAAAAGATTTTTTAAAACCTGCCTGGTTTTCTTAGATTAACCCTTCAGAGTGGTGATGAGGCGATTGCAGTGCTCTCACTGCTGTTATTGAGCCAATGAGAATTGCTTGTCCAGTCACTGAACAGCACAAGACCTATTCCTCTTTACTATGACATAGTGATGGTGAAAGTGCACTGAATTTTAACAGTTTTAACAGTAAACTACTATAGAAAGCATGTGGGGGAGAAGAGGGTTACTGATGCACTTGGTAGGTGCATCAGTGAAGATGAGCCCAACTTAAATATGCTTGAGTCCGATCATTCAGCATTTAAATACTGGTGGCTAAATAAGTTGGATGCAGCCCTGAGGCTGCCTGGAATACAAGGATATAGCCACAGGCCTTAAAAAGTAGTCTGCTCAAACATAACTTTTGATATGTTGCTGCCTATGGTGAGACTAACAACTCCTTCCATACTTGTTATTATCTATTCAGTCTACTTCCCCTAATTCTCAGCTGCTGCTTTCTGCTGAAGACACAAAAATCTGTGTGTAATCTTTTCTCTCTGCCCCCCCCCCCCTTGTAATATGGCTGATAAACAAGTCCCTGACTGTCTTTATCTGCAACACTGTAGCTTCTTTGTAATGCTGGGAGGTTTCTAATGAACTCACTGTGATTAACCCTCCCAGCACTACATGCTGAACGATCAGACTCGAGCATGCTCAAGTAGCGCTTATCTCTAGTGCTTTGTGACCAGACATGAAAGATACAACAGCACAGCAAGGAAAGATTTATACTAAGCACTGAGCTGCTTCTGATCACAATCCCATAGACTGAAAGGAGAGGGTGGAAAATTTAAATACCGGAGGCAGCACAGTGTACATACAGTGGCAGCACAAGGAAGGGGTTACATTTATAGATACTCTGGCAAAACAATTTAAATCAACTGGTGTCAGAAAGACATATATAAATTTGTAATTTACTTTTACTATTTAAAAATCTCAAGTCTTCCAGTACTTATCAGCTACTGTATGTCCTGCAGGAAGTGGTGTATTCTTTCCATTATGACACAGTGTTCTCTGCTGCCATCTCTGTGCTTGACAGGAACTGTCCAAATCAGTGGCAAATCCCCATAAAAAAACCCTCTCCTGCTCTGGACAGTACCTGTCACGGACAGAGGTGGCAGCAGAGAGCACTGTGTCGGAGTGGAATAATACACCACTTCCTGAAGGACACGCAGCTGATAAGTACGTGAAGACTTGAGATTTTTAAATAGAAGTAATGTACAAATCTACACAAGTTTTTGCCACTAGCTGATGTGAAGGAAAAAAACATTTTGCTGGAGTACCTCTTTAAGCCCTTCACATCAGCAACACGTACATATGCGTTCCTGCTGCACATACCTCATGCAGCAGGAACGTGTATGTACGTTTCTGACTGTGAGGGGCCTTTGATGTATGAGGGACCGCTGCAGTGAGAGCAGTCCTGCACACATCAGTGTCCAGGGAGCCGAGGATAATGACAGGCAGCTGCAATCCCGCAGCTGCCTGTCATTAACCCCTTAAACTCTGTGATCTATCGCAATCGCGCCATTTAAGGTACTCAGTGACAGGATAAGCCCATGACACTGACTGATCGGGACCCCCGCAGCCATATTGCTTGTACCGATGGGCAGGGGTAAGACACTTACCTCCGTCCTGTCGGGTCGGCCATCTATGTATAGAGTCTGCTCTCAGGCAGGCTCTATGCACAGATCGCCGATAACACTGATCTATGCTATGCTATGGCATAGCATAGATCAGTATATGCAATCTAACGATTCCATGTTTTAAAGTGAATAAAAGTGTTTAAAAAAAAAAGGGTCATAAAAAAGAAGTTTAAAAAAAAAAAAACCTTATAACCCCCCCCCTCCCAATAAAAGTTTAATACACTTCCTTTCCTATAATACTCAGATAATATGCAAAGTGATCAAAAGTTTATTTATTTATGTTGAAAGACAAACAACAGCAACGATTAGCAGACATCGTTCATGTGGGCTGATCGTTGCCTTCTATTAGACGGGACGATTATCTGCCGAATATGGCCGATAATCGTTCTGTGTAATAGGTTAAGTAACATAGTTTGTAGGGATGAAAATAAAACACAAACCCATCCAGTTCACCCTATTATCCTGTAATGTTGCACCAAAAGGAGACATTTTTCT
Source organism: Dendropsophus ebraccatus (assembly GCF_027789765.1). Lineage (NCBI taxonomy): Eukaryota > Metazoa > Chordata > Amphibia > Anura > Hylidae > Dendropsophus > Dendropsophus ebraccatus. The sequence continues at coordinate 52,727,702 of NC_091455.1, forward strand.
TAGGGAGATAATTCCTTCCCAATTCCAAATTTAGAACCATGATTTATAATGTTGCTGCACCCAAGAAATCCATCCTGCACCCCTTCTAACCTCTTTTGTTGAATTCACCATGACAACTTCCTTTAGGTGACCCCCCCATGATCTTATTATTTCTGCAGCTGCCTGACACTGCTTGCTGTAGTTACATTAACTGTCTAATAACATTTTCCCAATTATTCTCCATTTAGTTTGTACTAGCATTTTTCCTTCCCGTGTGTGTAACCTTACATTTATCAGTGATGAATTCTGCCGCTGCCTCCACCTGGTTCATTTGTAACAATGCACTGCCAATGTCTTCTATTGTATCAACCACTGTACAGTATAGTATCAGGTGCAAATATAGAGATTTTACTAAATACAATAAGGATTATAGGGCCTATTGCCTATAGTCCATAGAACATCATTCCTTATCCATAGAACAGGGGATGAATAGCAGATTGGTGGGGGTCAGATCACAGATCAGGAGAATAGAGGTCAGTTGCCTTCTGAGGGAATGGAGGGAATTGATACCCAGTTTTTTCTCCCTGTCTATGGAATATCCAAACATAGCCAAGCACAGGGCTCAGGTATGCTCAGTGTCCAAAGATGAGTGGATTTTTTTGCTCTTTAAACACACTTTTGATATTAAAAGGGTATTCTGTAGGGGGAAAAAATTTATTTAAATTAATCAGGGCCAGAAAGTTATATAGATTTGGACATTACTTCTATTTAAAAGTCTCCAGCTCCTGTATACCTGCAGGAAGTCTAATACAGTGCTCTCTGCTGCCACCTCTGTCCATGTCAGGAACTGTACAAAGCAGGAGAGGTTTTCTATGGGGATTTGCTTCTGCTATGGACAGAGGTGGCAGCAGAGAGCCATATATCAGACTGGAAAGAATACACCACTTCCTGTAGAAAATGCAGCAGATGATAAGTACTGGAAGACTTAAGATTTTTTTCCCCCTGATTAGTACCCCTTTAAGATCCAGCACAGGGACGCCTTCCATTTTTCCTTATCTTTTAGAAACTGTCAGTTCCATAATCAGTCAGGGCGGACTGAGCATCCTCCACTAGAATAATTTGCTGGTCCTAAGGTTAAAACCACCATTCACCTTAGTCACAGAAGGAAGCGCACCTCTGTATAATGTATACCCTAAAGCTCTAAGCGGTAATTAAGAGAAGTACATAGATACATAGACATGTTTAGTTATTAGCCGGAGCGCCTCTGTAACTGCAGAGATGTAGGTCGTAGTGCCGCAGCTCCGCTCCTCATTCTCCTTCTTTTAACGTTGCCGGTATGTAAATAAATCAGGGCGTATAGAGTAATAAATACTTAATCTATGCTTCTTGTATTTTGTGTTCTGTAAATGAACTGTAACCTGTTCTTCCGAAGCTCCCAGGTTTTAATAGACTTTTCCCGGAGAATTATTGCTCTATTTATAGCATGCTTAAATCATATCCTTTACTTCCAGCGCTGGTTTATTCAGCGGCACCTGGGATTCTGGAGGATACCGATGCAAGGTCACACTGCTCACCCACCTCTGGTGATGTGGAATAATTTGATTTGTACTGAGATGGAGAACTCAGGGTGAATTTTATATCAAGCTCCATATTTAGCAGAAGCAGTCAAGCGACTTTCTCAGGCAGGCAGGTTTATCAGAGGCATCCACCTGTGAGGCTGTCATTTTAGTGATCTTTATACCCAGCGCTGCTCTCTTTCCTCTGCCCACTCATTGCTTTATTTTACTATGAAGCTTTATTAGTGTGTTTTGCCGGGGTGGTTATATGACTTATTTTCCTTTGTGCTTTACGTTTATTATTGCCAGTAATTGTTACCTTGTTTATGATCACAGGGAAAAGTTGAAGAAGCTTCAAAAGCTTTTGAACTTCTGGTGACTAAATATCCCCAGAGTCCAAGAGCCAGATACGGGAAAGCTCAGGTATGTCATTTTATATACAATGTAATATGCTGCTTTGTACAGTCTAACAAGGTTAAACAATGAGGTTGATATTTTGGGTAAGTAGTAAGAGTAGCTTAGAAGATTATTCCCTTTGTTTCCTTTGAGTAGTCCCCCAAATAATATGGGGGAGATTTATCAAACATGGTGTAAAGTGAAACTGGCTCAGTTGCCCCTAGCAACCAATCAGATTCCACCTTTCTGTAAGGAATGAAAGGTGGAATCTGATTGGTTGCTAGGGGCAACTGAGCCAGTTTCACTTTACACCATGTTTAATAAATCTCCCCCCTATATGTCTACTGTGGTGGGACTAACTGATCCCAAGGCCAGTGTCTACCCATGAACATCGTTTTGTTCTTATGTTTTCTTTTTAACTCATTGTGTCCAGATTTCTGTGCTGATGTGTCCTATAATGTTACTTTATAGCAGTCACTATGCCATCTTTCTAAAATAAATAGAATAGAGAGAGATTTTATTATAGATTTTGGTCTTCCTGCAGTCACCACTAGAGGGAGTTTACTGCATACGGATTACACATTGAAATCAATAATAAATCTGTATGCGGCACACTCCTAAACTCTCTCTAGTGGCTATTGCAGGCAGGCACATTTTTTATAATTTAATTTCATGTCTCTGCAGAGGATTTTGGTTTCTGTGTAAAGGCTGTATTACACGGCATGATATAGAGGAGGAAGAGAGTGCCAACCTGTCAGTGCGGCCCTTGCTTCTTCCTTATTCCCAGCTCGCGTACTGTGCTATTACACGCACAGACAGTGAGCAGGGGGCCGGAGAGGGGCAGCTCTGCTACCGCTTCTCCTATAACACAGAGTGACAAGCAACAGACCGTCACTTTAGTTATCGGATTTTTCAACATGTTGAAAGACCATGATCAGCCTGTTACACCAAACGATATTCAGCCAAGTATGGATAATAATCCTTTGGTGTAATAGCGCCTTAAGAAAAAAGTGAACTTTCACTGTTAAAAATACTATTGCTGAGCAGTTTAAACAAAGCTTCCACAAATCCAGTACCAGCAAAGATTAAAAAAAACTATTATTTTTACTCCATTTAAGTACTGTTCACATCTTACACTGCCCAGTACTGCTCTATAATGTCTTCCATGCTGCCTCTGCTACAAAGAGTGTGCTATAGAGATATAGGGAAGTAGGATCACCTTTGTGTGAAGTATATAACAGACATAATAGCAGCTGCTCTGAAGCTAGGCTCAAGGAAAATTTATAGTATGGAGTGATTTCTGACAGACTTAAAGAGATTCACCAGCGCAGCCAGGCGGTAGGGAAAGCAAATAATATGCCGGGCTGTATAGCTAGAGGTATAACCAGTAGGAAGAGGAAAATTGTGATCCCGCTGTATAGAGCTCTGGTGACATCACATCTGGAATACTGTGTCCAGTTCTGGAGACCTCACCTAAAATAGAATGGGTCCTAAGACGGACTACAAAATGGTGGAAGGTATGAAGCATAAAACTGGTATCTAAATCTGTATAGTCTGGAGGAAAGAAGGGAAAGCGGGGGCATGAGTGTAACCTTTAATTATGTTAAAGGACTAAATAAGCTTCTGAAGGGAAGTGTTTTTAGAAAAAAAAATGAACTAAAGAACAAGAGTACACAGTGAGAGGTTAGTTGGGGAAAAGATCAGAAGCAAAGTGAGAAAATATTACTGAAATGCAGATGTGGTTGGTAAATCTACAATAAGATAATTTATACAAACATGTATCTATCTATCTATCTATCTATCTATGCTAAGATTATAAGAAGGCAAATACTAAAAGGGCAGACACAGTGGTCTTTTTCTGCCGGCACTCTTCTATATTTCTATGAGCCTGCTGATGGGAAAACTGCTGATAAATGTAGAATAAACAATAAGTCATATAATGGCCAGGACTAGTGACTTCTCGTGCCCACACAATAGCTAACTCTGTAAGCTGTATTTCATACACTGCTGATTTTGCAATTTTCCCACCTACAAAGAATAGAGAGGTCTGTAATTTTTATTGTAGTTACACTTCAACTGTGACAGGATCTCTACTAATTTCCAGAAAATCACATTGTATCATTTTTAAATAATGAATTTGCATTTTATTTGCATGAAATAAGTATTTGGTCACCTACCAACCATCAAGAATTCTGTCTCTCAAAGACCTGTTAGTCTTTCTTTAAGAAGCTCCTCCTACTATGCACTTATTATCTATTAATTGTTTCTTTTTGAACACCTGTCCACACAATCAATCACACTCCAACCTCTCCACCACAACGAAGACCAATGAGCTTTCTAAGGACACCGGGGACAAAATTGTAGACCTGCACAAGGCTGGGATGGGCTACAGGACAATATGCAAGCAGCTTGGTGAGAAGGCCACAACTGTTAGTGCTATTATTAGACAGTAGGAGAAATGCAAGACGAATGTCCGTCTTCCTCAGTCTGGGGCTACATGCAAGATCTCTCATTGTGGGTTAAGGATAATTAAGAAAAAAAAAGCCATAAACTAGCCTAGAACTACATAGGGCGACCTGGTCAAGGACATGAAGAAAGCTGGGACCTCAGTCTCAAAGATTACATGGATTAAAGTCATGCAGGGCACACAGGGTCCCCCTGCTGATGACAGCACATGTCCAGGCCTGTTTGAAGTTTGCCAGTGATCATCTGGATGATCCAGAGGATGCATGGGAGAGTGTCATGTGATCAGATGAGACCGCAATAGAACATTTTGGTATCAACTTCACTCGCCATGTTTGGAGTAAGAAGAAAAATGGATGCAACCTCAAAAACACAGTTCCAACCATAAAGCATGGGGGGGGACATTATATTTTGGGGGTTCTTTTTAGCAAAGGCAACAGGGAAACTCCACCGTATTGAAGGGAGAATAGATGGAGCATTGAAGATGGGTCGTGGCTGGGTCTTCTGGCATGACAATAACCCAAAACACACAGCCAGGGCAACCAAGGAGTGGCTCCGTAAGAGGTATTCTAAGGTCCTGGATTGGCCTAGGCAGTCTCCAGACCTGAACCCAATAGATAACCCTTGGATGGAGCTGAAACGTAATGTTGCCCAGCGACAGCCCTGAGATCTGAAAGATCTGGAGAAGATCTGTATTGAGGAGTGGGACAAAATCCCTGCTGCAGTGTGTGCAAACCTGGTCAAGAACGCCAGGAAACGTCTGACCTCTGCAACTGCAAACAAACGTTTCTGTACAAAATATTAAAATATGTTATTCTCTTGTATCACATTCTTATTTCATGTAATAAAATGCAAAATAATTTTTTACAAATCAAACAATGTGATTCTCTGGAATTGTTTTTATAAATTCCGTCTCTTACATTCTTTATAGGTGGGAAATCCTGCAAAATTAGCAGTGTATGTGATACCCATTTCCTCCACTGTACAGTATATCTGTATCATATTTGTAAACATGGGTGAATACACTCTTTACTTTACCTTATTTATTGGAGTGCCACTTTTTCGCTATGGTAAGCACAGAGTATTAAAAGCCCCAAACTTTTACATTATTACATAATTCTTAAAGTGACTGTACCACCAGGCCCAGGCTGAAGCACTGGAGGCGGGCCGACCCACCCTTAGTGGAAAGAAACTCCAGGCCCTCCATGACGTGACTCCATTAGAATCAATGGAACCCTATCATAGAGGGTCCAGGGTTTCCTCCACTAAGGGTGGGTCGGCCCGCCTCCATTGCTTCAGCCTGGGCCTGGTGGTACAGTCACTTTAACCTTATAAATAGTAAAACAGTATTAGTGTTTTCATAGTTGTTCCATCCAAAACTGTACAATTATTATAAATGCAACACTACATAACTACATGCATTTAAAATTGTTACCTTGGGGACCTTTATGTGTCACTAACCTCCTGTAGATGTCCCACATCTCTGCACATGTCCCCCTGTAGTTGTTCCACTCATCTCCACTACCACTGCACTCCAGCATGTGTTACCTGCTCTCCATCTGGGCCTCCCTTCTCATATATTGTATGTATTGTAGCATGTGACACATTACCCTTTAATACTGTACAGTGTATTATCCCTCGGAAACAAGAGGGTGCTAATAATGTATAGAGAAAGCTGAGCGGTCATTTACCTTGCACCAAAGTTTGTCGGTGCCCTTTAAGACTATTCAGCAATTTACCTGCAGTTGAATTAAAAAAAAAATCCTCAGCAGTCTACAGCTTTGGTGTCAAATATTAGGGCTGTCAGATTGGTGCATTACTTTGTACAATTTGCCAAATGGGCAGTTTAAAGGGTAAACCCATCCTCACAGCGTATACTAAAAGCATGTTGTACTGTATGTCATATGTGTATTTTCACTTTGTCTAATGTTCCATTTTCTTCCTTTGGCTCATCCTCACTGAATTGTCTGATTTGGGTAGGTGATATATTCCACAATGTAGATTTGTTGGCCTTTGGGATTCTGTATAGTATTATTGCACTACTGTGTATTTCAGAGAAATGTTATTGCTGATAGTCAGACAGCATGCTATCCTGAGCCTCAGAGAGTCACCCAGTGCTGTTTCTTTATCATCACTGATTGTTGAGGGAATCTCTGATGATTGCCTGACTGGTCCTTCTATTACTAGTATAGAGAGCACTGCCAATCATAACAAGCTCACAATGACTCATTGCCTTGTTATTCTACTATACAAAATGCTTGAACTAACACGGCATGGGAACTGTACATGAATGTCGATTTATTGCTGTCGGGCATATCGCAGGCAGCATCTTTAGCCACTCTGTGCTTTCATTTTTTATCTAGCAATGGCCGTGTATAAAGCAGTATAATGGTTCACCGAATAAAGGTTATTCTTCATAGAGTTAGACCATTTTATATAATACTTTGTATACCAATTCCATGCAGTTTTCAAGATCTCTGCTTGCAGTCATTTATTGTTTAAAGGGGTTGGCCACTTTGTAGTAAAATAGTTCAGTATACAGTATAAGTAAGTGTACTCACTGTATATACTGACAGCAGCTCCCTGTGTACCTCATAGAGCTAAAATCAAATTCCCCTCCTCCAGGCTGTGCTGCCCTGCTCTGTGGTGAGTCTGTCCATAAGATGGCTGACATGAACGAGCATGTGACCATGCCCTGCGCCCTGTGTCCACTACTGAGCCTGTATATGCCTATGGTGGACACTTGGGGGCGGCCCATGGTCACATGCTTCTCCATGTCGGCCATGTTATGGACAGAATCACCACAGAGCAGGGCAGCACAGCCTGGGGGAGGGGAGTCTGATTTCAGTTTTATGAGGTACACAGGTAGCTGCTGTCAGTAAGTAAAGTGAATACATTTACTTATACTACACACAAAATAATTTTACTATAAAGTGGCCAACCCCTTTAATTTAAAGTGACACTGTCACACCCATTTTTTGCATTATAACCAGTATAGTCCAGTTGCCTGCTCTTAGTCACATATCTATGTGTACTCCACTACTTGGAAACCAGGAACCTTCTCTGAGAAATGATGAGAGAACATTGGAGAGTGAGAAAGTTAAATTGAGAGGAAAGTAGAAGGGTAAAGAATGGACAGATGGTATTTAAATGCCACTACAAACATTTGCCAAATTTGCCATTTTTGCAGGGACGTCACACAAGTCATTGAACTTGATGACATTTCAGGTTTTTTTTTTTTTTTTTTAAACTACATCTAGAGTGTAATTTTGTATTCACCACTGCATCAGAGCATTATATCATATATATGATACAGTACGTGTAGGATAACATTTCTTGCCATCAGAACAAAAGAAACCTAAACAAAACCCAACAGAACCCATTATAAGTCAGTATGGTTATCCAAACATTATTCTAATATGTCCTATAGCTCCCGTTACAAATGCAGCTACCGTATAACACAGATATAAACAGGGCCTAGCATAGACATATCAGGATGATAGAACTTTTTTCTTATTTAGCATATTCCTTCAACCTCTGATTGTCTTTGCAGTCTGAAGATGACCTGGCTGAGAAGATGAGGAGCAATGAGATTCTGTTGCGTGCCATTGCCACTTATGAAGAAGTGACTGTCCTGCCCAATGTTCCTACAGATCTAGTGAAACTTGCACTCAAGAGAAGAGCCAATCGCCAGCAATTTCTTGGTAAGATGACTTTTGAAAAGCCTTGAAAATGATGGCTGATTTTTTTTCCTGTATGTAGATTGGCAGGACCACTTATTTACAACCGTGTCTATCATATTCTTGTAATTGACTTATCAATGCAGAGCAGAGCTGTTCTCTATATCGAGTGCCTGTTCTAGTGATCCATTTACTGAAAAATCCTTTTGCTATAGATTTTTGGGACATGAGTTTTTTGTGTTGACAGAGGCAGAAGTGCTGGTGACAAGAATCTATGTGTTCTACCTGTTCTTCTCACCAGTCGGGTGGAGATTCAGCCATGTCAGCCACTGGCAGCCATGCTTGTTGCAAATCTGTAGCCTAAACCAAAGTGAAGAAATTATTTATAGCAAAGACCGATTAACTAGGGCTGGGCGATATTGGCCTAAATCAATATCGCGGCTTATCGCATATGTAGCTGCGGTAACGATAATTGGACGATAACTATGACACGCCCCTTTTTACAAGCCACACCCATTTGGCCATGCCAAACTAGGGATATTTTGTTTCAACAAAGTTAAAAAAAAAGTACAGTAACTCAATGAGCAGCAACCCAAGCTACAGTAGGTACACATTACAAGACGTGTATATACAGGTATACAGCATACAGCTATGGACACACCACAGGACGTGTATATATACAGGTATACAGCATACACCTACGGACACACTACATGACGTGTATACAGGTATACAGCATACAGCTATGGACACACTACATGACGTGTATATAGGTATACAGCATACAGCTATGTACACACTACAGGATGTGTATATACAGGTATACAGCATACAGCTATGGACACACTACAGGACATGTATATACAGGTATACAGCATACAGCTATGTACACACTACAGGATGTGTATATACAGGTTTACGGCTATGTACACACTACAGGACATGTGTATACAGGTATACGGCTATGTACACACTACATGATGTGTATATACAGGTATACAGCTATGGACACACTACAGGATGTGTATATGCAGGTATATAGCTATGTACTATAGGGACCCAGAGTACAGGGACATACAGTATATATGATGGGTATATAGTATGTTATGTATAGGTGACAGCACAAAGGCACAGTTATGGGGACACTATGAGTGGCACATTATAGGGGGGCTGTAGATGGCACTGTGCTTACACGCCGTGAAGATATCTATCTTTCTATTCTTATCAATTCTGTCTGTGTCCAAAAGGTAGCAGCACTCAAATTGAATGAAAAAACGTGTAGATTTATTCACAATCCATGTGAAAAACAGGTGACGTTTCTAACCACAACCCTGATCTTTTCTCAAGGCAAATGTCATTTGGCTTGAGAAAAGATCAGGGTTGTGGTCAGAAACGTCACCTGTTTTTCACATGGATTGTGAATAAATCTATTGCTGACTGTTCCCTGGTGCTAATGAGAACTTTACTGGCCGCCCTGATAGCTGCGTTAATAGTGATCAGACTACGGTAGAGATTTTAGGAAGATTTAATGACTGTTAATGATTTTTTATTTAGTGATTGATTTTTAGTGACTCAGGGGCCCCGGCACAGCGTCAATCAACCCGCCCGTCCCAGCGTCCCCGAGCGCCCCGCATCACCTGCCCGCCACGGCACACCGCCCCTGCTTGTCTCAGCCAGTTCCAGCGGCCCGGCACAGCGCCAACCAACCCGGCACAGCGGAGCCCCCACCCGCCCGTCCCAGCGTCCCCCAACCTGCCCGGCATGTCAGAGCGGCACAGTAGTAACTGCTTATGCTCTGACACGCCGGGCAGGTTGGGGGGCGCTGGGACGGACGGGTGGCGGCTCCGCTGTGCCGGCCCTCTGTAACTGGCTGAGACTAGCAGGGGCGGTGTGCCGGGCGGGTGATGCGGAGCACTCTGACACGCCGGGGGGTGGTGGAATGGGCGGGTGGCGGCTCCACTGTGCCGGGCTGCTGGAACTGGCTGAGACGAGCAGGGGCGGTGTGCCGGGCGGGTGATGCGGAGCGCTCTGACACACCGGGAGGTTGTGCTGTGCCGTGTCGGGTTGGTGGGCGCTGGGGCGGACTGAGACGACCGGGCCGCTCTGACACACCGGGCGGGGGTTGGGAGTGGCAGGGGCGCTTAGACACAGTGCCAGTTTCCTATGTGCTGTCTGTGCGTCCCTGCACACACATATGACATGCGGTCCGCTCATCTCTAATGACATCCTCCAACCTGTGCAGCTCAGGGCTCAGACAGCGAAATAGTGAAAATACCGCACATACCGTCCTGGCAAAGTTGAGATCGGTTAACCGATGTCAGAGATGGTATCGGTATTTTCACGGTATACCGCCCAGCCCTACGAATAACCCTTTCCTTTGTTCAATCCAAAATGTTAATAATCACCAGTAAAAAATCTTCTAGAATCCATGCGTTTTTACATGATCATTAAACTCCAGGCCCCCAGTCTCTCAGGATACATAATGCCGGATATGCAGGAACTGTCCAGAGTAGGAGAAGTTACTATAGGGATTCCCATAGAAAACCTCTCCTTTTCTGGAGAGTTCTTGTCTCTGCCAGAGATGGCAGCAGAGAGCACTGTGTCAGACTGAAAAGAAAACAAAATTTCTTGCAGGACATATAGCAGCTGATAAGTGTGGGAAGACTTGAGATTTTTTAATAGAAGTAAATTACAAATCTATTTAAAGTATCACTGTCATTTTAAATTTTTTTGCAGAAATCAATAGTACAGGCGACTTTAAGAAACTTTGTAACTGGGTTTATTAGCCGAAAAAAATGCATTTTTATCATGAAAAAGCAGTTTGAAGCTCTCCCCCCTGTCTTCATTGTTCTCCTATGAGGAGGGGTGGGGTTGAGAAAGATGAGGCACCAAAACAGAACAACAAAGAGTTAATTTACAGCTACATCACCGGGCTATTTCCTCTAAAGTCAGCACTGACCTCTCTGACATCTGAATACCGGCTTTCACACAGCTACTCCTTTGTTCTCTGCTCTCTGCTGCTGACTAATTTCCCTCCTCCCTCCTCCCCTCTTCATAGCACAGACAGGATCCAACTGATGTAAAAAAATCTGGATTTTCTGATAATGAGCAGTGAATGAGAGAGGGGGGGCTGGGGAAAGTCTTTTTGAATGCAGATAATGGCAATTACAAAGTTTCTTAAAATCACCTGTACTATTGATTTCTGCAAAAAAAAACAAAAAAAAAAAAACGACAGTGACGCTTTAACTCTCTGACACCAGTTGAACTGAAAGAAAAAGATATTCGCTGCACAACCCCTTTAATTCACGCTTAAAGGAAAAACTATTTCCAGTAAATGATACTTTGCAGTAGTTGTAGTTTGCATTCTACAGTGTATTGATCAGCCCATTGCAAAAAATCCTTAGGAGACTTGTCAATCATTGTTAATATCAGGATCTCGTGTGAGGCTGTAGCACTCCTCTGCACTGTAGAGTTATATATCTGAATTATACATCTTGATGCTGGCATTTATTTATATCCATGTCAGTAGTAGAGATTTTCCATTCACCTGAATTATACATCTATTATTTACTGTCATTCATGGATAGATAATGACTTTACCTTCAGAAACAATTGGAGTTGTATAAATTGCTTTTAGCCATGTGTACCTACACTAGCAGCATAGGGGACACTTAAAAGTCTATGAAAACCTGCATCTCTGTACAGATTGAGAATTAGAATTCATTGGGGTGAATGCTGTAAAGGTCTGAACTCTGTAATTACCAAGTGACATGGACTGGAGGCAAGGTGTTTATACCATGCTGCCGCACCGATGACAGGACAAGTGGCACGGCCTGATTACTCAGTGGACTCGGCGTTCCCGCCATGCATACATTAATAACACACAAGTGTAATGAAAATGACAAACCTACTGGAACAAAACATTTCCATTATTACCTGGACTCAGTCTCATTTATGCAGCCAGGGATCTGCTATTAAGATGCATAGCAATGAAATCATATGTTTTCTGCTGCAGTGAAACAACACTGGAATGAACAAATGGTACTTATGGTGTATGAGTTATCCAAACACTATACAAGAGCATTGAGCCTTTTGTCGGTTCGCTCGTATTGGTGTCTACGTTATAGGGGTACTCATAAACTAGTGCCAGAAAGATTTGTAAACTTGTATTTGAAGCTGTCCAGTACTTATCATCTGCAGCATGTCCTGCAGGAAGTAGTGTATTCTTTCCAGCCTAACAAAATACTCTCTGCTGCCACCTCTGTCTGTGTCAGGAACTGTCTAGAGCAGTAGAGGCTTTCTATGGGGATTTGATACTGTTCTGAACAGTTCCTGACATGGACAGAGGTGGAAGCAGAGAGTATTTTGTCAGACTGGAAAGAAAACAACACTTCCTGCAGGACATACAGTAGCTGTTAAGTACTGGAAGACTGGAGATTTTTTAAATAGAAGTTATTTACAAAGCTATATAAACTGCTGACACCAGGTGATTTGAAGCATTTTTTTTTTTACTGGAGTACCCCTTTAAGAAGCTTCATCCTTCTCCCCCACATCCTTATAATTTATTGACAGAAAAATTGCACACACAATTGTTAGCACTAATGCAGTCGTGATAGAGCATGGATCCGATAACGCAGGAAATTTTTTCCAAAGACTCCTTTCCTTTAACCCTTAGGGGACACAGCCAGTTTTGGTGTTTATGACACAGCCAAATTTTTCCAATATGACATGTGTCACTTTATATATTAATAACTCTGGAATGCTTTTACCGATCCTTGTGGTTCCAAGATTGTTTTTTCGTGACATATTCTACTTTATGTTAGTGGTAAATTTAGGCCGATACCTTTAGCTTTTTTTTGTGAAAAACTCCAAAATGTTGTGAAAAATTAAAAAAAAATATCAAAAAGAAAAAGAGAAAGCACTGAATCAGCACACCCAAGACGATATATCAAAAGAGTCAAATTTTATTAGAGTACTCTAATAAAATTTGACTCTTTTGATATATCGTCTTGGGTGTGCTGATTCAGTGCTTTCTCTTTTTCTTTTTGATATTCATAGTTCCATTTTTTTAGTACTGTAGCACCCCTTTCTCTTTTGTTATTGTCTGTGGTGCCCTCCCTTTCTGTTTACTACAAATTAAAAAAAAATGCATTTGTCTAAATTTGAAAGTCTCTGCTAATAAGGAAGATAGTTATATCACATAAATTATTGATTAATTCATATCTATAACATGTCTTCTTCATATTGGCAGCATTTGGTGAACACAATTTAACTTTTTTAGGATTTTAGGGGCTGCAATTGTTTAGTAGTAATTTTCAAAATTTTCGTGAAAATTTAATCTCAGAATTTTTTAGGGACGAGTTCAGTTTTGGAGTATATTCTAGAGGCCTGGATACTAGAAACGCCCATAATTCACCCCATTTTGGACTCTTCACCCTTTGAAGTATTAAAATTGACATTCATACAGTTTTTTAACCCTTTAGGCATTTCACAGGAATAACTGCAAAGTAAGTGTGAAAAGTAAAAATTTCAATTTTCTTTGCAGACATTCCAATTCAATCCTATTTCTTTCATACCGCACAGCTATAAAAAGGAAAATGTAATGAAATATTTATTCCTCTGAGTCTGCAGTTTTTACAAATACCCCATTTGTGAACGTAAAGTGTTGTGCGGGCGCACAACACGGCTCAGAATAGAAGGACCAACCTTTTAATTTTGGAGTGTGGATTTGGCTGGAATAAATGTAGGAGAACATGTTACAGTTACAAACCCCCCTAGTGCCGAGACAGTGGAAGCCCCCCAAAAGTGACCCCATTTTGCAAACTACACCCCTTAAGGAATGTAACAAGTGGTACAGTGAGCATATAGACCTCACAGGTTTTTCACAGTTTTTTGCAAAAGTGGCCTGTGAAAATGAAAAACCACATTTTTCACACTTATGCATTGGTGAAACCCCAAATTTTTCAAATGTCAAAAAGCCTGAAGGAGAAAAAGCCCCCCAAATTTTGTAAAGCAATCTCTCCCGAGTACAGAAATAACCGATTTGTGAACGTAAAGTATCATATGGGCGTACAACAGGGCTCAGAAGAGAAGGAGCACCTCTGTGTGTGTGTATACTCCTGCTGTAGCAGTAAATGCACGGACGTTTACTGACACTTACTAACGGACACTGACTGACGCTTACTTACACTTACTAATGGACGCTGACTGACACGGACACTGACTGACTAACAGACGCTGACTGACGATTACTGACGGACGCTGATTGATGCTGACTGACACTTACTTACGGAAGGTGACTGACTAACAGATGCTGATTGATCCTTAGTAATGGACACTGACTAAATCTCACTTAGGACGCTGACTGATGCTGACCGACACTTACAGAAGGTGAATGACGCTTACGGACACCTACTAATGGACGCTGACTGATGCTGATTGACGCTTAGGACACATACTAATTGATGCTGACTGACTCTTACTGACACCTGCTAATGGACGCTGACTGACAGACACTGAATGACGCTTACTGAGTTTTATTGATGGACACTGACTGAAGCTTACTGACTACTAAGGGACTAGCTTACTAAGGGACTCTGACTGATACGTACTGATGGACACTTACACTTACTGTCACTTACTAAGGGACGCTGACTAAAGCTTACTAATGGTCGTTTACTGAACTGACGCTTACTAAGGGGTGCTGACTGACGCTTACTAAGGGGTGCTGACTGACGTTTACTAAGGGGTGCTGACTGACGTTTACTAAGGGGTGCTGACTGACGTTTACTAAGGGGTGCTGACTGACGTTTACTAAGGGGTGCTGACTGACGCTTACTAAGGGGTGCTGACTGACGCTAACTAAAGGACGCTGACTGATGCTTACTAAGGGACGCTTACTAAGGGACGTTGACTGACGCTTACTAAGGGACGTTGACTGACGCTTACTAAGGGACGTTGACTGACGCTAACTAAGGGACGCTGATAAACACTTACTAAGATCTCCCTTATTACTGGGAGATCACAGGGGAGGGGGTATTTTTTTATTATGTATGTGTGTTTGTGTGTGTGTGTGTGTTTTTACACTCCATGGATGCAGGCTCTGATTTCATCACAAAGTGAGGGATCAGAGCCTGCATCCATGCTCTGCCCTCCAGTAACGATCATATACTGTGATTGACAGCTCTGATCACAGAGCTGTCAATCACAGTATATGGCAGCATGTAACAGCATCTTTAGACTGATGCTGGTACATGCTGCTGCAGCAGGAGGGGGTCACAGCAGAGATCACTTTTCTCCCTCCTCCTTGCAGCAATGGCTCCCCGGTCCCAGAACTCACTGTGAGCTCCGCGATCCGGCAAACTATTACTGCAAGGAGGAGGGAGAAGAGCGATCTCTGCCGGGACACCCCATCCGACACCCGCCTGCCGCCGCTACTCTGCCCGACAGGAAGATAGAACAGCGGAGGGACACAAATCAGCTGGAGGGGGTAAGGAAAAGGACATGGCAGCGGAGGGGGGGGGCGGGATCGGGGAACCGGGACGGAGTGGCAGCGGCCGGGGGATAGGCAGCAAGGAGGATATGGCATCATGCGGAGATCGGGGGACACGGCAACGGGGGGCGGCGATGTCGCAGTCAGCGGGGGGAGCTGGTTAGGGGGACCGGTATGTGTGACATGGGGGGGTTTCGGGGGGCGGTGCAGGGGGCCGGCAATGGACCGCAGAGCAGGAGGGAGGTCTGCCCCAGCTTCCCCCGGATCTCAGCAGAGACCGGGATCGGGGGTTTAATACTGTCTTCACCGGGATCAGTGGAACGTTACCGATCCACTCATGCCGGTGATCGCCTGTGCCAGACCCCTTCAGGGGGTCCAGCGGCACCTACACTAAACTGTCAGCTATCAGCTGACAGTTTAGCTGCGGCTCCCGGTCACTGTTTATGTAAACAGTGAGCACCGGGAGTCGGGAAGTTATTGTACGTCCTGGTGCGGAAAGTAACCTCCTGCCAGGACGTACAATAACGTCCTGGTGCGGCTAAGGGTTAAACAAATCATTGAACACCTGTTTATCTTCATAAGGAAAACAATTTTATACAGTATAACTTCTCGGCTCTGTTTTTACACCCCAGGCCGCATGCGAGGATCTATACTTACTCTTCAGAAGTTAGTACAGCTCTACCCTGAAGATATATCACTCAGAAATGATCTTGGGGTTGGCTACCTTTTGCTTGGAGATAATCAGAAAGCCAAAGAAGTATATGAAGAGGTAAATGGAGTACCATAGAGTAATTTGTGTGAGCCCCCCAAGGGGGGTTTCCAGTTTGTTTTGACTGTTTAAAATTTTTAGAATGTTTAGAATTCTACATATTTAGAATTTTTACGTTTTGAATTTTGTCAACAAATATAAATTGGCAGATTGTATGACTAGCTTCAGATGTGAAGCTTCTCAAATAATGTAGACAATGGGGGAAATTTATCAAACATGGTGTAAAGTGAAACTGGCCCAGTTGCCCCTAGCAACCAATCAGATTCCACTTTCATTTTCCAAAGAGTTTGTGAGGAATGAAAGGTGGAATCTGATTGGTTGCTAGGGGCAACTGAGCCAGTTTCACTTTACACCATGTGTGATAAATCTCCCCCAATGTTTTTTGGATGGGCTGTTAATATGTGCTTTTTTTCCTGGGGCAAGGTTGGGGTTACCCTTTGTACCTCCACCAGACCTCTCCCTCTGGAGAGTATTATCTTATAGTCTCATCCACTTAGCTGTTTGTGGGTGACACTCTATAAAGCCTCTTTGTTCTACTGACTCCAAAATCGCAGGGGCCAGGCCTACTCACATGAGTGTAACATTTGCATAGTTTTAATCTTTTTATGACACCATGGATACGTTGAGCACTATTTTTAATCTCTAGATGCAGAAAGTTAAATTTAACATGTAAGGCTGGGTTCACACTACGTATATTTCAGCCAGTATTGTGGTCCTCATATTGTAACCATAAACCAGGAGTGGATTGAAAACACAGAAAGGCTCTGTTCACACAATGGTGAAATTGAGTGGATGGCCGCCATTTAATGGTAAATATTTTGTATTGAAATAATGGCAGTTATTTACTGTTATATGGCGGCCATCCACTCAATTTCACCATTGTGTGAACAGAGCCTTTCTGTGTTTTCAATCCACTCCTGGTTGAGGTTGCAAAATACTGACCAAATACTGACTGAAATATACTTTGTGTGAACTCAGCCCAAGGCTGGGTTCACACTACGTATATTTCAGTCAGTATTGTGGTCCTCATATTGCAACCAGTGGTATAGGGGGAAGGTTCCCGCAGGGAGGAGGAGGGAGGAGCGCTCCTGTTTACTGAGCCGCTCCCCCCTGCGCCTGGCGGCATAAGCAGTGGAATCGCAGGCAAGTGATATCCATAACCCAGCTACAGCTCCCATCACCTGCTCATACTATAAGCAGATGATGGGAGCTGTAGTTCAGTGTATATGCGGCGGATCGTCGGGAATGCGGCGGATTGGCGGGCTTACTGTGATATCCTAATATATTGAATGAATACATTTATGCAATACTTTGGGGAGCAGGGACACTTGCTCCCCAAAGTATTCCATAGATGTATTCATTCAATAAAGCACTGTACACTACATTACATTACATAGAAATCCATAGAAACAATAAAGTCCAATAGACTTCTATATAGAGAGCGCCCCCGGCTGGACACTCCATAGGAATTACACCTTTCGTCGTGACGTCACTGGTTCTGAGAGAATTCTAACCCTTCCTGATCTACTAAATTAAGGGAAATAGCCCTATATGTGCATTTCCCATAATTAATGTACATTAGAAATTTGTATAACTTTTCATAAGTAACAACATATCAAAAATTTATTTTGGCCGGACTTCTCCTTTAAAGGGGAGTTGTTATTTTCCCCACCCCGCCTTATTTATAGATTTTGCTGTTTGGGTATGAGAAGAAATTAATCAAGGTTGGTGGGCAGGCAGAGGCCACCATGAATCTTGGGGTTCGGGCAGAATAAAAATGACAGGTTCCCTTTAAATTCTAGTCATGGAATTCATATAGGGCACTATATAGGGGTATTGTGGAGATTTTATTTTTCTATTTAACTCTGCTCAGCGCTCAGTAACATAGAAAAAAATGACTAGCGCCCCCCCCCCCCCATTGCTAATATATCTGTGTCAGTCCCCCACCGCACAGCACTTTGTTGTGTCTCTATTTCACACAAGGACCTTCCCTCTTAGCCAGGTGAGACACCACTTTGTCTACTGATTTACTGAGCAAATAGGTCCTTGTGCAACAAAGACACCAAGAACAGAGTCTTAAGCACCTCCGACACTGGCCGATTACACGCAAGACCATGTAAAAGGACTAGAGATAACTGAATTTACAGTAATAGCAAAGCGCCTCATTATCTCTGCAATCCGCTCATCAGCCGACTTCCATTAAACTGATTGCCACTCTGTACCACGTGGCACATCTCCCAGTCTCCCAGGATTGGATTCAGCTTTTCCTAGCACCCGTGGAGGAGCAGCATTCAGTTAAATGGAAGCAGGCTAATAAGCGGTTGCAGAGATAATGAAGCGCTATTACTGTAAATTCGCTCACTCTAAAAAGGACCCTTAGCTGAGAAATAACTTGCAAGGGAATTACTGTTTGGCAAGAGCATACAAAAGAATCCTTTTTTATATTTTTGTATTCCCTTTTCTTGTTTTAGGTATTATCGTTGGACCCTAGTAATGGATTTGCCAAAGTACATTATGGGTTCATCCTCAAAGCAGAAAATAAAATTTTTGAAAGCATTCCTTATTTAAAGGTAACCAACATGGGTGATATACTTTCTTCCTAATTAGTATAATCATGAACTGTTATTATATAATTAGGTCCCATTCCTATCATGCTTTGGGCTATTTTGCTGAGATATGTAAGGATACTGGCAAGAAGTATTCATGTTATGCCCTAGTCCCATAAGAAGCTGTTTTTTATGGTGAAACATGTATAGTTCTGATTGATTTGGATGGAATAACATGATTTGTGTAACATCACTGAGTTCAGTAGTGTAATAGTAGAGTGGTTGGGAATCCAGATACTACCGCACCAGCAAAAAGTCACTGCGTGTTTTAAACACAAAAGACAATAATGAGAAAAACTACAACTCAGGTCGGTTTTTGATAAATCTGTTTTGTTGTTTGACCCACATTTCTACATTTTAGTGTAGACTTGTTAGTAATGGCTGGGTTATTATAGGAACCGAATGGCCCCTTAGGTTAATAGCCTATTTCAGTGCAGTTTATTACCTTACCAAGTGTGTTTTGGTCCTAAAGCTAGGATTTGGGACCAAAATCTTTATGTATCAGGACAAATGCTGCTGTGCATCCATTGTACACAACTAGGGATGGTCCGAACCGAGTTCGGTTCGGGTTCGTACGAACCCAAACTATCGGTAATGATTCCCGCTGTCTGCCCGCTCCGTGCAGGGGGCGGATCCAGCGGGAGGACCGCCTGGAAAACTGGGATACAGCCATAGCCATAGGCTGTATCCCAGTTTTCCAGGCGGTCCTCCCGCTGTATCCACCCGCTCCACGAAGCGGGCAGACAGCGGGAATCTGATGCCGAGCGTTCGGGTTCATACGAACCCGAACCTCGGAGGGTTCGGACCATCCCTATACACAACGTATACAAAAATAGGGTTGACCATGTTTTTCTGTCCGTTAAAAGTAACCAAATATAAACGGATATGTGAAACGGATGGGAAAAACATAGTGTGGACCGAGCCTTAGTTGTTTGCTCCATGTCCAGTAAGACCGTTAGGGGCACTTAGGCAGCATTAGGAGCACTGCTCCGCCCACCTAGCACCGATCTGCCCTTGCCGGCCTACCCCTTCCTAATGATAATCAATGGAGCGGACCAGCCGGATCGTCTATGTGGAAGTGGGGCAGTGCTCCTAACTGTGGCCTAGTGCCCCTAATGGTGTTACCGGACTTTGGAGCAAACCAGTAACTCTCCTTGGCGTCTCCTTCTTAATGGGGAGATAACCTGCTGATAGTTTCCCTTTAGGGTAGCTTCACACACACCGTATCGCTGCGTATTTTCTGCTGCGATACGCAGCAGAAACGCAGCAGATTAGATCTAAATAACTGAACACAGCATCAAATCTGCACCATCAAATCTGCTGCAGATCTGCTGCGTATCTGCTGCGTATACGGTGTGTGTTCACAGTCACATGTAGGCAGTGTTTGATGTATTAAAGTCAGTGAATGTACTATGGTATACTGGCGATGTAGCTTGCAATTGTGATGTGAATGGGGCATATTTCTGAAAACACTTTTTTATTTTTATTTTTGTATTTGTTTTGTTAGTTGTCAATGGCATTTATAAAACTGATAATGCTATTTCACCTGGAGAAGCACAATACTTCTTTAAGCTATTAAAAAGGCCCACAGTCGGCACACTATAAAATTAGGGTAATATAAAAAGTTTTCCTCCACCCAGTATTTTTGTGGTATGTCTTTTGTTGACTATATTGTGGTGTAGAGGTTAATAGAACTTTACATTAGTTACCATAGAAAGTGTCAACATGGGGTTCTCTACGTCTAGGAATGTTTATTGTATCGGAATATCTAAGAAAATATTTTCTAAAACAAGATGAAAAAGATTGAAGGGTCTGTGATTTTATGTCCCAGTGACATTTATTTATCTCTTCTATTATAAATTGACAATAATGGTCATATTTCAGGAAGGCCTGTTGTCTGGTGAACCTGGAACTGATGATGGTCGGTTTTACTTTCACTTGGGGGACGCCTTGCAGAGAGCCGGAAACAAAGAGGTATATAATTTACTAGAATAAAAATGGGGGATAGCTGTCATCATGCACCCATTCTCTGAAAGGGTTTCCCAGAAATAATACTTATTTTAATTGTCTAATTAAAGGCCATATATTATTATATATTTTATTACCTTTTTGTGCTTGGTCTTTTATGCTTTCCTTCTGATCTGTTCTCTGCATTGTCCTACTTCCTGCCTAGTGTTTATCTTCCTGTTTCTGCTATCCACTCTAGCTTGGAATTCAGCCAACTGCATCTCCCTACCACCATACCCACAGGTGCCTCCCATCTCATCTTTAGTGTTCATATTGTTAGTGTTCAGTCTGACTGTGAGTTGAAAAGACTAAGCTAATAGCATCATAAGAATAGCTTAGCTACTGGTAATTGTGGTTATTAGATCTGTAAACCATAATAAAACACACAAAAACTATAGTTTTTATACAGCCAGATGTTAGGTTGCTATAAATGCTTCTATTGAGCAGTGCCAAAGATTTGTGCCATCCAAAGATTTTCTTTAGGCGTTATACAGCCCAAATCATATCTGATGCTGCACACACACACTTCTCAATAATCTCTAAAGAAGTGATGGGCCAACCATTATACTTGTTTTCTCTCATCCCCAAATATTCAAAATTCAGTAATCTTCAATGTTCCAATATTTTTCAGGCATACGTATGGTACGAGGCCGGCCACAAGAAGGGACATTTTGCCTCTGTCTGGCAGAGGTCATTGTACAATGTGGATGGACTCAAAGCCCAGCCATGGTGGACTGCAAAAGAAACTGGCTACACTGACTTAGTGAGGGTAAGCCTGAAACAGACATTGCACTGAAAACAATCAGACATGGTACATAGCAGACACAGTTGTCATGCTTCTCTATGATCCCATACTTCTATGTGTATTACAACAAGGACTGACAGTTGGCATAGGTGTTTATTGTCATTAACTCCTTAGTATATCTGTTTTTTTTAGTGGAAGGCAATTGCATGTCGGAGAACACCCGCCACTGCAGAATTTCTTTTTGCACTTGGGGATTCCACATAATCTATTCTCTCTCTGTTGTTTCAGTAAAGAGCAATCTTTTATTAAAGTGTATGGAATATACCCATGCAGGAAATTTGTAGCTCTGGATCAGATAAACTCAGCTCTGACCCTTATAGAGATATATTAGGAAAGTAATCAGTATGTTAAACCCAAAAACAGCACAATGATAAATGGAGAATGTTCACTTTAAGCCATATGCTTACATAAAGCTTCCTTTTTTATACTCTTATTCAGCAAAGGAATCTACTACATAACTACTATCATTTACTGTATGATATATGATGATTTTATTGTATGTCATCCAATGCAACACTAGAATAAAGACATGTTACAATTGGTTTGTATGGTATATTAGGAGAATAAAGAAAGCATTGGGGCAGATCACCTTTTAAATATCGTTGAATAAAAAATCAACATTTACTGTAAACACCTGTAAGCACTGCAGGTCACCTGAATAGCCTATCGGCAAGGGTGCCTGGTGTCAGCACCCCAAAGTTATTGATAGGCTATCCTGAGGATAGGCAATCAATTGTAAAGTCCCAGAAAAGGTCCATATGAGAATATTGTTTAAAATAGATGTAGGAGCTCCAGCTTCAGATTGGGAACGGACTAATATTCTAGTGGACTTAATAGTAATTAAGGTCCTGCAGCCTGGCTATAAGCTGGTTATTAAATTTCAAAAATATAAAAAAATATAAACAAAAAAAAAAACAGTCCTGAATTTCATGCTGACTGACCCATGAGTCATTGGAAATTCCTGGTGGTTTGTGCCTGCTCCTTAGCCTTGATTGATAGATCTACAAAAGGAAAAGGAAAAGAAAAGATCTACAAAAGGAAAAGAACTATCAATCAAGGCCGATCCCAGAGTGAACCCACCAAGAACTGCCCTGATGAAGTTATGAGTTATGAGGAAGAATGACGGTGATGACAAGATTCCTTTAAGTCCTGCTAGGGACACCTCAAATATTTACACTCTTTGACTATGTTCACACAATGCCGCAACAACGGCCGTTGTTTGGCACTGAAAAACAACGGCTGCTGTTGGGCTGAAAATTGCATTAATTTCAATGCACAATGGCTAGAAATTGATATGTTGATTATTTCCACGGCCATACCTTGACAACGACTATTGTTAAGTACACTGTGTGAACAACGGCCGATGTTTGCATTGACGAGAACGGATGTTGTTTTAATTGCAAACAATGGTCGTTCATGTCATAAAAAATATATTGTGTGAACATACAGTAGCCTTAAGGTGGGGTTCATATAAACCCTGCCCCTTCTGTGGTCTGTTTGGAGGACTGTCTTACCAAAGGACCTTTTGAAAGTATGTATGTACAAGGATATCTGTTTCCATGTAGCAAATGCCTTACGTTTATTTACTTACTCTATAAAAGATTTCAGCTATTAAAAATATATTGATTCCCAGTGTGATTCATTCATACAAGAAATTGAGATGTTGGTAATTAGAATGGTATTGTTCTGTGCCTCAAAGGGAAGGCAGCTGGAGAACGCTGTAGTAAGCCATACTTATTATCACATTCTCAATAAACCCTTAAAATACCAGTAAAATAGACATTTATCACTATGAACATTGGCCATGAATATTGAGCATCATCTTATTCATCAGATTGATTAGCAGCCGCTCAGTTATTCACAGTACGCTGCTCTCCTGCTCTGCGGCTGAGACTCTGCCTTTGATACACCGCATTTAGATTCAATATATTTTATACCTGGCTTCTCTTTATAATGAGATTGTGCGATATATTCTCCCAACTTTGTTCTAGGTGTGAAATCCTTAAAGGGATCCTTTGGCAGCAGTTCTTTTATTTTAAATGTGTAAACCAGCATAAAACATAAACATGCTAATTATTCTCTCGGACCATTTGCTCATCCATCCCTCCCTGATGTGACTCTGTATAACTCCTGGTGGGTGGGCATTCATTTCATCTTGTCCTCATGTGAGTGCAGGGCAATATCTCCCTACACTTTAGAACCAGACCGCTGCCCTATACTATTTTTCTTTATTTTTTTTTAGGTATCTCAAGGGTTGTGCCGACATAATCCTATAAATGCTCAATATATATTTATGGTATCCCTACATTCAGTGAAAGGGTATGGAAGAAAAGGTACACCATGCATAACTTGCTAATACTGCCTGCAAGAACTTGTCATACAGCAATAACAATGGTGGAAGACAGGTGGAACATGTATTAAAATACCAAGTATACATCCCAACATGTTTAATCATTAATGCGACTCTGTACCCACAATCTGCAGGTGATGCAGTTATTGTCCTAAAAAACAACTTTTAAACTTCCAGCCCTGTGTCAAATTGGCATGGCCTGGAGTGTCTATGCCCTACGCCTTGCACCTCCCCTCCGTCCCTCCTTCTCTTCCTCTTCACCATTAGGAATGCCCCAGGAAGGATTTCTCCTAATCATCACTTGTCTGAACATTGTTAAGGTACCTGTGCAGTGTTCTGACAAGTGAATGGGAGAAATCCTGCCTGGGGCATTCCTAATGACGAAGAGGGACGGAGAAGCGGTGCAAGCCTAGAGCACAGATACTCTAGGCCACGCCAATTTGACACAGAGCTGCAAGTTTAAAAGTTGTTTTTTAGGACAATAGCTGCATCACCTGCCGAATGGACCCCAGGACAGATCATGGATTAAAAGCTCAAACGCAGCTATCCGAATGTACAAGCAGTTTGGGGGGGGGGGGGGGGAACTGTGGGTACAGAGTCGCTTTAGTCCAGAGTTCCATAACTCATGTAGCCCAAGAAGTGCTGTGACGGGCCAGCGGCACTACTGAAACATATTGGTGTACAAAGGTTTTTAGTTATTTCCATTATAATACATGGCTCTGGCAGGTCCTCTATGAGCTGAGGCTGATAGCTGCTAGGTAAGGGTGGCTGCTGTTTTGTGCACTTGACCTTTGTATGTTGCTTCTTTTCTTTTCATGTCCTTTGAGAACAGATAATATACGGATGAACATCTCACTTAATCACAGACAACATCATGGGCAAACATATAGGTTAATGTAGATCTTACTGGTACACCTGTGGCCATAACAATCTGTAATGTGGCAGAAACAATATAAGTTTCCCTGTGGCAAGAACTTAGGTGAAGAATTCAGGAAAGTTGAAAGTCCTCTGAAATGATGGATGGAGCTCAACAGCCCCCAGATTGTCCACTCAAAATGAACATTATTATTCTTTGGTTGCCCTTTAGCTATCAATTTATCAAAGCATTTCTGCTGGGAAATAACAAAGTACAGATGAGTAAAGTTTCAGTAGAGAGCTGTCTTCTCCGATGATGAATTCTAGATATGAGGCCAAGCATAACCATGTTACCTGTTTACTGCAGCACCTCTCATGTCACACTAAAGTACATACAGAGAGCAGGGTTTGTCCGACATCTATCATATCTATGGTCTGCTCTTCCCATCTAGGGAAATTGCTGGAAAGACAGATGCTTCTTCCGATCCCAGGATATTGACCCTTCCTTTTATCATCATTTTATCACCCTAAGTATCTAGCCATTTGTCATGATCGGAAAAATGAATTTAGGCTTTTTTTTTCAGGGGGATTTTATTTGCTTTACAGTAAAATCCCTATGATCACCCCCCTTACATGCTAGACATTATAAAGGTTCTGGATCTACACTTATTCAGGTTATTATTCTAGTAATAATCAGCTATAGAAGAAATATGTGTCCCCCTTTGTCACTGGCTCTTAGCACTTCTTATACTTTTATACGTTCAGAACGTCAGTCATCCTGTAACCCCCCGGATTACAGAAGGAAAGACTAAAGTAAAGCTAAATATTTACTAAAACAGTAAGTTAAGATGCTGTAATGTAACCATTCCTGGACATGAGGCATCACCTAGAGGCAGCTTGGCCGCTATAAAAATCGAATACAAATCTCTATCTATTATAGTCTTTATTAGTACTGGTCTCTTGTATGTAATAAAGGGACTTTTGAGCCCCTCAAGTTCAAGGGTCTGGATGTGGGGGCAGTCTTTGCACCCTCTTTATTTATACCCCTGATGTGCATCTGTTTAATAAAATAAGCGTAAATGAAGTATTAGCTGGCTAATATCTGTGTAGCCATCCAATCATCTAAAGTGTATGGGGCCTTCTGACCTTCCCCAGACAGATGATGTAAGGCCCATATCCCACTGCCTAATTTTTCTATGTAAGGGCTCGTTCACACGGAGTAAAACAGCTAGAATTCTCCGCCGCGGACTTTGCTCGGTATCCCGTCTGTCTCAGTGTGTCAGTGGGATGCCTTACGCGCCTCCGCTCAAAGAACTGACGTTTAGATTCTTTGAGCATAGAGCGGAAATGCACGAGGCATCCCACTGACACATTGAGGCAAAAGGGAATTCTGCCTGTTTTACTGAATATACTGAATTTTACTGAATTCCGCCTGTGTGAACTTACACTAAGGGAGTGCCTATCTGCTAGATTGGCGCTTGCTTTCTGAGCCCATTACATTGCTCGATGGTCGTGCAGATATATATATATATATATATATATATATATATATATATATATATACACACAATTAGTGATGCTTATTTTAAAAATATTAACGTCCACACTCCGTGTCCTCCCCACTCATCACAGATGCTGTCAGCATGTCTGAAGCCATCTCTAAAGTGACAGGCCGCTCAGCCAAATTACTGGCCGAGACAGGGTTTTTAAACTTGCTGAGAAACAATGATCAGCCGATGATCAGCTCTTCGGCTGATCATTGTCTTTATTAAGGCCATTGGATTTCAGTGTGCCCTGATCTTTTTTCTCTGAAGGAAGATACAACAGCACTAGAAGTGTCTCCTCTCCCCCCATGCAGAACATATGAATGCTCTGGGAGCTGTGCAGGTACATGTATGGAAGGATTGGGAGAGCGATGTTGTCTGCACAGAGCGATGTGCAGATGATAACAAGCTTCTATTGGCCCCAGAAGAGATCAACCGGTGAGCAAGCGTTTTCTCACCCATCAACTGCTTGCTCGCCTTTTTACAAGGACCAGTTATAAGAAGGAAGCTTTTCTATGAATGTTCATTTGCCCGATAATCGGCCATTGTAAAGGAAGTCACTTTCTAGTCAATGTAGTGGTGGGATCCTTTGAACTCTTTGAACTCTCTTTAGTGTTTTACAGTCAGCAACAATGACTTTGTGTCTGTTCTTTTTGACTTCTTTATACTTCTTTATTGCTTTTTTGTTCCAGGACTTGTAATGAAAAATATCTGACATACCATGGCAGGCAGGGGGGTGGTGAGATGTAATTCTGTAACGTTATCATTATCGTCGTGCATCAGAAGTGACTGTTTATGTGACTGGAGGATAACATTTTACTTTATGTATTTGAGAACTCTTTATAATATTTCATTTTCATTTTACGTCTCCTCAGTAATGAATGTTAGTCCAAGTTCAGCGTAGGTGTAAAACTGCTTTGGGGACACACAGTACTGTCATAATATAAAGCTCATTAGCTCCTCGGAGACAAAGCCTCTGTCATGCTATCGCTTCGCAGACGACAATCTGAGTCTTTTCATCTACAGTCAAAGCATGACAATTACCGTGTAAAAATGAATCTGTCACCTACATACAATGCATTGATATTTACTTGTATGTGCTATACAATGTACATTTCATTCTATATTTACACGTCAGAAAATCAGTAGTGTTGTATGAAGAACTGTACAAAGAGAGTCTCCATTCCATCAAGTAGGACAGGTTTTAAATTTAATGGACAAAAGTAATAAGAGATGAGTCTTTAGAACTAATGTCTTACAACATATTTATTCCTGCTGAAAGTTCCCCGTAGCCCCCTACCTCCTCTGTCTAACGCCATTCTTGTGATCCTTCTAAGCCACGCCTTTTTTAGAAATTAGATCCAGTAAAAATATGTAAATTAGCTCCTTCGCACTGTTTGGCCCACCTGCCGACTCTTATGGTCACGCTTACTTGTATATTGTATATTCAAGAATCCATAAGCAGGCTGGTCTTCCAGTATACTGAAATATGCATCAATGATGGGACTGTATGTGGTGGCAGGCAGGCCGAATGGTGCACTGGGGAGACCGAGGAATTCCCTTAGTGCACCAAAGGAGCTAATTTACATATTTTACTGTATCAAATTTCACAGAGATGGCGGAACTTAGAAGGATCTCAAGAGGGATGCTAGATAGAGGGGCGGGGGCTACCGGGAACTATCAGCATTAACCTATACTGATTTTTCCTTTAAGGTACATCTTTAATCACTGATGGATGAACAATTGTTCTGCCATTGGTTCTCTTCCTCTTGCTATGCCTTATCTCTCCCAGAACAAAGGAATGGGGGTGATTTTCCATCACGTCCAACCCCTATCACTACTGACCTCATCTGTCAGTGGTCATTTGGGACAGCCCTATACACCTTATATTAACAGCAAACCCACAGGGATCTGAGAGTACAGCTGTCAAAAGTCTTAAGTATGTCGAAACCTATGGAAGAGGTAGTCTCACCATACTTTTTTTAAAAGGTTTTATTTATGCAGTTTTCCAATACGAACAACCATTGAACATAACCAGAACAAACAATACGCCTAACATCGGCGTCAGATCATAACATATGAAATTAGTCAGTGGAATGCTTATACAGAGCAATAAAAGAGTACTGGTTCGCTAAGCTTACAGTGAGTAGCTACCACTGGATCCCTAATCAAAATCCGAACCTTGGTCCCTGATGGCATCCCGTTATGTAAACAGTAACAGTAAGGAGAACAGCTCGATGCCCAGGGCCCGAAGTAAAGGAGAAAAGAAAAAGACCGCACAACACACATCAACATTCATACCGCATTCATACTCTGCGGCACTCCCGCCCACCGTCCCCAATCCAAAAGGGCAAGCCAGGCCACCCCCACTCACGTAGTCTCACCATACTTGATAATATTAAATAGATGTTTAAAAAAAAAATGTCTTGGATATGTCTGCCAGCTATATACTTGTAAGGTGGATGTATATGTCCCTCTTCCTTCCTGCTTCTCATACACTGACTGGAGCTGCTACCATGGAATCTGAGCCCAGGGATTGCTCGACCAACAGTACGACTTCTGTCTCCTGTCATACGCTTATCTAAAGTGACTTTCGTTCAGAATGAGGTGGGAATCTTATAGTAGGGCAGCAGGACGCATAAATGATAGCTGTATCGTTCTTGCAGCCATTAAAATGCAAAAACTGGACAATTATCAGGTGAATGGGTATTCCCAGAATACTTGTTAACAATAATCATCTCATGTAAAAGAGCCCTTAGATTCAGCAGGTGTGAAAAGCACTAGGATAATCAGGGTACCGGAGGCTACAAATTGATAGAAATAAGTTTTTTGTTTTTCTCTCTTTAGTTTTGTGCGCATGTAAGGGCATACAACATGGATAGGCATCTGGGACCCATATAGCAAATCTCAGAATGGGTCCCACTGAGAGCCCTTTATAAAAGATAAGCTCCTTATGCTAGTGCAACCATGCTTCCTGTAGCGCTCATGTGCCGCTACGTTGTGTAAGTTACTGCATTGCCTGCAATGTTTGGAGCCTGTACCAACTGACATCAAGAAGCTTGTAAGATCCCATTGATGTTAATGGGGTCTGTTGGGTTTTCACTTGCATGTCTAGCAATGTAACGGGACAGAAAAACACAGCTTTTTTTCTGGTAATTTAAAACGCACTATGTGATGGAGGCTTTGTGGCAGTATGGCCCAAGCCTTAGTATGTAGAGACCACATAGTTATATAGTCTTTAGATGACATTAATAGTTTATTTTGGAGGTTTGGCTGGGCATCAGGGCTAATGTCTGATATACTTGCAACAGCGCATGTAACCCTAACTCCTAAAGGTAGATGTTAGGCATTATTATGCCTCCCATAAGGCAGACACCACCGCTCTACACTAACTGAATGCAATCTTCACTGTGTAACCAGCCATTTCATCCCAGTGAGAGACCGTGTATAGTATTCAGAAGGATTGCTTACAATAAGCTAAAAAGAAAATGACTGCCATGACAATCACTACGCTATCTCACCCATCTCCTCACATGATAACCTCCAGCAGCAGTCCCATAGATACACGGATATATAGATACACGGATATATAGATACACGGATATAGATATACAGTCTCTATTACAAGCTGCACACTTATAGGATTTGTGGATTAGTCCTCTGTTACAGTGACCAGAATCTGCAATATATTGTCAGTCGTTTTCCAATATAATATGTAAATGGTCCTTCTCTTTCTCCTACAGCGATTTTAATATTTGTAGGCAGTGATAAGATTTCTCCTTAGGTGAGATGCTTTCTGAATAGCAATGAGCCAAGCTGGAGGAGCTGCATCCAGGCAAATGTCTAGTGTTCTATTATCCACAGCTAGTTACCTGCTGTACATCCATACTAACACCTTCCTTCTGTGAGACACCAGATATCAAGACCTCATTGTGGTTGGATAACTACTGGACGCCTGTTATTTTTAGTTGACTGGATCACACACGTTCCCTGTATATAAGGGTCAGTCTCTTGTTAGGCTTGTGGTGATGTTCTGTGTGATACTGTAATGATCTTAGATTTTTTTATCCCCCATGAAGGCTTTGGAATCCAACTGGAAGATGGTCCGTGATGAGGGTCTTGCTGTCATGGATAAAAGCAAAGGCCTTTTCCTTCCTGAAGATGAAAACCTAAGAGAAAAGGGAGACTGGAGTCAATATACGTTGTGGCAGCAAGGTAACCCTGTAGAGCTGAGCTAATGAGACTATGGCAGGCCTTATGGGTGTCGTCCACCATTATTGGTGAATAAAACGACTACATCTGTCCCAGGCTTCGCGCTGTATTAAGTTCTGTCGACTTTCTCCCTACTGCTGCCTTGTTAGTCTTTAGCTTCTTAATAAATAAAAATAACACTATATAACCTTATAGGTAGTGTTGAGCCAATTTGCTAAACTGTTGGGTTTCGGCAACATTCTTCAAACCCAAGCGCTCAGCATTTGACTTCTGGTGTCTGGAGAAGTTGGATGCTGCCTTAGGGCTGCCAGGAAAACATGGGTTACAGTCTATGGCTATATCCATGTTTTCCAGGACTCATTAGGGCAGCAACCAACTTCTCCAGACACCAGAAGTCAAATGCTGAACGTTCAAGTTTAGAAAACAATATCTGTGGGAGACTTTAAGGCAATTTGGTGTAGGAGAGGGTTTTATTAGTATGGTGAAGCTGCTGTATTTAGGTGCTAGTGCTTCTGTTTTGTTGGAAGGAGATTCCTCGAGACCTTTTCTGTTGAGTAGAGGCACAAGGCAGGGTTGTCCCCTCTCCCCCTTGCTCTTCGCCCTGTGTATTGAACCCTTAGCTATTAAAATTAGATCAGACGAAGGAGTAATAGGGTTTGGGGTGAGAGGTGAGGGGGACAGGGTGTCTCTATATGCAGACGACCTGCTCTTGTTCTTGAAAGATCCGCAGTCATCTGTGCCCAGAGTGATGGAAATAGTGAAGGAATTGGGAGCCTTTTCGGGCTTAGAGATAAATTGGTCAAAGTCGGTACTAATGCCCCTAGATAGACATCGTAGATTTGAGTTTCCCCCTTTGAGATCGCTGGAGGGGGAGGAGTCCTTTAGATATCTGGGGGTGAGGGTCTCTAGGAGTCTGGAAGAATTTAACAGTCTAAATACCAAACCGGTAGTTGATGAGCTAGCTAAGAAGATAGAAGTATGGCGGAATCTCCCAATATCGAGGGTAGATAGAATTACTTTAATCAGGTCAGTGTGTCTCCCTAAGTTATTATTTTTGTTTGCGGCCTCCCCCTGTTGTATTGAGGAGAAATTGTTTAGACGTATTAGATCTTTATTTAAGGCTTTGATTTGGGGGAGAGGTAGAGTTAGAATAAAAATAGAGTACTTATATATCCCCAGAGAGAAGGGTGGTTTGGGTGTTCCAGATGTAAAAAGATACTGGTTGGCCTCACAAGTATACTGGTTAGTGAAATATAGAACAAGTTTTTTTTTTTGATCAAGTGGAAGTAGTAGGGGAGAATTGTGATTGGGATATCTTTCAGAAATTGGAGGCAGGGAGCTTAGAAATGGGGGATTTTAGACACTGGACCATGGTAAAATTGCTTATAAAAGTGTGGAAAGAACTAAAAAAGACACGTGGTATTAAAGGGGTCTGTGACTTTGCACCGATCTGGGGAAATATACATTTATATAGAACGGGTAATCTGGAGACAGTAGAGAGGTTTCACAATCTGGGGATTAAGAGAATTGGAGATATGGTTAGGGGGGAGGTAATTAAAAGTTGGGTAATGGTAAAAGAGGAGCTCAATATTGACCCTGGTCTATGGCTAGAATTTGAGGGTTTGAGAACAGCTCTGAGGGCAGATTTAAAATATAATTCGCTGCAAGTGGAAGAGCGGGACTGGCTAGTGGGGAAACTAATGGATCAGAGTATTATGAAAAAAGAAATATCATTTTTGTATAAACATTTAAGCAACAATGTAATGGCCTCCTCTCTTAGGGGTAGAAGTTGTCAAAAATGGCAAAAAGAATTGGGTAAAGAGATGAATTGGAATTGGTCCCTAATTTTTAAGAACATAAAAAGGGTTTCCAGATCCGGAAATCACCAGCTTGTACAGTTCAACTTGGTTCATCGCTCATATTACTCTCCAGTTTTTCTGTACAAGATCGGGTATAAATCGCATGATCAATGCCCTAGGTGTGGAGTGAGTGGAACAGACTATATACACAGGTTGTGGTCATGTGAAAAAAAATTTCAATTTTGGTCCTTAATTCTTCAGAGAGTGGAGAATGATGTAGGGGTGAAAATCCCTAGAGAGATTCAGTTCGTTCTATTGGGCGATACAAGTAGTATTAAAGTTTCGAGAGATAATAGAAGGACCTTAGTGAGATTAGTTTTTTATGCCAGATTGGTGTTAATACGGAACTGGTCAGCAAGGGAAGCGCCGAAAGTTATAGACTGGGAAAGATGTGTTACTATGTATAAAAAATATTATTGATGTTTTTTTTTTTTTTTTTTTGTTTGTTTGTTCCCTATCTTAGCGGACGGGGGAGGGGGAGTGGGTAAAAGGTGATAAGGTTGTATTATATGTGGTGTTTTCTGTTTTATTTATGAATTTGATGTATGTATTTGTTTTTTGTTAGATGAATTGTTCCTGTTATTTGTTAATTCTCTTTTTTTTTTTTTTTTTTTTTGATCATAAAATAAAAAGAATGTTAACCCTTAAAAAAAATAAAAAAATAAAAAAAAAAATAAAAAAAAAAAAGTATAGAAAACATTGCTGAATCCGAACAGTCTGGCATGTCACTACACTACTTATCTAGGCTATATAGGCCTATTCCACCAGACGATTATCGTTCAGATTATCATTAAATCGTTTGTTTGAATAGCAGTTAGCGACGAACGACCGAACGAGAAATCGTTGATCGTTTAATAAGACCTGGACCTATTTTTATCGTTGCTCATACGCAAATCGTTCACATTGAATAAGAAGTCGTTCGGTCGTTCGCAGTAGTGACGAACACAATATCGACGACAAGACGACCGCAAGAACGATCATAAGTAACGATTATCTTTCCATGTAAATGGGGGAACGATTTCAGGTCTTTCGTAATAGCGGTCTTTTGGATCGTTTATCATTAACGATTATGCAAACGATAATCGTCCCGTGGAATAGGGCCCTAACATCTTCATGTGACTGCCAGGAAAATCTTTAGGGGGGTGTGGATGGACCATTGGCATTATACCAGGGCAGCAGCATTATTACAGTACGGGCTGTATATATTCATGGCTAAATTTATTTTATTTGTGATAGGGCGAAAGAATGAGAAATCCTGTAAAGCCGCACCTAAGACGTGTGCTTTGTTAGAAAGATTCCCTGAGTCCACTGGATGCCGCAGAGGACAGGTATGGGTCCATTACTGTTTCATTAGGTATATCAATTTTTTTGATCGATGTGTAGTTTATGCAGGACATGGAATGTATTGGAACTTAAAGCTATACATGTCCACTTGTCTTGTTGAGGTCAGCGCTAATGTTGAACAGATCTGTCACAATGTTTGGTAACACCATCCAAATGGTTGGCGTTTGATTCAACCTACGGCGGTAACTATTTGTTTTTCCAGGACTCTCTAGGGCGGCATCCAACTTCTGCAGCCACGGGGAATTAAATACCAAGCATTCTGGTTTGCTCAACTTTTCAGTCAAATCCTTTGCCTAATAAATATAGTTTTCTTTTCTCCCACAGATCAAATATTCTGTGATGCACCCAGGGACTCACGTGTGGCCTCACACAGGACCAACAAATTGTAGACTACGAATGCACTTGGGTTTAGTTATACCAAGCCAAGGGTGCAAGATAAGATGCGCCAATAATACCAGGTATCTTTTACAAGTTGCATATTGGTTTATTACATTTTTTTTTTATTGTGTTTTAATTTTAGTGCCTCATGGTTTTGCAAAGTGTTGGTAAAACTAATTTTTGGAGGAAGAGAGGAGAGAAGGAACATTGGTAAATTATATTTGAATATATTCGGCTCTGTTGACATTAGCATCATGGCTGCTGTTTATATTGGTGCCAGGACAATCATCTATTGTGCAACGATTGCTAACAAATCTGGATGGAGGCAGTAAATTATAATTTGAGGCTGTGTTCACACATGGCATTTATTTTGCGTTAAAGGGGTAGTGCGGCATTTAACATTTATTCACTAAATAACATACATTACAAAGTTATACAACTTTGTAATGTGTGTTATTTAAGTGAATGGCCCCCTTCCCCGTGTTCCTCCCACCCCGGAAGTATGGTGCATTATACTCACCAACCCCGGCCGCCATCTTGGGTCGACGACATCATCTTCGGGAGGCCGGCTGAACCGCTCCAGACATCCCTAATGCCGGCCCCCCTCTGCCGCATCATCATCTGCTCAGCCGCAATTGGCGGCCGGGGGGGACAGCAATTCAGTAAGTATATATTTACTGAATAAATGTTAAACGCAGCACTACCCCTTTAATAATGTTTTTGACCCTATTTTGCAGTAAATTGTGCAATCGCCGAAAAATAGTGTCAAAATTGTGGAAAAGAATACATCATTAAAGGGGTTGGCCATTTTATGGTAAAATTTCTCAGTGTACAGTATTTGTTACTGTACTCATGGATCTTACTGACAGCAGCTCCCTGTGTATCTCATAGTGCTAGAATCAGACTCCCCTCCTCCAGACTGTGCTGTCCTTCTCTGTGGTGATTTTGTCCATAAGATGACTGAGCATGAAGGAGCATGTGACCATTCCCCATCCCCAAGCGTCCAACACTGAGCCTGTACATGCCTATGGTGGACACTGAGGGCGGGGCATGGTCTCATGCTCCTCCATGTCAGCCATCTTATGGACAGACTCACCATAGAGCAGGACAGCCCAGCCTGTAGGTTGTATACACTATACATATACATACACTACAGATAGAGATGAGTGAACCTCGAGCAACATCGGGTTTGTCCAAACCTGAGCGTGCAGCATTTAATTACTATAATACAACTGGATGTACTGATCGCCTCAAACGCCTATATTCCCTAATGGTAAAATATAATTTTTAATTATTCTCCTAAAATCAAGATTAGAGTCAGGCAGAGTGTAGTATTATGGCTATTACAACTGTAGTCTTTGATAAAGTCACGTATAGTGACGAAACCTGTCAGACTGAAGGCCTTTTAATACTACACTTAGCCTCATTTTAATCTTGACAATAACTATTGAAAAATGGGGGGCTAGCTAGTTGCAGCGTATCGCGTAAAATCGCTCCTGTGGGTCTAGACAGGATACCCATCTAGTCTGACAAGCCAGTATCTAGTGCACCGTTAGAGCTCCTATACACATCAGGGTGTCTTGAGCTTTATCCCCGGTGTGTAAGTAAATTGAATTGATTGTAACCCCGACGGGGGTACTGCATGACTGTTGGATGCTACACTAGCGGGTAAAGTGCAATTGTTTTTGGCACTTTATGCAGACAGTGTGTAGTTTTTAAACCACTGTTCACTTTGTGTGTTTGTTGTTTGCATATATCTTGATTTTAGGAGAATAATTAAAAGTTATATTTTACCATTGGGGAATATAGGCGTTTGAGGGGATCAATACCTCCAGTTGTATTATAGTGAATTGATGCCTTCTTTTGGACCTGGGATTCAGTGGTTCCCCAGCATTTAATTACTGGTGGCTGAAACCATAGGCTGTATCCATGTTTTCCAGGACTCCCTAGGACTGTATCCAACTTCTGCAGCCACCGGTAATCAAATGCTGCACGCTCAGGCTCAAAAGAACCCCAGTGTGCTCAAGGTTCACTCATCTCTAACTATACAATAAAATGCTTTTACATAAATAATCAATATGTTCTTACATTTATAAGTTAAAGTAAAAGCGTTGCCTACATTTTTTTTTCCAGATTAGAGCTTGAAAAAGATACTAATTCTAATCTGTTTTTTTTTTTTTAATAATTTTATTTTTAGTACATAAGTTTGGGTGCAGACATCTTGTTTTTAACAGATCTTAAAGTAATAGTGTCACCCCCTTATTCTGTGTGCTGTTCTCCATACCATCCACAAGCTTAAATGCTGCACATTTGATGTATACCTGTATAATTCTGCTCTTAAATTGCTTACTTTCATTGGTGGACAATGTCACCTTAATGGGGCTTCACGGCAACCCGCCTGGGTGACACTGTACACTACACATAAAGCTAGGGGGTGACAGTATTACTTTAATCATATGCCTTACAGCAAGCCCCACATTTCCAGACACTATTCCTTTTATGGGACAGGTTTTGAGGCATGCTCTGTGACCTGTACGAAGATCATTCTATAGGGGAGGGAAGCCTGGGCTTATATTGTCTTCTCTATCTACTAATGCCACCTTTCTCTGTAGTTCTGTACCAATCACTTTCCAGCTTCTTATGATCACAAACAGGATGTCTTTTTTTATATTTGCTTAAAACAAAAATTTGCTTTAAAGTGCCACTGTCATAAAAAAAAAAACAACTTTTGACATGTCAAAGTTCTTGTTTGGTTCGTGTCTGAGTGCTTAATGTGAGCCCAAGGGATGCCATTGCTAGAGTAGAATAGGTTTTAATCGTGTGTATGTTGGAGGGAGTATGTGTACTTTCCTGTTTTTGAGTGTTCAGACCTTGACCGATCATGAGAACGAACCAGGAGAAGATCCGACTCCTCACCCGGCTCTGTGTCACATGATGAGTCTGACACACAGCAAGGAACAGACCGTTCGGGAGCATGGTCCTTATCCCGCTTGTTATCATGACCAGTATCATGATCTGAGTGTTCAGACCCGGGCCAATCAAAAGTTTTGTTACACTTCAAACAATAGATTATTTTCTGATGGCACTTTCCCTTAAAACTTTCCTCATGCTGTATACAGTACTATTGCAGTCATAGCCAAGAGATCTGTTCTCTTAGTACTGTATAAATAAATAAATAAAATTACATCCCGCACAGTCCTTTTCTTGCACTTCTTCAGCAACAGCAATATGATCAAAATCGGCAGTAGTTTGTAGTATATTGAACCTACAGGAATTTTTGACAGACAAGCTTGGGTTTGAAGATGTGCCGAAGCGAGGAACATTGGGAAGATTTCAGCAGACTGACATATAGATTAGGATTACGAGTATCTCTTTGGCATCACAATTCTCTGTTCTTATACTGTATTTGTTATTATTAAGGTGTTTGTGGCAGAGTCGGGTAGAATACCTGTTAACCGAGTTAGCATTTATCCGGCAGCTGTGCCCTAACATTCTGTCTGGGTGATTTGTGCAAAACAGAATTTGTGCCCTGCAGAACAATATAACCAGTAAAGGAGCTGGATTCGAAGGGTGAATTGTTATATTTATGTAAAATATTACAAATATTTTGATCTTAACCATATAAATATTGTAAACTTGAGAAGATGTTCTGCACCTCAATTTATTTTCTTGAAGAATCCAATAGCTGCAATTTTCTTTGTCTCGCCAGCGATGCCAGGCTGTCTTCTCGAGCACGGTTGTAGCCGGCTTAAGTGAAGCATGTACCTTATAAATAAGTAAACACTGCTGACAGCATCAAAGCTCTCCTTAAGGCCTCCAATTAAGCTGAGATTTTATTGTATTAATCCTTGCAGTCGATGACATGCTATCTCAGCTAATCTTTTATATCCCCTAGTGGTTTTTCAGCTTTTTTTCACGTCTTGTGTTTCCATGAAAAAAGAGTATGGGAATATGAAAATATAACAAGTACTACTTGTTATCTTTCCGCATACACTTTAACACTATATATCGTCTTGGCACCCTTTTCACATTATATTTTTTGTAAAAAAAAAAAAAAAATTCCCCAATTGTAAGGTTTCGAAATGTAATTAACTTGTGAGGCTTTAATAGAGGTCAAGTGTGGACAATTCTGGAATTTAATAAATTCTGTGACCTATGAGCCCCCTCAGGATGTTGTGGTTTTTCCCATCATCCATGAACTCCTCTAAGCAGCTGATGCTCTGAAAATAAAGATAATTAACTCTCATAAAGCAGCAGAAGGCTATAAAAAGATGACTAAATGTTTTATTGCCTAATATGTGATTAAGACAAGGAAGATAGGAGGAACTGTTCGTAGCCTGGTCAGATATGCAAAGAAATAATTAGCAAAACCACAACACTCAAATTTGCAATTTATATCAGCGTATAATCTTTATAAGGAGAAGATAGTAAAACTTCTTGATAAAGGCATTGCTTCCACCTAGCCAGAATCTTGCTCTACACTGATGAGGGGCAACACCCCGAAACAGCTGTATGTGGATGGTTACCTGGCCTTGGTTTTTTACCATGTCATTACATTGACTTATAGTGGTTTTGGTGGTTTCCTTACAGGAGCCACCCCTTGGCTGGGTCCTTTCAGGAGGGATATCTGGCTAGTCCTTTGTTTTGAGACTCTTCAGTGAGGCTCCACGGGTTCTTCTTTTGCATATTCATATTTTCCAGGGGGCAATGCACCTAGGATTTCACTGCATTGAGCACTTTCACTAGCAGCCGGCAGTGTTATTGTTTAGCTGGTCTCCCTGAGATCAGCAATCTGTTTCTCTCTTGATAAAGGAGTAAGTTCGTCCAAATGTGAACTCTCTGCATTTGATTACCAGTGGCTAAAGCAGTTGTATCCAGTCCTAAGGTTGACTGGAAACGGCCATAGGTTGTATCCATGTTTTCCAGGTCTCCCTAGGACTGCATCCAACTCTTTCAGCCACCAGTAAGCAAATGCCAAGAGCTCACGCTTGGATGAACCTGAATCTACTCAAGGTTCGCTCATCTCTAGTAGGTATGCATGTGTGTGGACCTGTCAACAAAGCTTTGAATTATGGACGTACCTGTACTTGAGGTTCGCTTATCTCTAATGCCTACATCTCCTATGTGTGGCTCGGATAGGTAGGTCAGGTGTAGATTCACCAACTTTAATCCAGCTATAGAGAACCCCCCCCCCTTCCCCAATGAAGTCTTTATACATTCTTGTGAGATGTCCTGAGTAAGTTCTAAGTAAGTTAAATTGCTGCCATTATTTTTACAGGTCATGGGAAGAAGGCAAAGTGCTCATATTTGATGACTCTTTTGAACATGAAGTTTGGCAGGATGCTAATTCTTACCGCCTGATTTTTATTGTGGACGTTTGGCATCCGGAGCTAACACAGCATCAACGGCGGACACTGCCAGCTATCTAGTCTCCATCAGAAGAGGTTTACAGGGTCCAATATGTGAAGGATAAGGGTTACTGTCTACAGCCCTACACTATTCCCGTTGTTTTTGCTGCCTACTTGTATGAGTTTCTGTTTCTTTGATACTGAATACTTTATACAGGGTGTAACTGATTTGTGTTAGTCTAAAGACTTTTGAAGGAATTTCATATAGTTCACGTGCTCTTATTTTTTTTTTATGAAAACCACTATATTTTTTTTCTAGAATTGTGTTTTGTATGTAAACTATTTTTTACACTGTTAGCAGCACCCTTTACTCACTTACCCAGATACCCACCACCAATATGTACTGCAGCCTATTATGAATATTAAGCTGTTCTTTTATAGTGAATAATGCACAGTCCTTTTTGTTCACTATGAAATATATATGCCATAAACTTTTAAAACTCATTGAATGTAACCATAGAGCAGTGATGAGAATGTAACCTCACTGTAAGCCTGGTGCAGTTACTCTGGATGCCTTGAAAATGATGTACCACAATGCCTGACCGTACAGTGATGTTTGTCTGCATATTGAGGTAGATGTTGAATGGCCGTTGGCTCTCTAGCTTATTGTAGACTCTGTAGTTTATATTACAGATCCACATCCCCCCCTACCTTTGGGACTTGTCATTAGGTTGCACACCCACTGCATTGGGCACATCTTTCCTATCCCGATCCACAACACTGCTGGGTTCTACCAGTTCAGTCTTTTTGCTGCTTTAGTTCTTGCACATTTATTCCTGTTGTTTATTGCTTGATGTTTAACATTGTTGTGAGATAAATTTAACTTCACAGCTTCCACTGATGGACAGCATTGTGGCACAACATCTAATACATAACAAGAAATGCTGAAGCTCGCCCTGCATGTCTAAGTTTTTCCAAAAAGATTTACATTTCTGCCTTAAAAGAGAAGTCTGTCGAAAAACTTTTATTAAAGTATTGTATTGCCCCCCAAAAGTTATACAAATTACCAATATACACTTATTACAGGAAATGCTTATAAAGTGCTTTTTCCCTGCACTTGCTACTGCATCAAGGCTTCACTTCCTGGATAACATGGTGATGTCACTTCCTGGATAAATTGGTGATGTCACGACCAGACTCCCAGAGCTGTGCGGGCTGTGGCTGCTGGAGAGGATGATGGCAGAGAGATGCTCAGTGTCCCTCCAGTGCCCTGTGTCCCTCAGTGTCCCCCTGCCATCATCCTCTAAAGCAGCAACAGCCCGCACAGCTCTGGGAGTCGGGGCGTGACATCACCATGTTATCCAGGAAGTGAAGCCTTGATGCAGTAATAAGTGCAGGGAAAAAAGCACTTTATAAGCATTTCCTGTAATAAGTCTATATTGCTAATTTGTATAAATTTTGGGGGGCAGTACAATACTTTAAAAAAAAATTTGCCGTACTACATGGGTTCAATGTTTATTTTTCCTGATATTTTGTTACCAAAACTGGAGCTCTATTTTACTAATACTTGGCTTCAATCCCAGTATAGACTTAGACTTAAAGGGGTTATTCAGCGCTACAAAAACATGGCCACTTTCTTCCAGAGACACCACCACTCTTGTCTCCAGCTTGGATGGGGTTTTGTAACTGGGTTTCATTGAAGTGAATAAAGCTTAATTGCAAACCACACCTAAACTGCAGTCAAGAGTCGTGTTACATAGAAACATAGAAGATTGTCGGCAGAAAAAGACCACTGGGTCCATCTAGTCCGCCCTTTTAGTATTTTCTTTCTTATTATCTTAGGATAGATATATGTCTATCCCAGGCGTGTTTAAATTCTGTTATTGTAGATTTACCAACCACCTCTGCTGGAAGTTTGTTCCAGGTATCTACTACTCTTTCAGTAAAATAATATTTTCTTACATTGCTTCTGATCTTTCCCCCAACTAACCTCTCACTGTGTCCTCTTGTTCTTGAGCTCAGTTTTTTACTAAAAACACTCCCCTCTTGAACCTTATTTAGTCCCTTAACATACTTAAAGGTTTCAATCATGTCCCCCCTTTCCCGTCTTTCCTCCAGACTATACAGATTCAAATCTTTAACTCTTTCCTGATATGGTTTATGCCTCACACCCTCCACCATTTTTGTAGCCCGTCTTTGAACCCGTTCTATTTTATCAATATCCTCTTTTAGGTGAGGTCTCCAGAACTGGACACAGTATTCCAGATGTGGCCTCACCAGAGCTCTATACAGCAGGATCACAATCTCCCTCTTCCTACTGGTTATACCTCTAGCTATACACCCCAGCATACGATTAGCTTTCCCCACCGCCTGGTTGCACTGGTGACTCATTTTAAGGCTGTCAGAAATCATTACCCCTAAATCCTTCTCTTCTTAAGTCTTTTCCAACACAGTACTGCCGATGTGATACTCGGATAGAGGATTTCTCCTCCCCAAGTGCATTATTTTACATTTGGAAACGTTGAACTTCAATTTCC
This sequence comes from Dendropsophus ebraccatus, assembly GCF_027789765.1. Classification (NCBI taxonomy): domain Eukaryota; kingdom Metazoa; phylum Chordata; class Amphibia; order Anura; family Hylidae; genus Dendropsophus; species Dendropsophus ebraccatus. The sequence goes on from NC_091455.1 coordinate 52,769,882, forward strand.
ACTGTTTGGACCACTTATCTAGCAAAGCTAAATCATTTTCCATATTACTGACACCTCCAGGAATATCCACCCTGTTGCTTACTTTTGTGTCGTCAGCAAACAGACAAACTTTACCTACCAAACCTTCTCCTGTCACTTACAAACATATTAAAAAGAATAGGACCCAGAACAGACCCTTGTGGCACACCACTTGTAACCAGTCTCTGCTCAGAATATACACCATTGTTGTCTCTGAAAGAAAGTGGCCATGTTTTTGTAGCACTGGATAACCCCTTTAATAATAATAGAGACAGTGTTGACTATTTTCAGCCATCATTATAAGAAATTTAAGAGCCAACTGTGTCAGATGTTTGCTTAACGGGTAATATTGCTGGAGGGGGGGGAGACACAGGAACATTTTTTGCATGTAGACCTTTTTCAAGTTCTGTAAAGAGCCATTTATGTTACATTATAGCCACATGGTGTAAGTATACATTGGCAATCTGACAAAAAAAAAAAAACAGCAGATCTCGCTTTTAAATGCTGCACAAATAAAGAATACGCTTGGCAAATGGCCTGAACATAGTCACTATTAGACTACAGTATTTATAGCAATAGGCCCAGTGGGAAGATTGCATATAGTTTTTTTACAGGTTGCAGACTGATACCTACGACATGTGGCCAAAATGTGAATGGGGTCCAAGCTCCCTAACATCTGACATTGGTATGGAGGAGCTCCTCCTAAAGCGGGCACACTATACCTGGCTCTGATACATAGTACTTCTTCTCAATGTCGGAAGCAAGCATGTCAACTTTGAAATCTACGTCAAAAGTGGGATTTGGAGCTGCGTATTCGAAAATGAAATGAACAGCAATGGTGACAGTGGATCCCAAGAAATTATTGCTTGAACTAGTGCTTTGTTGATGTTACTTTTTAGATTGGTGACAATTACTAATATATTTCTACAATTTATTTTTCTTTTCATCAGCTAACAGGAGAAAGGAAATGGTTTTATAGGACATTTTGTAAAAATAATAATCTTAATAGACACCTTTTACAGAGGCTGTATAAAAGCAGTGTATAATAATAATGCTTCCCGTAAGTGTTCCCATACTTTAGGAAATGGCTGCTATATAATGTCCAGGGAGAATCATAGGAGCCAACGTATCTTAAAGTTAGAACTAGTGTTTTTTGCATTAGATGACACTGAAGTCCCTTCAGTCCCCGTGTAATTTCGAAGTAAGAGTCACTGACTGCCATAAAAGTACTTTTACTGTGCAGCATAGCCCATGATGACTATTTATTAGGAGGTGGGTACAGTGAGCAGCTTGGGACCATCCTTGGTCACTTAAAAGATTTTTGTGCATATATCTGTAATACAATAACTAAAGCATACATGTGTTTAGAGCATGGGTCTCCAAACTGCAGCCCTCCAGCTGTTGCAAAACTACATTTCCCATCATGCCTGGACAACCAAATCCAAAGCTTTAGCTGTCCAGGCATTTTGGGAGTTGTGGTTTCGCAACAGCTGGAGGGCCGCAGTTTGGAGACCCATGGTTTAGAGTGTCAGCAGCTTTCACCCTATACCAAAAGGTCTGTACATGGTATATAATAGAGAATAGAAAACAAGCCGCAAGTCCAATTCCAATGTGGCGGGTGCTCAGGGAATAGATCCTCAGGCCAAGGATTCTGCAAATAGAAGATGTAGAGCCCCACAGCACACCAGCTCTAATAGTACAAAGGTGTATTTTATTCCAAAAGATGGTGAACAAACAGATGCAACGTTTCGACAACCTCCCGTTGTCTTTCTCAAGCATTCTTGAGAAAGACAACGGGAGGTTGTCGAAACGTTGCATCTGTTCACCATCTTTTGGAATAAAATACACCTTTGTACTATCAGAGCTGGTGTGCTGTGGACTCTACATGGTATATAATAGATTGTGCTAATAGATTCCCTTGGTTCCTAAAATGTATTGTATTTTCTCCAACCCTTGCTATAGATATTAAGTGGGTATTTCCTTAGTGGGGTTTTGCTATTTATCCACAGAATTGCACTTCTGTGTGTATGGGATTTGTGATACTGAGGGTACTATTACACGGAACGATAATCGGACGAATCGGCCCGATTCGGATGATTATCGTTCCATGTAATAAATAAAACGATCAGCCGATGACACCGATCATCGGCTGATCGTTGATATAGGTTCTGGCCTATTTTTGTCGGGCGCCGACCGCGCACCGATACGTGTAATAGAGGTGCGTGGGCGGCGACTAACGATATACATTACCCATCCATGTTCCAGGGCTGCTGCTGCCGTCTTCTTCTCCCCGGGTCCCGCGCGCTGTAACGTCAGAGAGGCCTGTCAGCCGACAGGCCGTCCGGCCAATCACAGGCCATGGCGGTCCCGGCCTGTGATTGGCTGAGTGGCCTGTCAGCAGACATGCCACTCTGACGTAAGAGCGTGCGGGACCCGGGGAGAAGAAGACAGCAGCAGCCGCCCTGGAATGTAGATGGGTAATGTATATAGTTAAGCAAGAGCTGCAAGGACATCGGTAACGATGTCCTTGCAGCCCTTGTTTAACGATTATCGGGCCGTGTAATAGGCCCAGTAAATGAGCGGCGATCTAGCAGATCGCTGCTTGTTTACAGGTATTATCGGGCCCTGCTTGTCCCGTGTAATACCACCCTGAGGTTGTATTGTTTGAAAATCTTGGATCCTCCAGAAAAGTTGATTTGTTGTTAGGGGAAACCTACTAGAAGACAAACCTGACTCTAAAGGATCCCCACACTACTAAGGCTAGCTTCACATCATGAATTTGCTGTCCATTTAATGAATCCGTTCTGTGAAGAAAAAAAAAAATGGATGATGGTAAAAATGGATGATGTTGTATGCCATCCATTTTGATCCATTTTCCATGGACTTACATTATCTGTACAAATCCATATTCTCTTTTTACCTTTTATAATGTACACAAAAACATGGTTGACCACTCTTTTCTGTATGTTTTGCAAAATGGATACAGTGAGACAGATTGCAAAATTGTGATGTGAACCTAACCTTATGCTCCTGTTAGCGGAACCCTTCCCAAGACTCCACCAACAGATGACAGATGCCCTGCGGGATGTTCATGTGTATGGAGTGGACAGGAGAGATAACTGTTGGCCGACTGATCATGTGGCCAACAGTTATTGAATGTGTATGGCCATCTATGGCCAAGGGTAACATAGACTAGTGACAGAGAAGCTGAACAGAATGATGTATCACTTACATTTTTCTGTGCAGATATCCTCCAGAATAACAAGGCAATAAGTAGTCATCTCTATTATATGTGTGTGTGCTCAGTAGTTCTGGATATTCATGAGCACCAACACACTCAACCCACCAGGCACTGATTGGCAGTTGTCTATGCTATGCTGTCTGTAGACAGGTGGAGGGAGTGGTGTGGTAGAAAGCCCATTGTCATGCATGTCAGGAGAACGGCTTAATAGAATGAAGTATGTAATAAACCATTCTGTTCAGCATTTTTTTCCCCAAGTTTATGCTGCCATTTGTGCCTTTAAGGTAGAAGCACTAAACTAGTATATATATGTAACTCTTACATTGCTTCTATCTGAATTCTCCATTTGACTCACAAACCTTGTCAGACTACCACTCACCACTCATCATCACTCATCCTCTGGTCATGTTACATAGCATTAAAAGAGGGATGGTTCAGGATTATTATTTACTTTTTTTTTTTTTTTTTTTTTTTTAAGAAATACCATTTTTCTTTTCCATAGGATGTGTCTGGTATTGCAGCTTAGCTCTATTTCATTTCATTTACCTCCAGTAGGGATGGACTCCGATAACAGACATAACCCATGGACAAGAGTGTTGCTATGGAAAATTATTTTAATCCTGAAGAACCCCTTTAATATCTAAAAAAAAATAGCAGACTTTATCATTTGCACATGGCATTTGCACACTAGTTTTGTATGATACAATTGTTACAATAAAATGATTGTGAGGTTTAACGTCCTCTGTTTTATTTCAGGATGCAGAGTTCCATTAGTCGGGCATGTTTTCTAAGATGTTGCATCTATAGCCCATAAATTCTTATCCAGGGTTCATACACATTGGTAATAATTCTGTTTCATATATACAGACACAGTATAGATATTTATTCTCTCTAAGGTCAAGGAGATGTAAGTAATGTGAAGACAGGAAATGGAATTGGTGGAAAATATCATGTAAAAATCAATACAGATGATAAAATCATTGTATATTGAATTCCTGCATATAAAGACATCAAAGTACATGGTAATAAAGACCTTCTAACAGTGTCTTGAAGCTGGGTGTCTTAAAGGGAATATGTTATCAAAAATTGATCTAGTTTGTATGTTTAGCTTATTATTTTAGTTTTTTTTTTTAAAGTTTACTACATATATTTAAAAAAAAATCGTGAAATCTTCCAGTTTCCCTTCTGGCCACTAAGCCTAAAAAAATATAATAAAAAAAAACAGAGACTTTTTGTTTTGTACATATAATTTCACAAAAGTGTTCTCCATATAAACACAAACAGGAGTACAGTGAAAGACGAAACCAGTATATCGATAGCAGAGGTAAAACAATAGCTGTGGCCCACAAAGCAGTGTCCCCCTACCTGTAGAGAATGACCTCTATAAAGGTCACTGAGCATGCCCATAAATCTTTCTCATTTATCTGACTGGAACAGGTCCTGTTTATTGTTGCCATGGGGCTTACTGTAAATCATATAGCTAAATGCTGGTAAAATAGCTCAGGCAACTATAAAGTATATAAAGTTCAATACTTTGGGCCCTGTTACATGGAAAGATTATTGGGCAAACAGGCCAGTATCGCCCTGTGTAATAGAGAAATGATTAGCCATTTTTTGTTTCTCATTAAATGGAGATGAGTGAGATGGGCCATAATTTGTGTTCACAGGAACCCAAACTGTCGGCATTTGAATCCTGATGTCTGATGTCTTCCCAGTCCGTAGGGACAGTGGAGACAGCCTTAGTCCCACCTACAAAACGGGTGCAGCCTATGACCTAAGCTGTATCTATGTTTTCCAGGAGAGACTCGGGCTGTCTCCACCTTCCCCACAGAGTTGGCAGACAGTGGGATTCAAATGCCAATGGTTGGAGTTGGTACAAACCCGAACCTCGGCCCAGATCGTTCATCTTCATTTTTAATCCGTGTTAGATGTGGATCCAGCGGGAAGAGGCAGTCCTTCCATTAAATTTTTGTATATACCCTTAACAGGCTTTTCAGGATGACACTTTTCCTCTCCCTATGTGGCATCCACTGAACTGAGCACCGCTTTGTGTCGAGGTTTCCTTCTCCGCCTGGTCTTTCACCCCTCTGCTTTATGCAGTACAACGTACAAGAGGCATATACAAATGTAGTACCACGGTAATATTTACAAGCAGCAGTGCTCAGTTCTGTAATATTTTCTGCATTGGGAATTATCCCGGAGTCCAGGGGCATCTCTCACATGCTGTACTGGATGGCAATTCACCCATGAGACATGAGTGGTTAATTATAGGACTGAATTCTGACCTTGGAATATACCGTTTTGCAGTGCTCAGTTCTGTTAAGGCCGGGTTTACATTATGTGGTTCTGTGACCTGGCCGAGTCACAGAATGGCTGGTGTCCGTGAAGATCATCCCGGCCGGTACTGCAGTACCGGCTGGATGAATTTCAATTCTATTGAATTGGGATGCGAGCGCACCCGTGTGTGCCCGCATCCTAATTCACCATTGCACACAATTGAGAGTGTGGCCACTGCCGGACTTTCTATTGTTTGAACAGTCAATGAATAGCAGCCGCACAAAACTGCCGCTAGGGATCCCAGTCGGAGTGTATACTATGTATATACACTCTGGCAATGATTCCCTCTGACTGCAGTGCAACATGAAATTAATAGAAGGATAGGACTTTTTCTTCCTAAACTAAAGCAAAAAAAAAAAAAAAACTTTAACCCTGAAATACCCCTTTAAGAGGTCATAATGCTTCCCGTAATAGAGCCAGAGCCCCCATAGCAGAGTGATCCATATTGCCCCTATTGCAGCATCCGAGAGTTCACAATAACCAAGCCAGCCACAATCATAACTTCACAATGTGTTGTACTTTGTTTTCATGACAAACCTAGCTCTGCTATATCTGTTCACCATCAGTTCTGCATTTTAGAGGAGCTATTTATGGGGAAAAAGGGGCATTAAATGAGTCAATGTATGAGCGAGCCATTATGGTTTAATGCTGCTATATATGTCAGTTGTATATTCTGCATTCATTTTTCTGTATTGTATATAATGACACTTCTTTTTTCCGCCTATGACAGTAAATGGATTGAGCACTTGGGTCAGGATTACTCTATAAACTATTTATCATACACTGCACTAAAATTGCTTCCATTTAGATTGCCGGGTAAATATATTAGGTGCAGTTTGTCTTTAGTTTACTCCCTTCGCTGCTGCAATGTCGCTGTGTTTGATGGTAATCTTATATATTTCTGTTTGATCTCTCGGTGATAGGAGTGTGGGCTGCTTCATCATCTTAAATCATGGATGAACTAAGGCTCATACGGCGGCTGATAGAAAAACATGAATATGTCATCATCTGTGTCCTCTATTCATGCACTTGAATTAAGAGCCCGATTACCAACAGTAATAGAGAATAAATGTATTATATTTACCCAGTATAGGGTGGGAATAATGTGCTCTGTCTTATGACTTATGTTTCATAACCCAGAACAAAATCCGTTTCTATCTCCACATCATGAGACATGTTTGTTATTCAGGATTCTAAGAAAGCTATTGTAAGTATATGAGCTGTAAGGGGGAGGGGGGTTGGGGGTCTGTTGGACGTTCATGCTGGGTAAAGTCCTTAGTCCACTTAGTGGCATCTCTTATACATAGGGTCTTGCGCAGTAGTCAATAGAAGGGTGCAAAGGTCGACCCTATTCCATACAGCAGACCCTGGCTTATATGTCCTGGCCACAATGTAAGCCGCCATCAGTTATATAGGGTCTGTGGTCCATATTTATATTCCACATGAAAAACTAATGACGGACCACCTTTAGTTGATTATCTCTCTTCTGTGTTTTCCAGCAATTTTTTTTTTCTGGAAATGAATGTCCATTTATAGCTGGATGATAGAAAATAGCTGATAGGATGATAAAACAAGTGATACCTGTATCTTATCTGGTGGCTGTTTGCCAAGATATAAAATCATGTTTTCCAACTAAGCTCAGGTGTCATGGAGGCTGTGCTGAGCTGCAGCATGCATACCTCATCCCTCCCTGCCTAGCCAAACCAAGTATATCAATCATACAGACCAGGGAAGAGTGGGGGAGAGAGGATGTGTGCATACTGCAGCTCAACATAGCCTCTATGACACTTTTGCTTGGAAGGCAAACATGATTTTATAACTTTGCAAAGAGCCCTGATCTCAGAAGCCTGTATCATTTCCTTTATCTCCATCCTCTTCAGATATCCTACAGATGCTCTGGAGCAGCTAATGTTTGTCCAGGATTGCACTATACAGTGTGACTCTCGCTGAGCGTTGCGATTTTCTTGATCCTGAGAGCTGCAGGGTGTAGTCTGAAGCAGATTGATGAGTCTTGGAAATCTTTGCAAACATTTCGAAAAAGTTTTTCAAGACAGCACAACAACAGAAATACACAGGAGAAACAGCACATACAAACAGGATGACAGGCCATTTGCTACCCTCCCACAGATTGAGGGCCGGCTTTTATACTTTTTTTTTATATGCATTACCAAAATCCGTCCATCATGACGCTATAATCTACACTAATATACCAAACTAAATAAACTTTGCCTTATCCTATGTAGACATTTTTATGGGTTATACATTTGATTTTGCCTTTCTAGGCGTCTATTAGAGGTGTCACAATATTAATTCTTAAAACTTTTCATGAAAGGTCACTGACCTATATCGATTGCGTAACCTCTATCTATTTGCACATATCTTATAACATTTAGTTCATATTAGAAACTTTACTAAGATTGCTGCAAGAGACAACATGAATGACTTACCCTTCGCCTATATACGAGTCACAAAGCCCACTGGTAAAAGAGTTCAATATGCGTAAACTAATATTCAAAACTTAAAGGGATTGTCCAGGCTTGAGAAAACATGGCCACTTTCTTCCAGATACAGCACCACTCATGTCTCCAGTTTTAAGGGGGCTTTGCAGTTCCATTGAAGTGAATAGAGCTTATTTGCAAAACCACACACAAACTGGAGACAAGAGTGGTGCTGTATCTGATAGAAAGTGGCCATGTTTTCCTAATTCTTGATAACTAGAGATGAGCAAACCTGGAGCATGCTCGAGTCGATCCGAACCCGAACTTTTGACATTTGATTAGCGGTGGCTGCTGAAGTTGGATAAAGCCCTAAGGCTACGTGGAAATCATGGATATAGTCATTGGCTGTATCCATGTTTTCCAGACAACCTTAGAGCTTTATCCAAGTTCAGCAGCCCCCGCTAATCAAATACAGAACGTTTGGGTTTGGATCGACCCGAACCCGGTTCGCTCATCTCTATTGATAACCACTTTAGGATAAAATTGTGTATTTTGTATCATGTTGTTTTGTGTCTTCAGTTCAGAATTTGGAATGTTTTTTTAATGAAGGTTTTAAAACCTGTAATTTGTGCTTTTTTATTTTGCTATTGTTCCTTTTTTGTTGTATTTTTCAAATAAAATATTGATATTATGAAGAGAAAGTAAATGGTTTGTTGTCTTTTTGTATTATTACACTTGGGCACAAAATAACCATTGTTCTGTGTTAGCGTAGCCGCTTTAAAACTCAAGGTATAAAATCTGATCTAATGAAGTCTCAGGTGTATAGTGCTTCTAATGTTCAGTAAAGTCTGCAAAATAGATTTTCCATAGTGTGTCCAATTCCTTTAAAGGGAACCTGTCACCCCCCGTGCCGGAGTGACAGGCTCCCGACCCCCCCGTTAGAGCCCCCTATACTCACCTAATCCCGCCGGGTCCTGCTTCTGGAGGTGGTCGGGAGATGAAGATCTCAGCCGCTGCAGCCCGGCCCGCGCGCTGAGAGATGAGTCCAATGCTCATAGAGAATGACGGAGCGCTGGACTCTCCTGTCATTCTCTATGGGTGTTGGACTCATCTCTCAGTGCGCGCGCCGGGCTGCTGCGGCTGAGATCTTCATCACCCGACCACCTCCAGAAGCGGGACCCGGCGGGATTAGGTGAGTATAGGGGGCTCTAACGGGGGGTCGGGAGCCTGTCACTCCGGCACGGGGGGTGACAGGTTCCCTTTAAGACGCAATCAACCTGGAATTGTTCCTTGTCTCCAATAAAAGAGTATGACAAATCGGCTGAAACCTGCAGTACAAGCTGCATCTATAAGATTATAATATACACCAATCAGTACTAAAGCTTATCCCCTGTAGTGACCACCCATACAGTATGTGTTTTTAAAGCGATGGCTTAGGAGCTCTGGCACCCTCAGTGAAGCGAGCATCTCCGCTGGCCCCTGAAAATGTATCCGCCTCTTTGCAGTGATGAGCGCCGAAGTGACGCTACTGCAGAGAGCCGTCTCTATATTCTTTAGGAGGGGTGGAGCAATCCGCCTAAGAATGTTTTTTTTTTTTTTACTTTTATCCTCAGTGCTGTTTTTGTGAATTCTTTCCTTTTTGATGTGCAAATTGTAGTAGTCCCACCCTCAGAGCACTGATCAGCAAATTACACTGGTGGCTCACCTTTGACTCCACTCAAGTTCTACTGTGTCTTTTTTGTTCTGAAAATTGCTGCTCATTTGTGCTGTGGAATAACTTATTTGTATATCGCTGCACATTGACGTGTTTCAGAAGCCTTAGAGCATCCTTAATCATCCTTAGGGCCGTTCACACTACGGAATCGGCGTGGAGATTCCGCTCAGAACCCACCTCTCCACGAAAAGAATTGACATGTCAATTCTTTGAGCAGAAAACTGCAGAGAGTTAAGGCGCGCGAGGCCTCGCATTGAAAGAAAGAGCAGGTGGGATCTGGCGTGAAGTCCGGCAGTGGGGATTCCAAGTGGAATCTCTGCGCTGATTCCGTAGTGTGAACGGGCCCTAAACAATATTGCACATTGTATACATCCATGTAATTTATATCAAGGAAGCAGGGGGTCCCACATATGAAAAAGGACCATGTGGTGTGCAGCATTTCATATCTGGGACACAATGTGCTAAGAAACATGCAGTTATGATGTAAATTGTATGGGTGAAGACAATGTGCAGTATTATTTGGGGCACACACCATAATATTTTGGAGAACTATGATTAACCACAATGTAAGGCTTCTGAAATGTGTTGGTTTTACGCTGTTGATACACAATGAAGTTTAGATTTTTCATGGATCTAGAGGATTGTGTATGTGTACTTTTTTTTTTACAGTATGCCAATGTATACATCTCACTTACTGCTGTAACTTGGTGCGAACAAAGCTGTCATTTTTATTTGCTTCTCTAACTTTGCATTGTGATAAAACATTGTAAATAATAATAAAAATAATAATAAAAATTGTATACATCAGTCATTATATTCACACAGTATACTGTAGGCCTTTGGGCTGGCACATTAAAGAAAATAAAAAATCAAAGGCTAATGATTAATAGCATAAATTTTATTACATGGTGAGGAACATTGCAAATAAAAGGAAAGCAAATAGAATCTTTGGCACTTGAGATATAACTGTTGAATTAACCCTTAAATTGTCATAATGGAACCTGTTCACATTTAAAATACAGATAATTCTAGATGGTGGTCACATGTTTAAAGGACTAAAAGCTCATTCACACTGTGTACAGATCCAATGTACAACTATTTCCCATGTTTTTACTGTTCACATTACTAACTTTATTCCCCCAGTCAGTGATTGTTCATATGTATCATGAGGTCAGCATACAGTTCCTTCTTCATATAGCTTAGAACATAATACAGTACCATGACTGTGACCGGGAATCCAGATACATGATCACTAAAGCCCAATGAGAAAATTTATATCACCCATTGCGTTATACAGGCACCCAAAATTACTGACTATTCACAGGAATTGAGGGTGCATTAGCGATGTGTATGGCTGGATCTTTGATGTTATGGTAAATAGGGTTACAAAGGGTTTGATCAGTTTTCTAAGACTTTGACATTGGCTTTTTTCTAAAGGCTCATTTACACAGGCTGACTATGGCTTCGAGTGTTCTTAGAAATGTTTATTCAGCCAATAATCTGCCTGCATAAAAGTGTCAGCAATCAGCCAATGAGCGGGAAAATGCTGATCCTATCCTGTGTAAACGGGATGTGTGCTGATAGCAATTTACTTAAATGGCTGCACAAACGATGCAAGGATTGTTTATGTGGCCTGGCTGGGAAGGCACTGCCAAATGAGCATCTGATAAACAACAAAGAGCACCCAGAGTACCACAGGCAATTCACTAAGCTGACTGTGAGGGCAGATCGATCTGATATTGATGTCCTATCCTAAAGCTAAGCCATCAATATCAAAAGTTCGAGAAAACGCTTTACAAATTGATTTTCACATTAAAAGGAGAATTCCAGGCAAAACACAAAATACATAGCAGTCACGGCAGAGCAGGAACATACTAAAGAATGAATACTTACCCATTCCTGTGCCCCCGCAGTGCTGCATCACTGCTCCCTGACCGCTACCGGCCTCCTGCAGCTCCCCCTCCTGCCACATCACGATCTAGCTCAGGAATTCCTGCTCAGCCAATCAGTGACTAGGGCGGGACACTGCTGCAGTCACTGACTGGCTTAGCAGATGCTTCCCACCAGGTTGTGGCCACACCAGAACCCCAGAGAAACTGGTTATATTTTGGCCAGACTTCTCCTTTAAAGGAACCTGTAGTCAACTGTTCAGAGCTCCTTAAAGGTGCTTTTACATGGGCCAAGTAAAAGGGCCAGTGATCAGATCATTTCCGATGCCTTCCCGGTCCGTGGGGAAGGAGGAGAGTGCCCGGGTACCGCCTGGAATTCCGGGATACAGCCTATTACCTAGGCTAAATCTTGGAACTCCAGGCAGTACCCGGGCTTTCTCCTCCTTCCCCACAGACCGGGAAGGCATCGGAAATCAAATGCGGCAGGTTCGACAAGGTTCGAGGTCCATTAAAAGCATCTCTTTCAATGATGATTTAAAGTGTACCTATCGTTATAATTTAAAGAATCTAAATCAACAGTAGATGTCATATAGAACAAGTTTGCAGAATCATTATTTATTTTATGTTGGAAAACACAGCACTTCCTGTGTTCTGACACCCCCCCCCCCCCCCCCAAAGAGTCTAAATATAGGAAGTCCTGTGTATCCCAGGCCATCTGAGCGCTCACAGAGAGAAGGCAGTCAAGTGATTGATGGACACATTGAGCCGTGACTCTCTGTACTGGCCAGAATTCCTGTGTTTAGTCTGTTTTTTTACAACCAGCACAAGTCGGAAAATCTGCCTTCTGGAGACTGGACCTGGATTTCTGGTAAGTTCAGCTTTGTTTTACAGCATCATAACTAAACAAAAAAAAAACCAAGTAATGAAAATAAATTACAAACTTTATATCACATCTTCTGTTGATATAGAAAGTTATAATGACAGTGAAACTTTGCACTACTTTGTTCCCCATAAGCAATCACAGTCCAGCTTTTTTTTTCCCAAAGCATGTTTACACTATGCAAGATAATCTTGTATTGGTTGCTAATGGGAGACCAGGTTTATTGAGGGAGGCCCACTGATCCCAATGACTTAAATGCTTTTTGTTGGCATTTTTTATTTTGTAACATTTACTGGTTTTGTTACGACTTTTATTTATTTATTTATTTTTTGGTGGGAGGCTCTCTTTTTATTAGTCTGTGCCTATGTGTGTGTGAAACCTAAAGCACATCTGTCCACATGTGTGACCCCAGGTTAGCCAGCATATTAAAGAGACAGATTTATTCTTCTATTGGCTAAAATTACATAAAAAATAAATATTTTGGCCAATAGTAGTGCTCAAAGAGCTCATTGTATTTATGTATTTTCTCTTCTCATTCCTCAAATGCCTTGTATTTTTAAGTATCAGAAACCTAGGGTCTATTCACAGAGCGTTTGCAGCTTTTTTATAGCAGACTCTAAGAATGAATAAAAAATAGGTACACGTACAACAGCTAAGTGAAAAGATATAGTTAGATAAATACAAAGTAACAAGTGCAACAAAATAAAAAGAAGCAAACAGATGTGAGGCAGCAGGACATACTTAGCTATAAAGTTTTCTCCACCTGGTGGTGTGGTGGTGGTATCAGAGATGAGCGAACCTTGGGCATGCTTGGGTTCATCTGACCCTGAACACTCTGCATTTGATTACCAGTGGCTGAAGAAGTTGGATGCAGCCCCAAAGGCCCTATTGCGTGAAGCGATTATCAGCATATATTGTCCGTTACGGCCGATAATCACCAGAAGACAATCAGAGACCATGTCGGCTAATTGTTGTCTTTCAACAGGCTGAAACACAAACGATCAACCTTGCAACGATCTGCTGCCGTCGCTACGTGCAATAGGAGTGGCGGCATTAGCCTGACGCTATCTCTTTGATTAGATTAGATCCTCCGCAGTTCCCCAGCCCCCCTGCACTTAACTGGTCGCTGTTGGCGTGTGTAATAGCACCATCAGAGAGGGGGGAACGAGGAGCAATCAAGCGCTGACTTGCTACTCTGAATTGGCCCATGTAATAGGGCCTTAAGACTGCCTGGAAAACATAGATAGAGGCATAGAATGTATCCATGTTTTCCAAGCAGATTTAGGCCTGAATCCAGTTTCTTCAGCAACTGGTAATCAAATGCAGAGTGCTTGAGGCTCGTTCTTCTCTATTCACTATGCCTTCTTTGTTCACTGTCTCCTATGTTGGCCATCTTGTGGGTCTCTCTCGTCAGCTATCTGGTACAGACAGGTACTAGACCACATTTTGTAAGGCCTTATTACACTGGATGATTATTGGCCAAACCGGCTGATATTCCCCATGTAATAGGGCCAGTGATAAGCATTTTATTTGTTGCCTGATTGGGCTGTCCTGGCATGCTTAATAATCATTCTGTAATTGAGGATGTGTGACTGATGGCTGATTAAAGCAAAGGCCCACACTAATGATGTACCAAGCTCTCTGGCCGCACAGTTACTGAGCCATGTAATAGGCTCAGTAAACAAGCACCAATCAAAAAGATCAGCGGTCATTTACTAAGCCGCTCATGCAATATAATATGACCCTTATGGTTTAGTATGTCTTGTTTAGGTTGATCTGTGCTTGTTTAAATCTAAAGGGGACAGGCAGGCATAAGGTGTAGGTTCTTTGTGAAAGGTTTGAGAAGGGAGAGGGATTACAGACACACAGTTCACGTAAGCATGGGGGGGGGGCTTTGGAACATTACCGTTTAGGTGTGATTCCTTGCCATCGAACTATGCAAGTGTTTAGAAATGAAGTTTCTCTCAAATACAGGTGTTTCTTGACTGTCCAACAGAAGGCCTCTCCCCGATGGACCAGTGTAAGACTTTATATCTTGTCTTGCTACATTATGTTTATTTCTTTGTATCTTTTTGCAATTTTTCCTTTGTCTTGTTGCATTTCTTCTTTGTATTTATCTCTATCACTTAAGTAAACTTTATTCACTAACTTAGCTATTGCACGTGGACCTATTCTTGCATGCTTAAAGGAGAAGTCTGGCCATTTCCAAAATCCGCCAGCCGGCAGGTGCAAGGGAGAATTTTATAACACGTATTAACTAACCTTTCCCCGTGCCCGAGGTGAGTGGCTACGGGATCTCCAGGGTGTACACGTTACAACCCAGCTGATGGACTGGTCACTCAGCCAATCAGTGACTGGAGTGGGACAGGCATTTTTCCCCAAGTCCTGGCGTCATCACAACTCAAGGAAAAATGCCTTCCGTCAGGGGTTCAGAGGCCGGTCCCATCGCTCACCGCAGGCATGGGGAGAGGTAAGTGTGTACTCGTTGTCAAATTCGCCCCTGCCCCTGCCGGCTGATGAATTTTCAAAACGGCCAGACTTCTCCTTTTTAAAATCCTCTGTAAAACAGCGGTGTACATCAGGGTGCGCATTGAGAGGATTTCCCATTGTTTGCCTCTGACACATGCCACATTATTCTCACATGTAATGCTGTACAAATTTATTCTCAGATGCCTGAGTAGCGTAGAGAACTAAGCTATGTCATAGGTTAGGTTCACACTATGTAAAAATGATGTCCGTCTTTCACAACAACGGCTGTCACTGCGCAAATAACGTGTTATTACTGGACGTTATTTGCACAATGACGGCCGTCATTTTTACATAGTGTGAACCTAGCCATACAAGGTATAAAAGAAGTTATGTTGACAAGCCCAACAGAGGCTTTGAATGCAGCTTTATATAAAATAGTATAAGCAATTACAAAATAACGTATACAATATCAATGCAATGTCCTTTAATGTGTAGTGTATAGTGTGAACCACCTAAACAGGGCCTCATCCTTGAAACACTGAAAACAAGTATCCATCAGGTAAACCTGAATACATTCAATCGAACTTGTGTACAGGTGAACAGATTTGCTTTGATACAAATAACATTCAATACAAATTCAATAAAACAGGGATGGAACAATTCCTAATCAAGTTCTGAAAAAAAAAAATAAAAAATAAAATAAAAACCTATTACAATGTGTAGGGGAAATACTTCTTACAACTAACCCGATATCTTATAATAGATTCATAATTGTGACTTCAGATTTGTTTAGCTTTGTTATATTTTGCCAACTTTCTGCTGGTGATTTACTTGGTAAACTAATGAAACCCCATGGGTCCCTAAGACGTGGTAGAAAAATACTGACCATATAAGCTTTTTTTCTAGACAAAATGTACCCTATAATATATTTCTTTTACATTAGGCAGTACAATATATGTCTTACTATATGGAAGGCTCTAATGCACTTTGTTTGGGTCCTTTTTGGCAGTAAAGGAAACTTCACAGTTATAAAGTTGCTCCTGCTTGTTGGCACTATGGCAATGAAATCAAACAAGTCTTTGCACTTTGTGCAAGTAGCTGGTGAGCATTTTGCAAAGTGACAGGAAAAAAAATAAAAATAAATAAAGGAAGAAAGGAAGGGAAAAAAAAAGACCCATTGGTGAATTATAAAGTGATTGCAGTGATGTCCGGGAGATCAGTCCAGGGCAAGTAGCGGCTGTGTGTTCTCACTGTCTCTGTGGTCCTCATGCATCAGAGTGCCGGGCTCTACCACTGATTGAGACCTGCAAGAAATAAGCAAATGTCATACTTACTGAGTACTATGTATGAAATGGACTGTGGTGAGTACAGTTCTCCAGACTGAAAAAACATTCTTAAGCAAAGCACTGGAAACGAACAGAAGTAAGTATGCAATAAGGGCAATGGCACACCAAAGTAGAAATAAATGTAAATATCTTTATTTAACAAACCATGAAACAAAAAAGAAACACTTGAAAAGGATTAAAAACACTTAAAAACAGAACAAGAGACCATGATTGTAGTCATGTACTCAGGGCCAGTAGAGGAGAACAATGTACTCCAGATAGATGTCTCAAACCCTATCTAATAACAGTAGTATTATATCTGTGCACACTATTGGGTACAATTAGAACATCAATAGATCATGTTGTAATATTAATTGCACACCATGAAACTGTTTCATGGTGTGCAATTAATATTACAACATGATACCCTATCTAATAACATGATACTAGTCCATCATCACCAAAAGGATTCTGGTCAGAAATACAAAACATGAGCCAAGGTATATACAGACAAAGTGCAAGTGCATGGAAGATGGATGGAACATAAAAGATGGTAATATACCAGCCCCTACCAAACCTGTAACATATCCCCTTATACAAATGAAAGCCAATGTATTTGGCAGTTATATGTAAGCACAGGGAAAATGTGACAAAGGTGGAAAGTGTTGAGACAAAAAACCATACAGCACCTAAATGAAACAAAACACATATGACCAGGAAACAAGTGGTAAAGGACAGAGGGGGAGAGGCAAGTAACCAGTAACTACGGCCCAGTGGTGTCCCACGCGTTCCGTCCTGTTCACAGGACTTCCTCTGGAATAGTTCTTGATTTGTCTTGTTCTTACTAGCGACAACCTCAATACTGGATCATTACTGAAACATAAATAATTCAACTACTGGGGGTACAGAGGTAGAAATTACACCAGGGTCCTGATGGGGCTAATTAGAGATGAGCAAGAACCAAAATACTCAAGTGCTTGTTACTCGGGTCGAGTATTTTTCAATGCTCGAGTGTTCGAGTCAAGTCAGAGCCCCATTAACCACAATGGAAGACTCGAGTATTTAACTAGGTGCCCCTGAACAGAGCGGAGGGTATCTGGTTAATCTCAAATGAACCCTCTGGGGGCTCTGGGACCCAGACTGTGCTCTGCAGGTGGTGGTGGTGGGCAGGGGGGCAAAAGTGGGGAAAGTATACTTACCGCTCCTGTCCTTCTATCTGTCTCATCTTAGACTTTGGCCGAGTAGCAATAGTGAAAACGTAAGACCAGAGTGGTAAGTATACTTTCGCCGCTCCTCCCCCATGAATTTTTCTTTTCCAGCAGCCTTTCAACAAGCTTTTTGTTAACGAGCACCTGAGCAGCATGCAGTAATCGCTGGATTATCAAGCACCAAGTAGCCCGATACTTGAGTGAGTACTATACTCTTTATACCATGCTCACTCATCTTTCTGTCACTTAAAGTGTACTTGTCACATGTCAAAGGGACATGTCACAGAGACAAAAGTTTTGATCAGTCGGCGTCTGAATGTTTGGACCCACTGATCTCTCAGACTCCCCATCTTGATACTATCTCTGTCCCACTGCTCGTGCAGTGAGATGGAAAAGGCAGTGAGCTGGAAACTGCATGCCTATTGGCTCCTTTTAGAATTCAGTGGGGTTTTGAACACCCAGAACAACTGTCCAGCTGATCAAAATTTGTCAAAAACTGCAAAATGTGAACAGTTTTTTTTATGACAGGGGGGTCATCTTAGAAAGATGTTTGTGTTATAAATGTCATATGGAAGGTATACAGCATTTTTTAAGAGTTTGCGTACAGTTTCTACATCACGTTTGGCCTCTAGTCTGCCAGCAGAGTGATAGAAATCTAGCCATAGCCAAGGCATAACCAAATGGCTTCCATTGTGACATTGTGTGTGATGCTATAGGATTACCATCTAAGAGCCACACCAAGTTCTCTGTTCTAGGGGGTGCTCTGGCTCCTATGGGGGCTCTGCCACGCAAGAACACATTACAAATTTCTCATTGGTAAATGGGGGTTGTGCTACAGATTTTTGCTTTTAAAAACATGTCAAGAACTTTAATTTCCATGGAACTCCAGTGGTCCAGATCATATCATGTTAGTCCACTGCAGTTTATTTCAATTTATTTCCCGACCATGTAGCACAGGGATAGGGAGGGAGCCTTCTGCACAGCGGAGGGTGAGGGTTCATTGATAGTATGAGTTCTGTTAATTACCTAATTAGTCTTATAAAGCTTTGATGAGATCAAATGTCTACATCTCGCCAATGGAGGCTAATGCTGCTAATAAATTCTGCTGTTTGATTTATATTGCAGAACTCAAAGGATCTTCTAAATTATGCAACCATGAAATCTAACTCATGTGAAGGTCAGAATATAGCAAGAAAATGTGGCTAATTCATCTGAGGGAATTAGAACATCACTATATAATGGCCTCGGATCTCGTAATGCTTCAAAAGTGCATCACTGCGAAGTTAAATAACTATTGACAATCTGTTATCGGTATGAAAAGCACCAACTTTATTACAGAGCATCAAAGAGATTGTTCTGTTATAGCAATAAAAATAAAAGGCCAGACTCAACAAACAGACTTTGTAAAAAAGGCTACAAAATATCTTCCCATTCTGTGTCTCTGTTAGGGTATGTTTACACCTAACCCTCACAACACTTTGTTTGTCAGAGACATGTGAAAGTTTTTTTCGGCCATGATCTGAGTATTCAGACCATGACTGATTAGGAGAACAAGCGGTCTGCTCTCCCAACTGTGTGTCTACGGGCCCTATAGACTCCCATTATGTGTCCATCTTGGTTACATGACACAGAGCCCTGAGAGAACACGAAGAGCTGAGATAAAAACATTTTATATGTCTCTATGACATCAAAAAAAATTTTGGGTGACGGTGTCCATTTAAGGTAAAATTTATGCAAAAACTCTGAAGGGTTCAAGCACTATTGTATCTGCTAGGTTGGTTTTTCTTTCATAACCATGCAGACACATGGTAGCTGTATACATAAAACTAGGAAATGTGAAACTTCATATAGCCAATACCTTTTGACCAGAGATGGGGCAAAGGGTAGGCAGTCACATAGGAAATTTACCCTCTCCCCCCATCAACTATTGTAGCATTGCATCAATGACTATATTCCTGCTGCCAGCACCTCTTATTATCACCAATCACTACTTACTGACACTGCCGACATGATTGTAGTTATGAGTAAAGCTGCCCATACAACTGATGGCCACATGACTGACCAGCTGTGATGTACAGTAGCAGTATAGTATATGACATAGTAACAAATCCCATCCACATACTGTGACTAAAACCACAATGCATGGTGAACTGTTATACCCCAATATGCCAACTATTCTTGCTCGCTTCACCCACTGCTTTTAACCTTTGAAATACCAAAGTTGAAAGCTTCCAAACAATTACTTTAGATGCCAGTAATTTCTACTGTTTTACTGCTGCTGTTTAAAGTGCACTGAAAGGGGTCCACCAAGGCTCTGTCGCCCAAGGGCCTGCATATATCTGGATCCGACCCTGCTCATGTATCTAGGGAAGATTCATGAAACATTCATGAGAAAAGAGAGAGAATAAATTAATAATACCTTATACCACAGCACTGTTTATAGCTTTCCATTGCTCAAATCAGTCCTTGTCCCCATTAGGACTCACAGTCTAAATTCACCTGTTTCTATAGGAAGAATGTGTCAACTCCTTGCAGATGTTGTCCTTGGTGGCAAGTGAACCCAGGATCTCAGTGCTGCAACCTTTGAGCCACTGTGCTGCCTATCAGTTCAGTCACGCTACTCTCTTTAGCAGTACCTTTTTTAGGGACCTCTGCCACACCATTACCTTACAATGTACCTTTATACTAACTTTTGTAAAGGCTCTTATATACATGATTATCACTTGAAACCCCCCTAGAAATATATGACAAGCGAGATTTCCGCTGAGTACTCTTCAAAATGTAAACTACTTAGAGCGCTGTGTGGTGGAATAATAAATGGGATTGCTATTTTAATTGCGAGCATGTCCTTGGTGTAGGTCAATGCCATTAATCTGATTGCAAGTCACAGCTGCGACTGCTGAACCACGCTTATATCTTGTGCTGCAGGCTACAGTACAGCTGGGGAGTGTATGGTTCCTTTCTTCCATTTACTTTCTGTCATGCTACATTATATACATCAAAGATGATGCACCATGTTGGCGTGTGCAATAGCACTGTTTTACAGTATAGGCTTTGTGTCTATTGGTCGAAAGGAGACAGGTGGAGATCAGGGGCACGTTCTTTATTTTATAGGGCGTTTGATCTGCAGACCATGTAAGTGAATACAGTACAGTTACAGCCAGTGACATGGGAGATACATTTCCTTTTCTTTTCCATTTGACCCAAACCACCTTGACAATGTAAGATGATCCCAACTATGACAATTCCTCACTCTCCCTGACCATGATCCCAACTATGACAATTCCTCACTCTCCCTGACCATGACTATTCCTCACTCTCTCTGACCATGATCTCAACCATAACCATTCCTCACTCTCACTGACCATGATTCCAACCATGACCATTTCTAAATCCCCTTGACCATGATCCTGACTATGACCATTTCCCACTCTCTAAAAAAAGACTTCCCATTCTACTGTCCCTTTAACAGTACCATCCTGCTGCAGCTCCCATTTCCATGCTTGCTATTGCCCCAGGTGCCCTAACTACCTAAACCAACCCAAGCCTGCATTAGCCTTTGCTGAATCCCCCATACATTGATGGCCTGTATTGGAGTGAGTGGCAGTTATCCAACTACCGTGTTTCACCAAAAAATAAGACAGTGTCTTATATATATTTTTTCCTCTGAAACATGGGCTGGGGATTATTTTTGGGGTAGGTCTTATTTTTGGGAAAACACTGTATGCCCCTACAATGTAGCCCCACTTTATAGGGCTAGATAGCCGCCATTACTGTATGTTCCACAGTATGGGCTCCTATACAGTATACCTCCCTCCCCCCTCTGTAGCTGCCCCAACCATAGTGTATACATCCCCCTCTGCAGGTAGTCCCCATACTTTATACTTACCTCCCTCCCCCCTCTGTAGTTGGCGCATGTACCCTCCACACACACACACCCCCATACTCAATGTCCCCTATTGTGCATTTTCTTACAACTTCTCCCTCCCCTGCAGCTTGTGTTGAGCAAGTGGGGGTGGGGCATAACAAGTCTTGCACTGATTGGTCAGCACCCAGTGTCAGGGATCTGGTCAGCTGACTGTAACTAGGGCTTATATTTGGAGTAGGGCTGACGTTTAAAGGTTACTCCAAAGATCCTACAAAATGAAGCTAGGGCTTATTTTCAGAGAAACACAGTCTATCCAAGTCCTGACCATGCAGATACATTTAAAGGTGATGCCCACATCAGTGTTCTTAGTTTTATATCTTTTCATTGTGGCAAAGTGATACATTTTGGCAGCAGTATGACCCATACAAATGAATAGGATCCATTAACTGATTTACAAATACATCCTGCAAACTAAAACTACAGTAAAATAGAGACTTTTGTTCTTTGTACTCCAACTTGGAACAGTCAGGCAGCATTATTTGTCCCATATAAAAGAAACACAAATGTAATGGCCATACAAATACGGGGATAAATCTCAAATAATATAGCACAAGTAAATCCTAATAGTAAATCTCCACTAAATAACCAAGTTCTACTGTGGTGGAACAGTAACCCTGGAACCAGCTACTACTAGAACTAGAAATTTAGGGAGACATTTATGAAGACCAACGTACTCATACGCTGATCTTAAATTAGGCCCTGTCCCCAATTGCCCCACCAGATTCACTAAGAGGCGTGAGCAGGCATAAATCATGGTAAATCTGGTGCCGGAGGAGACCCATCAGGCAAGCGGGGGATACAGCTGGCGTACGCCGGGGAGAAGGGGCGAATCTGCGCCTGCTCCCTGGCGTATGTCAGTGGCACAGCCTTCATGAATATCCCGCTTAGTCTATTTCTGTCAATGAGGTTTTTTTAATTTTATTTTATTTTATTATTGAAGAGAATGAATTTACTGTAATTCAAATAAATCATCCTCTATGTTATTATTACTCTATCTGTCTCTTATTGTTTCGACAAAACCATCATAATAATCAGCGTCAAGAATGATTCATCTCGTGCTAATTGTACATGTTACGGACAAAATCATAGCCTAAGAAACAATAATGATTATAAATGTACAAGTAGGAGAAAGACAAATGACACGTAAATGAACCTAAGGATGGAAATGACAGGAACCATACTGTAAACTGGTAAGAAATTGACCTACAACTCCTAATAAGAAGCTTAGCCACCCATGTCTATTCTTACAGCCCAATAACAAGGAACAATTTACACTAGGATATCAAAGCAGCTTGAAGATTGTTGATCTTGTGTCCTTCAGGCAATATAACTTACATCCTGGATAAAATGTCATTACTGAGATCTCAGCACTACCTCAATCACATGGAAATAGCTCTTATTATTTTATTAGGCGAGCAGAGCAGCGTGTGACATTTGTGCTACTATCTATGATTTAAGAGATATTTACTGTATGTATTTTGCAAATGTAGTAATTTTTAGGCCTTCTGCACAAGTAACAGCCGTGTACAAGCAGCGTGCACAGAGGCCTATGGCTGCGTTTATGTTTTCCAGGACTCTGTAGGGCGGCATCCAACTTCTGCAGCCGCCGGGAATCAAATGCCGAACATTCCGGTTCAGAGAATGTTGCCGAACCCGAACAGTTTGACATCTCTGCTCCACACTGATAGGAACCGTTGATTCTCATATCTCTAAAAACTGCTAAACATTGATGTACATTGCCCGTTTTATACATGGTAAATTATTATTATATAAAGGATTAAAGTATTGATGTTCGTTAAAGGGAATCTGTCAGCTGTAACAGGCGTTCTAAGCTGCAGACTCTATTAGTTAGCTGTGAGGACAAGGAGTCACATGTTACTTTTCATATAGCCATCTGTGCTTCCAGGATGTAGAAAATTGCTTTTATTCTTGGGTTCAAAGAGTCAAAGAGGTTTTCCCAAACTCCTGATCTGCGGCAGGCTGTAATGTTTCCTCTATTTAATTGACACCTGGAAGCTGAGTCTTCAAATCAACTGGTGTCAGAAAGTTATATAGATTTGTAATTCAGTCTTATTTAAAAATCTCAAGTCTTCCCACAGTTATAAGCTGCTGTATGACCTGCAGGAAGTGTTGTTTTATTTACATTCAGATACAGTGCTCTCTGCTGCCACCTCTGTCCATGTCAGGAACTGTCCTGAATAGTAGCAAATTCCTATAGAAAACCTCTCCTTCTCAGGACAGTTCCTGTCTCGGACAGAGGTGTCAGCAGAGAGCACTGTGTATGAATGTAAATAAAACAACACTTCCTGCAGGACATATAGTAGCTTATAAGTAGGGATGAGCGAACCGGCTGAGGTTCGGGTTCGTATGAACCTGAACTCTCGGCTTCTGATTCCCGCTGTCTGCCGGCTCCGTGGAGAGGGTGGATACAGCCTGAGGACCGCCTAGAAAACTGGGATACAGCCTATGGCTATGGCTGTATCCCAGTTTTCTAGGCGGTCCTCAGGCTGTATCCACCCTCTCCACGGAGCCGGCAGACAGCAGGAATCAGAAGCCAAGAGTTCAGGTTCATACGAACCCGAACCTCAGCCGGTTTTGCTCATCCCTACTTATGAGTATGGGAAGACTTGTCATTTTTTAAATAGGAGTAAATTACAAATCTATTAAACTTTCTGCCACAGATTTTTTTTTTTTCACTGGAAAACCCCTTTAAGCAGGATCAGGCATGGGAGGGAGGAAGTGCTACAGCTTGCTGCATTTCAGGAGCTTGGGAAAGCCTCTTTGACTCTTCAAATTATATACTAAAGGCATTTTTCTATGTTCTAAGGGTACAGACAGATATATGAAAGGTACCATGTGTCTCCTTATCCTAATGGCTATCTAACAGTGTCAGCAGTTTGTAACTTGAATAGCAGTTGACAGATTCCCTTTAATAATGGTGAATTTCTCGATGTAGACACAGAACGTAATTACCTTTTCATGTATTTTGGCGAACAATCTCTGTCTAGGCTGGCAGGCGGACACTTCACATGGATGGCATTGTAAGAAGTGTGAGTATACTCGTTCTCATCATTGTAATCCGGACCAAGCAGAGTTCTCGCCCACGTCCCCATATCATACGGTGGCAGTGTACCCCCAAACTCAGATGGTAAACATTCTGGGTGGATCAGCTGGTGCAGACTGTTAAGATTGTTACCATGGAGGAAAATCTGAAAAATAGAAATAATAAAACATCTACAATGTTACAGGAGGATTGTCTGGAATTACTCGAAATTGTTTGCTGGCAATAATTATTCTATTTATTGTCTTGTTGTGCTGCTAATCCCTTCTATTGAATGTGTTTCTCTGCAATTGTGTTTTCTTTCCTCCTACATTCCTTTCAGCATGATAATGTCATGTCTTCCAGAGGTAGAACTCTATCTACTGACTGTAACAGTGTAACAAAAAATAATGAGAAGAATGGTAAAGCTATTTGCAATCTATTTTCTAGAGGATAAATCTGTGAATATGGCTGCAGACACCTGTCATGGCGCTGTCACAACCTAAACGACATGGGATTTCTTGTAGAGCGATGACAACGTGAGACGACATCTGATCACTAATGCCTTATGCACACAACAACCATAATACTAATATGGAATTAATAAGTACCATACCCAAAAGTAACATTGAGCCTATACTATATACAGATACCCTCACAGATTTACATAATGCATTGCTTCCA
Organism: Dendropsophus ebraccatus; assembly: GCF_027789765.1. Taxonomy (NCBI): domain Eukaryota; kingdom Metazoa; phylum Chordata; class Amphibia; order Anura; family Hylidae; genus Dendropsophus; species Dendropsophus ebraccatus. The sequence goes on from NC_091455.1 coordinate 52,795,053, forward strand.
CTCAATCCTTGCGTCTAGGGTTACCCCAGAGTCAATCACTACCTCTTGTGATTTCCTGCTCTTTAATATATACCGGTATACAAGTGCAGGTTAAGGTTAAGGCTATGTTCACACAACGTAAAAGTACGGCCGTTGTTGCAATCTGCAACAACGACCAAAGTTTAAACGAATAGATACGTTTCCCAGCCTTCTATGGGATCCCGGAGCGTATACACATAGTATACGCTCCGGCCGGGATCCCTCACGGTGCCGCAAACAACTGACGTCAGTTTTCTGCGGCCGTAGAAAACTATGTCAGTGCAAGCTTCATAGTGTGCTGTGAAGAGTTCTGTTGTGGGCACGCACGGATGCAGTACCAGCCGGGATAATCTTTTCAGAGACCGGCCTCTCCGTGACCTGGCCAGCATGTGAACATGGCCTAATACTCCCCACCATCCCCTTTTGGCTATGTTTAGGACCGGTTCCAATTTGCATTATTTTTCCATCATTGGAGCAGAAGAACTGGGAAAAAAAAAAAAGTTGACTGGACATAAAAATGATTTGTGCTGCTCTAATCTGTCCAGTATTTTGGGCAGAACTGATACTGAGGCACCCAATTTGTGAACCTAGCTTTACAAAGAAATTTTAAGTGTTTTTTTGAGGCACAAACTTGTTTTATAATTGAAAAACAACTCCATATCTATTTTTCCCTCTGAATTTCAGTAAATACCCTGAGAAAATGCCTGACAGGTCACATGTAGTTTAAAGGGGTTATCCAGTGATACAAAAACATGGACACTTTCTTCCAGAGACGGCACCACTCCTGTCTCCAGTTCAGGTGTGGTTTGCGGCTTGCTTCGGGGGGTTCTTGGCATGTGCCGCTTGGCCAATCAGTGCGATGCCCCGCAGCAGCACACTGATTGGCTGAGCGGGACGTGAAGACACCGGGAGCCCCGAAGCAAGCCGGAGCAGGAATCTGCTGTGGATCCGCTGTGGATCTGGTACGAGTGAACGTACCCTTAATGTTATTGCCATATATATACCAGCTGTAACTGTGTTTTCCTGTTTTATGTACCCCCCCCCCTTTTATGTATTTTGGGGATATTTCTGCACATAAAGACTGAATTCTCTGAGTTTTGTTTAGCATTTGATCAACAGTTTTAGCAGAAACCAGAAGTGGGTCCAAAACACAGAAAAAGTGTTGGGTGGTCCACTACTAGTTTTGACTAAAAATACTGACTAAAATACTGTGTAAATCCAGCCAAATGCTACAAAATAATTAAAAAATTGCAAACAAAGACCATGGAGAACTAGAGAGGAAACCAATAAGAGGTATTCCAATCACAGCTAACATAGGTATACTTGTAGGGATGGTCAAGATAAATATTTTTGCAAACACATTAATTTCGCAAACTAGTCTTCTCCTTATATGCTGCACTCTCCCTTTCATTGTTGACAGTTGGTTGTCTAGGTTACAGACCACTTCTCTACACTAAAAGCAGCGGTCTGGCTGGTGTATATATAGCTGAAATGTAGATGTATTAACAAGACCACTACTTTTAGAGCAGAGTGGTGGTCGGTAATCTAAGCAATGCACAAAGACAAAAATGCAAAAAACTCTTGGTCAACTCCACATCTGCACCATTCACACTATGCAGGATCACGTTGCCATGGCTGTAATGCAGACACACAAAAAAAGGAAATGCAACAGCTCGCTGCCAATGCCAATGCCAAGACATAAGCCCAATACAAATATTAAAATTGCAAAACTGCTATATAAAGCATGGTAACAGACGCACATCCAGGGCTAAATGGAGGGTGCTGAGCAGAGAAAGTCCTTTGGCAGAGGATCCCGAAACACAGAGCAACAAGAGTCCACAGCACACCAGCATGTAGTGAAGAGGTTTATTCCATCAATAAGGTGCAGGATACAACGTTTCAATTCACTCCAGAATCATTTTCAAAACTGCTATATAAAATGTATTTGAAAGGCTCTTGGCTTACCATTTGCAAATAAAGCATACTATCCCACCACAGTAAGGTGGCCCCATATACGGGATGCACCTACACTATACTCTGGCCTGTCCCAGGCTAATGACAGGAAAGAGCAAAAATTTGGCAGCACCTTTATGCCTCTGTTTTCACTGTAGGTTGCACGCTGCACATGGCTTAAGTACAGAAAAAAAAACAGAGAACGCAACAGCAACCTACATTTGCACCTGTATGTTGCTGTTGCACTTTCTGTGTTTTTTTTTTGTCTGTACTTTAGCAACATGCAGCGTGCAACCTATAGTGTGAACAAAGACATAGGGGTGCTGCCAATTTCTGTTTTTTTTTGTTTTGTTTTTTTAGTTGTATGTGGGGGTGTGGCTACCTCCTGTTCCTTTGCACTCCACCCATGTCCTGTGGGTGCTGTAAATAGAGATTATTTGGATCCTATCTGCCCATTGTAGGCTTATTGTTATCCCAGTAGAGGCCATTTCTAGTGTAAGAATGCTAGAGTAGGGACCACGTCTCTGAGGAGTCCTTAACGTGGTGACATGGTTCACTCTGTTTGATCAAATGGTTTGCTAAGATACTCATTTTTTAATATCTATAGAGCAGGATTTTATTGTGTGTACTCCCAGGGGAACCTCATCATTGTTATTTTTTTATAGCAGTTTTGCAATTGTAATATTTGAACATTGGTGCCTTAGATTACGAGCATAATTGGTTCCGGGACCGTGCTTGTAATCAAAATCCACTCTTAAACCAAAGCAAATTTTCCCATAAGAAATAATTGAACTGCGACTATTAGTTCCACACCCCAAAAATAATGATTTGTTATTCTGATTAACATGTAAAACAAAGAAACAAACATTTATGAACAGCTGAATGTGTCATATTATAAGTTACTGTACAGTATAGCAATCAGTATGTGGAGTATAATGTATAGTAAGTGCATAAACCTGAAGAAACAGCAGCAGTTTTTAGATAAAGGTTGGAGCTGCAGATCCCCGCAATAGGGTAGTACAACAGGCTAAAATACAGAAGCAGGGCTGCTGTCAGAGGTCTGTGTGGTCACATGACAGCAATGGGGAAGGGGTGTGTTCAGCATGGACTAATCAGGACTGATAGAGATAGCAGGGAGCAGGAAGGAATGACAGGACATATGTGGGCACATACATGCAGCACTCTCTGTCCGGGGGGAGAGGGGTTACAGCTATGAAGAGATTACCTCCACAGTCCTGTCCCCTGATGCAAGCCCCAGCCTGAAGTTGATCTGCTATGATTTAGAAGGTGAAGGAGACTTCCTGGGTCAGAGTACAGGGCTGTAGACCCTGCTATGCAGGCCATGCCCCTCCCCCACTCCGCCCCCACTTAGTACAGTGAGCTCTTAAACCAAAGCAATGCTCTTAAACTAAGTCACAATTTCGAAAAACTGTGAGCTCTTAAACCAAAACGCTTTTAAACCAAGTTACTCTTAAACCAAGGTACCACTGTATTTTGTTTATGCCTTGGCATTAGCAATGAGCTGTTGCATTTTCTCTTCTTCTGTGAACCTAGACAATGGGCTGCCAACAATGGGAGGGAATAATTGGGAATATCAGGAAAGTTTGCTAAATGATTGTATATGCAAAAATATTTAACTTGACGAATCCTGCTACAAGTGTACTTATTTTAATTAAAGGAGAATTAAACAAATTCCTAATGTAAACTAATGTACATATGGTGGTATATCAGACATCAGACCCCATCAATATACGTGAAGGATCCAGCAGGGGGCACAGTATATGTAGAAGTATAGAAGAAGAAGTCTATGTAGAGAGTATATGTAGTGGAATCACCCTCCCTGTGCTGCCTGGTGCCCGTGTATCTCCCTCCCTCCTCATGCTGCCTAGTCCCTGTGCATCTCCCTCTCTGTGATACTCAGTGCCTGTGCGCTCATCTCCCTGCTCCTGCTCCGTGCTGCCCGTTGCTGAACAGCGGGGAAAGCACTCCTTATCTGCCGCTTACCCTGCTGCATGGCAGGGGGTGGGAGGGGTTGAGGGAGATGCTAGGGCACGGGAAGGGAGATGCACGGGAGGGGGGGGGGATATGTGAGCTGTCGGATGATTCTATTTCTATACTTCCATTATTTTAGAGAAATTGAAGCCTCCCAATCTACTTACAGGTGTTGACATAAAGCTATACAGTATGACGGGTTCTGATATCAGATTGTTAAGATTATCCCCAACTATACTAAGCCCAAACACTCAATGTGAGAGGAGAAGGAAAAATAGAATCTAAGCTGGACAGATACAGCTGCAGGAAAAGAATGAAATGATAAAACAGCGCACCTTCTGCTGTACAGAGATCTGCTCCATTATATACGGCAGCTGAACCTTTATACAATTGCCTGTAATTACAGCTTGTAGTGCTGCCAGTCCTTTTAATATATTCTCCTTCATATCACAAATGAGATTCTGACTGGTTAGTTCCTGTTCTTTCTAAAGATCAAAGATGCCCTCATCCCGTAGACTCTGACTGAATATAATCCATTGCCATAGCTGTATTGATCGGAAGCAGACAATCTGCAATCCGCAGCTGTGACCACAACACACCATATGTCTTAATCTCAGAGGTCACCAGGAAAAAACGGACTACGTGGGGGTCTCTGGAGACTTGGAGGGAGTCCAGGATACAGCCTTGCATGAGTTTTTGTGTCTTACCCTTTTCCGTGTCTTGTCTTTAAGGAAAGGTTTTATGATTGTATACAGAGCATGGATGTACCAGGGTTGGTTGACAAAGTGGACGCCTCCGAAGCGTGCTGGAAAACTGTCCTAGAAACGAGAGGAGAACAGACGCTCATTACTGGGTATAATAGGAAGGCCAGCTGGTCAAAATGGCAATCCATTACATCATTGATATGCGCTTAGATCGGTTTTATCACTGAACCTTATTATACATAAGCATGCATAGACTAACATCAATGAAAAGGCTGGCAATTAAGGATTACATTATGACTTCTAGGAGACATAAAACTTAATGTATATGTACGTTTGGAAAATATATACAAATATATACCATAAAAATGAATTTCACTAATACAGTGTTTTTTTTATCAGAATATTGCCGGTTACCAGCAGGAGCATAGTTTTATGCTGATCAAACTGCAGCTTAGGTGCCAACAAGCCTTCAGTGATTGGCTGTAATCCGTGGGAGAGCCTGGCACTCATTTTTTCAGTTTCCCCACAGTGCCTCCACAGGGGAGATGAAGTATTACACCGTGTCTATTCACATCAATGAAATGACTGTGTAAAGCAGAGGTGGAGCTTTCCTCTAGACTAGCTTTTTACTATTTCTTCCCTCTTTCAACTTAGCATTACCTAATAGGATAGCATATGTGGCTGTAGATTTTCTAACCACAACCCCTTTAGCCAGGATATGCCGATACAGGTATTACATCCCTTGCACAATTTAAGGCCTGCATACTGTATCGGACCCATTCTAATCCATGGACCAATGCATATGACCATGGATGCCATAGTCCAGACATGAACTTATACAGACCATATTGTGGCCAAAGGACATGAACTTATACAGACCATATTGTGGCCAAAGGACATGAACTTATACAGACCATATTGTGGCCAAAGGACATGAACTTATACAGACCATATTGTGGCCAAAGGACATGAACTTATACAGACCATATTGTGGCCAAAGCTCCATAGACTTTTGCCTCATTAACAAGTGCACTGGTGGCACTCCTTGGGCTGTCTATGTCATATGGGACCAATTACAAATGTATACAGAAGACCTTAGGGCAACAATCTAAAACTTTGCCTAGATAAAACTGTAATGTTCAGAAACCGCATCTACTATATAAACAGCAATGCGATCATGTGGGTAGTACCCAGCAGTCCACATCTAAGGGGAACTATTCTGATTATGAATGTATCAGCCGGTTACCATATGTGCAATGAAAGTAACACTAAATTAAGTGTATGGGGGAAATTTATCAAACATGGCGTAAAGTGAAACTGGCTCAGTTGCCCCTAGCAACCAATCAGATTCCACCTTTCATTTTCCAAAGTCTGGGAGGAATGAAAGGTGGAATCTGATTGGTTGCTAGGGGCAACTGAGCCAGTTTCACTTTACGCCATGTTTGATAAATCTCCCCCTATATCTGTAACCTAATATATCACGGAATAAAAAAGGAAATAGTTGCACTCACCAATCCGCTCTTCTTGAATCTTTATTTCTTACATGAAAAAGTAGAAAAACATAGTGTGGACATAACAGTGAGCAGACACTAAAAGCGGAGCGGTGACAGCTTGTTTCGCGCTCTACGGTGCTTCTACAGACCTCCCCTAAATCTCATTTAATATTTATACTATGATAATTAAGCACTCTTCAGTATTATTGTTTTTAGACTACTTATGCCCAGGTTTTTAATTGTATTATACACTTGCTTTGATTTATCTCACATGTATGCACATGTCATAGACAATGGTCAGCTATTTGAATAGCGTGCTGACGTGTGTGGTTAGGGAAGGTCTGTAGAAGCTCCGTAGAGCGCGAAACAAGCTGTCACCGCTCTGCTTTTAGTGTCTGCTCACTGTTATGTCTGCACTATGTTTTTCTACTTTTTCATGTAAGAAATAAAGATTCAAGAAGACCGGATTGGTGAGTGCAACTATTTCCTTCTTTATTCCGTGATACGTTTCACATGACTGTTTAATGATAGTTGGCACCGCCAGGGTCATGCCTCTTGTTCACACTGGAAGCCAGCCTTCTACCATGAACTGTGTTGCGGTAGTGCCACCTACCTTCGTTTAGTGCTACCATTCTGTAACCTAATATAGTTGGCTTTTTCCGTAACACCCCCTTCATAAACAAAATGACCTGACATGTACAAGGCTGAGTGGATTTTACAATTTCCTTCCAATGCTCTGTCGGATTCATTATTGGAATACAAGTGCTTTACTTCAGCGTATAGCCGCATGCTGTGTCAGCAGTGATTTGTGCTGTATTTTTCTGGTTCATCTATCAGGATATGTGCAGCCAGACAGATTGTTATTATAAAGCTTCTACTTTAATAGTGGTTCCAAACTGGGACTTTATATTAACCACACCACAGACAAGTCATTTCATATAGGAGAGGGTACAGTGATTGGCTGGTTACCGTCCATCCAGCTTCCGGCTCTCCTGGCAAACAGCTGACTCTGCTGGAGGTAGCCACCACTCATCAGACATTTCCTTTAATATTTATGGATGGTTTTCCATGTAATATGTTGATGGCTTGAGTCTGCCACAGAGGTGGCCCATTGATCTTGGTAATAGATGGGCCCCAAGTGTTGGACCCCCTCATGACATGAGTTATATCTTATAAGTTGTCTTCACAGGGTACTCCGTAGAGAAAAATAAATCAACTTCTCGTGCAAAAGTTTTGTAAATTGCTTCTATTTAAACGTTTCAAGCCTTCCAGTACTTATCAGCTGTTGTATGCTCTGCAGGAAGTTTTCATTCCAGTCTCACATAGTGCTCTCTGCTGCCACCTCTGTCTGAGTTATGAACTATTCAGAGCAGTAGCAAATCTACACAGAAAACCTCTCCTGCTCTGGACAGTTCCTGACAAGGACAGAGTTGGCAGTACAGAGCACTGTGTCAGACTGGAAAGAATATGCCACTTCCTGCAGGGCATACAGCAGCTGATAAGCACTGGAAGACTTTAGAGTTTTAAATAGAAATAATTTTCATATCTGTATAACTTCCTATACTATAAACAGTTATTTTTCTTCAGTGTATCCCTTTTATACACAGATAGCAACCACTAAACTTTCTACACCTGGCTCATCACAAACTTTAACCTCTGCTTAAAATTCCTCCCGTAAAAGAATGAACAGAGCAATGTCTCATTGTGTTCAATGGGATTTCCGCTCTGTTGTTCACACTGCAGAATTTCCAAGCAGAATTTTCTGCCGCAGATCTGCTTTACACCCCAAGGGTGGGTTCACACTATGGAATTCTCGCGGACGATGTCCGCGGAATTCCGTCAGCTGTCCGCCCGCACGGGCACGCGCTTTTCCGCCGGCTCTATAGACACCATTCTATGGGCCGGCGTATTCGGCGATCCGCTAAAAGAAGTGACATGACACTTCTTTGAGCGTATTGCGGAATACGCCGGCCCATAGAATGGTGTCTATGTGGCCGGCGGAAAGGCGCCCAGATGTGCGGGCAGACAGCTGACGGAATTCCGCAGACATTGTCCGCGAGAATTCCGTAGTGTGAACCCGCCCTAAATCCTTTTACGGGAGGAATTTCAAGCAGAATTTAAGAGCGGATTTCTCTAATTCCTGGCCTTTTGCTCAGTGTGCATGAGGCCTAACATAGCTGTTTCTTACTATGTACTGGTATAGGTGGACACCAGACCGCATCCCTAAGCCTTTTTATTATTAGTCCATACAGATGCCTTAGCTCAGGGTGTACAAAAGCTTAATGTAGAGAGGCCATTGGCTTCTCTACAAATGTTCCATCTACCTGTTTGTTTGTATCAATTGTATCTTGCACATATTATTATTTATCGCTCAAAGGGGAATACATATATATATTTTTTTTTAATTCATTAGTACCCGAAAGTCATAGATTTGTAAATAACTTTTATTTAAAAATCTCAGGTCTCCAGTACTTATCAACTGCTGTATATCCTGCAGGAAGTGGTGTTTTCTTTTCAGTCTGACACAGTGCTCTCTTCTGCCACCTCTGTCCATGACAAGACCTGTCCAAAGCAGTAAAGGTTTTCATTGGGATTTTACTACTGCTCTGGACAGAGGTGGCAGCAGAGAGTACTGTGTCAGACTGTATTAGAATCGACCAGCAGCTTTGTTTCCCAGGAATGGATCCAGCTTTTCCCAGAAGCTGAGGAGGAGTGTCACGGAGTGGCACAGACTTCAAAGCCAACTGCCTGACAAGCTGTCAGCCTATCCTAATGAAGCGTTTTGCTTTGATCCTGCTGTAAATTCACTTACCCTTACTGGAAAGAATACACCACTTCCTGCGGGCCATACAGCAGCTGATAAGTACTGGAAGTAATTTACAATTCTATATAACCTTCTGTTACCAATTGATTTGAAATAAATAAATAAATAAAATAATAATAATAATAATTTGCCAGAGAGAGTATCCCTTTAAGTAAACTAATAAGTATCACTTAACTATTGTAAAACATATATCTAATGCAGTTTCATCAAGTTTGAATGCAGCAGACGAGGACATGAGCATATTCCACTCCATTCAATCAATGGTACTCGGATCTCCCATTCTCCTGATCAGTGGGGGTCCCAGCAGCATTTTAGATCACCTCTTCATTCAAACAGGGGTAAATAGGAACAATAAGGGTCCCAGCGGTCAGACCCTCCAAATCAGATACTTATTACCTAGTCTATGAATAGGTGATACTTTTTCATTGTGGAAATAAGAATGGAATATTTCAGCTCAATATATTTCATAAACTAATTACTCCATTATTTCATGTAAAACTAGAGAAAGCTTAAAACGCTCTCTTAATTAACCAAACCCTGACTTTATGCCGCAACCGGATTGCCGATGCTGAGCGTGTCGCCCGTTCATTTACATCTAACTGGTATTAAGAAATTGTTTTGAATTAAAATTTCCAATTTGTCCGACTCCTTCCTTTAATAGAGCATTTGTTATGCAGTGTATGTGTGCAATGCAGCAAACAATCTAATGGCTTCTCGGTTGTAGCGTTTTGCTTCCTCACCCACACAATCCCATAGGTCCACGGTGAAGCCACCTGAATATAACTATAGAAAACACAAAGAATGTCTGTGCATAATTGAAAGCTCTTATTCCCAATGAATCTTCTAACATGCAAAACAGCAACAATTAAAACCTTCTGCACCCAAAGATCTGCATTCACCAGGCATTCTTATGTGAACCCATCCTCCTCTTCATAACTATACACTGTTTTTATTCACATCAGAGCAGCATAAGCTTCTAGATTGTTGTGATTTTTAACTTTGGCTGACACTTTTATGTCTTTATCACAGTTATGGGGGCACTGCTCAGGATGCACACACATTGGGCTTATAGGCACGGTCATATTTAAAATCTATATTCCTTCTGTATATTGATGTCCAACAACAAGTGTAGATCTAACATGACAATTGACAAACCAAACATGCTAAAATTGTTTGCATGACGTATTGGGGGGGGGGGGGGGGGGGAGGGGCACATAAGAGGGAACCAAACGGCAGCAGGGAAGTGGACACATAACACTGTGAGGATGCAGCTCTGCACTGATTGATAAATGCTTGTATTAGGGTCCAATTACACAGGCCAACTATGGCCCGATCATTTTAGTAAACAAGCGCTGATCTGTTAATCGTCACTTGTTTACTGGACCTATTAGACGGTCTGATAATCGGGCAGTGAGGGCTGCATGGACATCGTTAGTGATGTCCATGCAACCCTTGCCTAAACACCTGATACCTTACCTCTTCCCACTCCTGGTCTTATCTCCTGTGCTCCGCAGCTTCCCGAACCCGGTGACCACCTCGGCCTCTGATTGGCTGAGCAGCCTGACAGGCTGATCATCGCCCCGTGTAGTAGGACCCTTACAGTTATTGGGAATAGTAAAAGGCAGGTAGGTTCCTAGTATGAGCCTTCTTCAAAGGCTATGAGAACAAATTTTTACTTTCAGAGACAGACTAGTTGGCAATTTCCCCAGGTGTCAATAGTGAGACAATAGGGAAGTGTCAGGTACCTTGTATTGTAAGACAGCAACAATCCAGCGGCTCCAGTGTTGTGGACTTGTAACTACTATTGAACAAGCACTTAACTACGTGAATGCTCTTTAGTCGAGTCAAATATTTTTCAATGCTCAAGTACTGGACTCCAGTGCCGAACTTAATTAAAATGAATGGGAGACTTGAGCATTTAACCAGGCAGAGTGGAGGATGCCTGGTTAGCTTATTACTTTTTTTTGTTCTAATTTTTGTATATTTTGTCTCTGAAAGGTATGTTTAAACGAAATATACAAAAATTAGAACTAAAAAAATATAATAGGTTTCTGCAGGACACATTGGAAGTCCCGCTACTTTCATCATACCGCCATAGTTTTAATGTTCTATTTTCTTGTATATTTCATTAAAACATTCCTTCAAGGGTCGAAATATACAAAAATCAGAATGAAAAATGTAATAGTATAACTTATGGCTGAATGATTGTTGAGCTATCGGTTATTGAAGGAGTATGGCCACTTTTTCCCAATCACCTGAGCACCACGGGGCTTGACCAGGCATGCTCGCTCAACACTACTTGTAACCAAGCACTAAGTCTCACCAGCACATAAGATCGACATGTGTTTGTGCCTGCATAATTGTGTTAGGGGTAAAAGAACTTTTCTCACTTTTACCAACCACATTGCACCAACCAGATTGTCTTATAGTTTTACCTTAAAGGGGCTATCTAGCTTTATAGAATTGATGGCCTGTACTCAGGAGGATAGGTCGTCAATATTAGGTCTGCAGGCGTTCAACTCCCGGCACCATCACTGATCAGCTGTTTACAAGCACTGTAGCCTCTTCAATATTTACTAGAGCTCATTTATGCATTGCTGTACTATTAGTGGCAGCAGTGCAATGTACTGTAGTATTATAGCATCCGGGAGTCAAATCCCCGCTTATCTAAGGTCTTATTCTAAAGACAAGACTGGATGACCCCTTTAATCCACATAGGCTTTTCATCCATGCTAAACTTCACCGGATATACAAGTGACGACTGCTATGAACTCCAGTATGGTATGATTTTATAAGTATCCACTATTCATAAAACAGTGTAATAAATATTATTATTAATAACATAGGAGTAAAAAGCGAAGGAAAAAAAACAATCCCATTAACTTCTCTTGAATGACACCGTGTACAACACCTACAGACAGCAATCCTGGGGTTACATCAAACCGTATTATTATATGTCAAAGCTTATAATACACCTACACGCCAGCTAAAGTGGTAAATCTGTTATTACGAGGTTCGGAGTTTAATCACATGTGAAATATACTATATATAGTGTACTTGATCTACAATAGACGGTGTTGACAGGTGGACATAAAGCTGGAGCTGTAAATGTACAAATCTCCATTGTGACATTGTGAGTATAGAACATTAATTAATATCTCTTCAAATGTATAAGACTATTCCTTCCCAAGAAAAAGGCACTCCGTCAGTGTCAGAAAATGGAAGCAGAAAAGATAGCATAAATGTAAAGCAAAACCAAACGTGAAAAGAATAGAACTAGAACAGTCCAGTAAGGAGCTGAATAGCGGCGAGGTATGATCCTTTATTAGATAAATGTAACAAAAGCTAAGGAGGTAATTTTCTTTTCTTGGCAGATATAGATGTCATTTAGCCTCAACCACCTTTCCACTCAGTCGACAATAATGATTTGATGGGATTCAGTATGTCATTCCTAAAGGTCACCGTCCATGGCATTTACTATCTGGAGCCTGGTGGTAAATAGAATATTCATCATTCAGAATCTGACTGCTAGTGGGACATTAAGATGCCCATGCACCTTCAATAGCTGTCCTATCATATCCTATTCTCCCCACTCGTACCAGCATTCAGCATGGCTGAACATTCAGTCAAGGTGAGGGGTATACGGCTGCCAGACAGCTCTGACGGAGGCCGATCTCTCAGAAAACACATTGGGGGAGATTAATCAAACTGACGTAAAGTAGAATTGTCAGATTCCACCTTTTATTTTTCAAAGAATCTGTGAGAAATGAAAAGTGGAATCTGATTGGTTGCTAGGGGCAACTGAGTCAGTTTCACTTTACACCGGTTTGATAAATCTCCTCCATTATTTCAAAGTTGACTAAACATGCCTATTTTTTAAGGATTGGCCAATAATGTAATGTATAGGGGCCTATAGGATCTATGGTGATCCAATAAAAGCTTTTTAAAACTCAACAAAACAGAATAAATCCTCTTTCCCCCATCTTGTTCCACCCCACTATCTAATCTGTCAATCACAGTCCACCTCAACACATATTTCCCGAATCTGCTCTTTTCCCAACCCTGACTGAACAAAATGGCTGGTAAATGCCCTATTCATCTCCTCTTGAACCGCTGTAACATCCTCCTCTCTGGCCTTCCATCTAACACCCTGGCTCTCCTCCAGTTTACCCTATACTCTGCAGCCCAACTAATCTTTCACCTCTCCTCTTGCTCTGCCTCTTTCAATCCTTTCACTGGCTCCCTATTGCCCAACAAATTCATTTGAAATTGTTAACCATGATATACAAGGCCATCCACAACCTGTCTCCTCTGTATATCTCCCACCTAATATCCTGTTAGGGTCCTCCATGCCACCTCTTATCCTCCCACAACCTTTGTTTGTGTACCCCCTCTTGTTCATACCTTACACAACTGCCTCCAGGATTTTGCCCAAGCCTTCCCCATAATCTGGAACTCACTACCCCAACACATTCAGCTCTCATACACCATCAAGACCTTCATGAACAACCTGAAAACCCTCTTTTTAATTTAGGCTTCAACCTACAATAAATCTACCTGCCTTGACTAGCTGCCCCCTTCCCTACTGCCTCCCTCCCCTCACCTGTAAGCCCTTGCGGACAGGGCCCTCTATGCCTATTTACTAGTCTGGCATCTATTTTACGCATGTAATTTGTGTCTTGTTTCTTGATTTTATGTTACATTCTTTATTTCAACCCTTATTATATGTACAGCACTCTGGAATCAAGGGCATTTTCAATAATAATAATAATAATAATAATAGAGAGTAGTTTCACTCCAACCATTTTCATATGTGTATGATTAGCCTCCATTTACCTCCTTTTCTCATCTCCTGTATGTGTTTTCATCTTACAGTTCGATTTCACTTGATGGAGATGTCTTTGATACTGTTCTCAGATGTTTACAGGCTACAATCAGCGATAATGTAGTCGGATTTTAAGCAGGTCAGATCAGTTTACTGACAGATAATACAGATGTATTGCTCTTTTGTACAGAAAGGAAACAGAAATCTGTGTGTGGCACCCTAAATAATAGGTGGTGTCAAGAGAAATTGAGCCCGTCTGAAATAAGTGCTTGTATTTTGGGCTTAGTCATACACTTTTATATCTGATTTGATATAGGGCAGCAAATTGCCATATTTGCTTTTGACTTCTGCTAACGTAATCCAAATGACATTCCATTTTGGACTTGACTGCGTTGAAAAACCTATGTCTACCATAATAAACTGACTAAGCTTGTGTGCCAAACCATAATGTGTGTGGCTAAGTAGAGGATCAATTGAGTGAAACTGCTGCAATAAAGAGAATCTTGAATGCAGTAAAGAAAATCACTTTGTGTGAAATGTTAGCAATGTTCTGGCAATGAAACATCCGATTAACAGACTGCAAGATCTGTAAGTGTGTAATGTGCGTTTTATTGCCTATAAGTAAATAGAAAAATAATTGCTGATAACGATTTTTTACTTTCTTGAGGTTGATGGTCTGCATCTACTTACATGTATACCGATAGATAGATAGATAGATAGATAGATAGATAGATAGATAGATAATGCCTAACATTTGTGCACTTCCTAGTAGTAGTAGTACAACATTTGTTCTCCATATGTTAATGTTATCAACAATAAATGAAATGCCTCAGGCTGCAGGTCTCCTCTGGACTGTGGCCTGTGCCCCAGTTTAAATGGTGGGCAGTCTAACATTGGTGGTCAGAACCTGCCAGTGTATTATGAGCCCCAACTCACTGCCACTAGATCGCTGCTGTTGCTCTGCTCACCGGACTTCTTCCTCCATTCCCCCTTCTGTGGTTGCAGTTCCTGGTCTGGTCCATAGGTCCCATGTGCATGCCCTACCTTCAGTGTACAGACCCAGCATTCCCACTGTGGTCATCTACCTCCCAATCACAATGCTCACCCTTCTGTGCTTGACCTGGACTGCTGTCTCTGAACAAAGCCAAAGTTGGGTGACAGAGTGGATCCACTTCCATTGGGGTGTTACAGGTAGGAAGCAGATAAAATTGACACATTCCCTTGTTTGGTACTGACATATGATGGATAGACACACAAGTAAACAGGCAAATAGATATACAGACAGATCAAAAAAAAGCTATGATAAAGCCATACAACTATCTTCCATAATGTCTCCTAAATATTTTGTAGGTCTACTCTGTGCTAACAAGAAGGCTCAGAAATCACGAAATTCAAAAGACCTCTGGAAGCTGGTACAATAAAAAAGCCAATTTTCTCCAGAAGGAAGAAGTCTCCATATACAACAGGCTCTCTTTAATGAGAATCAGGACACAGAATCTGTAAGCCGTGCTGAACTTTCCCGAGTGTGAGGAGGAAAGGGGAGGACTGTAGAGATAATTGACGGCTGAGCGATTGGTCGTCTGTCAATTATTGTAGGCGTATGGTCTCCTTATAGATTCTCTGTAGCCAACTAGTACACTGCTTTGTACCAATCGGTGGCAAGAATCCTGAAAGGGTATTTATAGCTGGTGTGATGTTCCTTTTGGAGGTAACTCTGGTTTGCTTAGGATCTTTCTTTTTTTTTCTGGAGTAGAGTGAAATAATAAGTACATTCCACTTTAGCGTTCAGCTTAATGCAATTCATTCAAAAATCTCCTTGCTATCATTTACATAACCAAGAAACATATTTGCAGATCTCACTGTTACTAAGGAATAACATTGATACTTACTAGAACATTAGTACTTAAAGCGACTCTGTACCTCCCCAAACCACTTGTACCTTCGGATAGCTACTTTTAATCCAAGATCTGTCCTGGGGTCCGTTCGGCAGGTGATGCAGTTATTGTCCTAAAAAATAACTTTTGAACTGGCAGCCCCGTGCCCAATGGGCGTGGCCTAGATTGTGTATGCATGAGGCTGGCACAACCTCTCTGTCGCTCCTCCCCGCCCTCATCATTAGGAATGCTCCAGGCAGATTGCCTCCTATTCATTAGCTGTGTTAGCCCGGCACATGGGCTGGATCGTTAAGTACCTGTGCAATGTTCAGACAGGAGAAAATGTTTCAGTGGCATTCCTAATGATAAGGAGGGTGGGGAGGAGGGACGGAGGGGTGGTGCAAAGTAAGGGCACAGATACTCCCTTTGGGCACGGGGCTGCAAGTTTAAAAGTTGTTTTTTAGGACAATAATTGCATCACCGAACGGACCCCAGGACAGATCTTGGATTAAAAGCAGCTATCTGAAGGTACAAGTGGTTTGGGGGGGGGGGTCAGATTGTGGGTACAGAGTCGCTTTAAATATAATAGTATGTAGATAGTAATGTGAAGAACTATGTGATCAGACAAGCCATGCATGGTGCATCCACACAGTTATGTATAACTACAACAGTTTACGTTGTGTAGTCTCTAAATATGACTATATTAAAGATGACAAAATATGTTATAGATGACAAAAGTTCACTTTTGGTTAGCAGATCAGACGTTACATAGAAAAAAAATACTACCATATTTTCCGACATGTAAGGCGACCGCTGACTTTTAAGAATATTGTAAGGGGTTCGCCTTATATGCCGGAAAATATTAACCCCTACCTGACTGCAGCCCTGCTGTAGTCAGGCAGGGGTTAACTACAGCTAATAAAAAAAAAAAAAAAAAAGAGTTAAGTCACCTGGGGCCCGTTTCCGGCCTTTGCGTGTCTCCTGGCCCGTTTCCCTGCGCAGGTAGCGTGACGTACACTGACTGCGCAAGGGATCCCAGAAGGTATTCTTAACTTGAAATGTTACCTCCTGTTCAGAGAATTGAAGATTCAAAAGTGATCAATAGGGGTCCAACTACTGGGGCCACCATAGATCACAATAACAAAGAAAAATGGTTCCTGAATGAATGGAGTGGAGCAATATATTCATGGTGAGACATTTTTCCTCTATTGTTGGGATCAAGGGGGACTTATTGGATGGACCCCCACTGATCAGATTGTTGCCCTAGTTATGTTATCTATTATATTGTATTACCAAATAAATACAATATACTTTTCTGGGACCTAAGGAACACTGGTCTCTGGCTAGATTAAGATCCATCATAGGTTGACATTATTAAGATATATTAATATTAGATATTTATATTAAAGATATTAAAATACACCCTGAGAGTATTTTAGTATTTGCTTGAAAATATTTTTTTTTACTCAACTTCTACATATTTATTTTTTAAATGATTCAATAGATCTTTTTACTGTTTTAGGACCTCATTTACTAACTGGGCCTCAGTTACTGGACCTCATTTACTAACAATGCGTAATTTTTAAGCAGTTATGCTGTCATTCATTTTTGAGGTGAATGCCCTATCTAAATCTGGAAGGTTTTTCAAAGTAAAAAACTAAAACCAGACCGTCCCGCTACACTAGAAGTGGCTGGTTTTCAAAACAGAAAACCCATTAAAAAATGATGGTTTCCTTAATAAATCTGTTGGTTGTGGCGGGTTTTAAAGGGCACACCTATGACACAGCCACGACACAGCCACTCGACACGCCTTGTGACAAAATGATGGGTTTGTCAGGTTTCTAGAAAAATTGTGTAGTACACAAAGTAAATATGTTGGAACACTAAACTGACAGGGAAAATTGACAAAAATCCAACCAATTGCTGTCAGGAACCTGTTAGTAAATCAGCCCTATTGTATTTGTTTCAGATGACATTTTTTAAAGGGGTAGTGCAATTATTCACTAAATAACACACATTACAAAGTTATACAACTTTGTAATGTATGTTATGTTAGTGAATGGCCCCCTTCCCCGTGTTCCCCCCCATCCCGGAAGTGTAGTGTTCTATACTCACCTGATTCGTGTCGACCCCCGTCCGCCATCCTGTAACAATGATGTCATCTTCGGGTGACGGGGGTCGACACGAATCAGGTGAGTATAGAACACTACACTTCCGGGTCTAGCGTCGGTGGGGGGAAACACGGGGAAGGGGGACATTCACTAACATAACATACATTACAAAGTTGTATAACTTTGTAATGTTTGTTATTTAGTGAATAATTGCTTACCGCCGCACTACCCCTTTAAGTGAAATGCTGGAAGTAAGAATGATTCATTCTCCATACTCTTCAATAACCCTGTCATTTATGCCCAACTTTACATATTCATCTTAATATCTATTCCTATAAAAGCCATGAAATCTTTTCTTTTCGTCCACTTATGTTACAGTGAAGTTGAATGACTTAATTTTATTTTACCAGATGCTGAGCAGTTTAATCCCCAAACCTCTACTGATGGATGATATAGAAAATCTCTAACCAGCATTTAGGAATACCAGCTGTATCTATGATTTAGGAGGAAATAGAAAACGAATTTCGCCATTTCATACTATACTGCTCTAGTATTAGGTTATCTTCACATACCTGCAGCCCTTCAATGGCTAGCCTGAGGATTGACGGGGTGAGCTTGGAGGCTTGCTTGAAGGAAAAATTGCTCCAATCTATTATTAAAATAAAGCCATTGATCTGAAGCTCTTGGTCTTCTATTAGAACTTCCAGTGATAGAAGAATGGCGCGTAATATGTCCACAAAGGAGTTCCTGAAAGGAAATAAATGATAGTTCAGGGGCATCCTGAGAAAATACAAGCTTTACGCAGTTATTTTTAAGGATGTGAGAACAGTTTAGTTATCTTAAAGCCTATTGGGGGAGAATTATCAAACATGGTGTAAAGTAGAACTAGCTCAGTTGCCCCTAGCAACCAATCAGATTCAACCTTTTATTTTTCAAAGAGTCTGTGAGGAATGAAAGATGGAGTCTGATTGGTTGCTAGGGGCAACTGAGACAGTTCTACTTTACGCCATGTTTGATAAATCTCCCCCATTGTGTCTACTAGTCTACAATGCACACTTTCTATGTCCCACAATACACCAAATTTACATGGAAGTCCATAGTCACATATAGCATATAGCCAATAAAGTGGGTGGTTTAGTAGTTTTTAAATGTTTTACTTTCATATACTTGAAGGAGGGTATAAAATAGCTTACAATTCTAAAAAAAAACATGGGTTTCACTCCTACCCACAACAGAAATTTTGCTGGAAAGAAACATTAAAAAGTGCATAAGTTGAACACTATTTAAATTGCTGACTACTAGGACAATTTTTGAACACGATGGTCGTAAATTGTAGATTTCTCAGAACATTTTTCTCATCCCAGATGTTAACATTGGGTGAAGCTGCAATTGGCTGTACTTAGCCGGTCGAAATAAAGGTAGTTCATGCAATGTATGGATGCCACTCAATTTCAACATTGTGTGAACAGAGCCTTTTTGTGTTTTTAATCCACTCCTGGTTTTGGTTGCAATATGAGGACCACAATACTGACTGAAATATACGTAGTGTGAACCCAGCCTAGGGCTATGTTCACACTGCGTATATGTCCGGCCGCATATTTTTCGCGGCCGGACATATACGCGGTAAACTCCTGCCGGAGATTTACGCTACTTGCGGCCGGCTACGTACGGATCGCGAACTTATGCCCGTAGTCTACTTACGCTTCCCAAGCGCCCTACGTAGCGATCTGACAGCAGTCTTTTACTTGGAAATCTTCGCCTAGCCCCAGACACCCCACAGAACCTTTTGGATTGGCACAAAAAGCTGCAAAAATTAAGAAATCACCACTACGTACGGGACCGCATGTAACGGTACGGGCGTAAGTTACGGCATTTTCGTCCGCTAACAATGGTCTGGTTAATTTTTTACGCCGCCGCGTACGATCCGGGTGCAAGTTCATACGTAGTGTGAACTGTGCAGCCGTACTTCGTATACTTTCCATTATACGCAAACTACGTAAGTCTCCGGCCGCTTATTCACGGAACGCGCTACGGCTGGAAACTTACGTAGTGTGAACATAGCCGTAAAGGTGTAAAATAATATATATATACTGTATGTATTTACCTGCCCAAGCTTCCCTTGTGTCCTCCAGCCTTGTCTGTGGGATTTTCTGCTCACCGCAGTCGCCGTTGACACTTCTAATCCCGTGACAGGCTCCTTAGCCAATCAATGATGGGACAGCACCGTGGCCAGTGATTGGTTAAACAGGTTTGGAATTGCCAGAGGCGGCTACAGTAAGTGGGGGATCACAGAAATAAGCCAGGAGGAAATCGGCTGAGTGTGGAGAGGTAGGCTTGCGTCTTTATTATTTTCTTCACTCTCACATCAGCCATGCATCACTATTACACGTAGCGTTGTGTTGACAGTGGCCGATGATTATCAAACTTGCTGAAGGACAACGATCAGTCAATGATTGGCTCCTCAGCTAAGCATTTTATTTATTACACGAGCGATATTTGCTTGGGCAGAAATTCACCCTGTGTAATAGGGATCTTAGAAAAGTCCCTACTACACAAAACGATTAACAGCCGATAATCGTTACAGCCGATAATCATCTGGTGTAATAGAAGAAAATGATCAACCGACATGAACAATGTTGGCTGATCGTTGTCTGTGTTTATCATACAACATGTTAAAAGACAAACGACAAAGATAGTAACGATCTGCTGCTATGTGGGGTAGGGGCAACGGCAGCAGACCGTTGCTATTTTTAATGGGCTGCCCGGATGATCTAGCCATCACTCTGGCAGCCCCCGGCAGCTCCCTTCGCCCCCCGTGTACTCACCCAGTCACTGCCGACGCGTGTAATAGTGCCAGCACAACTAGGAGCAAGCGAGCTCTGCTCCTTTGCTCTTGTTGATTACCCTGTGTAATAGGGCTCTTAGTAAGACTACATTTTAATTTATTGAAAGTGTAATTAATGTATTGTACAGGAAAGAATGTGTGTGAACAGGATATAAAATTCTAAAAGTGCACAGTCCAAGTCTGTGGTGTGTAGTTTGCATGTCTAATAATTTTAAGAATTATGGTTGTTGATCAGTTTGCTTAGAAATGTTGTGTTGCCAAAAAGAGAGAGTGATTTTCTACAACCTTATTTCTGGATTTGTAGCAACATTTAAAGTTTTATGGACATAATGTGCTGTGGAATATGTTCGTGCTATATAACTGAAGGTTATTATTATTAAAGATATAAATGCAAGTGGGAAAAAGAATGCCATTTTAGGACTGAACAAATTCCAACACAAAGCACCGAATACATTAGCTACTAGGTACATAGAAATATATTCCAGCAAGGCACCTCTCTGCTCTGTACATCTGTATAACATGTCATTTATTTTAGGACTTATTCAAATAGGGTCAAAAAGTTCTGCACCTTTTCAATTTTCTTCTTTATTTTGGTATTCTTTTGCCTTTTGGCTAGATGCAGTATTAGGCTATGTTCACAAAACGTAAGTTCTTTGGGAACCACACCGTTGTTACAATGGCTATGATACCCATGGAACTTACATAGTGCTGCCTTCTGAGGGAATCCTGGCCCCCTCTGGGATCCCTAGCGGCGCCGTACAAAACTGACATTTCAGTTTTCTGCGGCCACTATTCATTGAATAGTGGCCGCAGAAAACTCTGTCAGTGCACACAATGGAGCGAGTGGCTCCAGCCGCATGCTCCATAGTGTGCAGTGGAGAGTTCAGATGCGGGCGCGCGCGAATGCGCCTGCATCAGAACTCTCTGGTGCTAAAGATCATCCGCCCGGTACTGCAGAACGGCTGGGATGATCTTTTCTAAGACCGGCTGTTCCGTGACCCGGCCGGGTCACGGAATGGCCGGTCTCTTATGTAGTGTGAACATAGCCTTAATGCACTACTTCCCAAGTGCTGGATGAAAGTGGTGCTGT
Source organism: Dendropsophus ebraccatus (assembly GCF_027789765.1). NCBI lineage: Eukaryota > Metazoa > Chordata > Amphibia > Anura > Hylidae > Dendropsophus > Dendropsophus ebraccatus. The sequence continues at coordinate 52,816,782 of NC_091455.1, forward strand.
TGCTATCACCTATCTGGACTTTTAATACAGTTGCACAAATCCTTAACTATCAAGGATTGGACTTAGGGTCCAAGGGCCCGATCAATGATGTAAACAAGCGCCGCTCTGCTAGATCGCCGCTCGGCTGACAGGCCATTCTGAAGCTAGAGCGCGCGGGACCCGGGGAGTAAGACAGAGCGGAGCAGAAGACCTGACAGGTAATGTATGCTGCTGCTTCTCAAATCATCGATCGCCTGCCGCGCACCACTATTTAACCGTAGCGATGCACGGTGGGGGAACGATGATTTTAGGTCTGGCCCTAAATGAACGATCAGCCAATGACACGATCATCGGCTGATCATTCTCTTTATTCCACCGAGCGATAATCGGCCGAATCGGGCCGTTTCGGCAAATTATCGTTACTGTGGAATAGGACCCTTAATCTCTGGATAGATGAGTGAATTTGCAGTTGGCTGACGTATAGATATAAGAGGATGGTTGCTTATGGTGTGTATTCTGAGCAGAGACTGGTTACAAGTGGTGGCCACAGGGGTCTGTTCTGAGTCCTAAGTTCTGGCTTGTCTTTAATGTGGAAAATTATTTAGCTTCACTAGATAAGTGGTCAATACAATGGAAACTGCAGTTTAATGTTTCCAAATGTAATAGATAATGCAGTTTAGGAGGAGGATTCCTCTATCTGAGAATCATATCGGCAGTTCTGTGTTAATAAAGACTTCAGAAAAGAAGGATTTAGGGGTAGTGATTTCTTAAAGCCTTAAAATGAGTCACCAGTGCAACAAGGCGGTAGGGAAAACAATTTGTATGCTGGGGTGTATAGCTAGAGGTATAACCAGTAGGAAGAGGGAGATTGTGATTCCGCTTTATACAGCTCTAGTGAGACCACATCTGGAATAACGTGTCCAGTCCTGGAAACCTCACCTAAAAGGGATAATTATAAAATAGAAGGGTCCAAAGACGGGCTACAAAAATGGTGGAGGGTCTTTAGCATAAAACTTATAGGGAAAGGCATAAAGAGCTAAATCTTCATAGTCTGTAGGACAGAAGGTACATGAACTAAACATTTAAATATATTAAAGGACTAAATAAGGTTCAGGAGGGAAGTGTTTTAGTAAGAAATTAAACACAAGAACAAGAGTACATAGTGGGAGGTTAGTTGGCGAAAAGATCGGGAGCAACGTGAGAAAATATTACTTTACTGAAAGAGTAGTAGATGCTTGAAACAATCATCCAGATTGGTAAATTTACAGTTACTGAATATAAACCTGCTTTAGATAAGCATGAGTCTATTCTGAGATGATGATGATAATAATAATAATAATAATAATAATAATAATAATGAAAATAATGTAAGGAAAGATCAGATAGTCCAAGTAATTATTTTCTGCATTCAGTTTCCTAAGTTTCTATGTCTCCTCTCTTATGCCTATAATGTACTGTTCCTATACATGGGATTTTTGTACTGTACTGTATATGCTGAGGCCCCTGGACTCTGTTGGACTCTGTCCCTAGGGTGTTTAGATTCTGACACAAGTCGTCAATAACGCTGTCACATCACATCACCATTTATTCCAGGCCATGATGTAGTTTTGTCCATAATGGCTTCAGCATGTACAATATGTCATACGTCCACAATCCATGAGTGGTGAGAACAGACAATGGCTGGTAGCTGGAGCACATTTTCAGAATATGATAATGCAAATCTTATTTCAATGTGAGCAGCTTTAAGGGATTGTCTATTGTCAGAAAACTCATACAAATGTCAGGATATTACATATTAGTTCTCCATCTATGGGGAAGATTTATTGCAACTAGAGATGAGCGAACCGAGTTCGGGTTCGAGTCAATCCGACCCCGAACGTTCGGTATTTGATTAGCTGGGGCTGCTGAACTTGGATAATGCTCTAAGGTTGTCTGGAAAACATGGATACAGCCAATGACTATATCCATGATTTCCACATAGCCTTAGGGCTTTATCCAAGTTCAGCAGCCACCGCTAATCAAATTCCGAAAGTTCGGGTTCGGATCGACTTGAGCATGCTCGAGGTTCGCTCATCTCTAATTGCAACCAATCACAGCTCAGCTTTTATCTGCCATGCAAAAAATCAAAAAATAATAAGATATATTGTAAATATATTCCAAAGAATATTCGTTGTTCCTAAAGTTTTAGAATCAGAGATGTCAATGAGCCATATGGAGGTTAAATTTGTATGTAAGAGCAACACCTACAATGTCTAAAACATAAGGTACCACAGGCTCTTAGCGATTACAGAACATTTCTGTTGACATCTTGTTATGTTTTCCAGTGTCTTATGGTCCACTTGTATGGAGGTTCTTAGCAATAACAGCAGACATTGATTTTGTCTGGGGCTGATTCTATCTAACTACTACTTACAGAAATGTCCAATAATTGATTTTTCAATCACAAACACAATGTTGCAAATAATAGAGATGACAATGCACATCAGCTCTTTTCCTGGTCAATAAAATATCCCATGGAACTTATGTATCTACTATGTGTCATGTTAAAGGACTCTGGCTATTTGCTGTGACATTTTAATCAACATGACTTGTATACATTAAACTATAGCTGTCACCAGAAATTCTAATATTTTTTTTTCTTTTCATATATTCTCATTCAAGGACTGAAATAACGGGTGACTCATACTTTTCTCCGTGTCTTGGTGAAATCTTATAAATTTTAATTAGGTACAACTATGTCTTCGGGTTCATGCACACGGGCACGGAGTTTATACGGCAGTATACGGCTGCATGGAAGCCAAATGACTGATTCCTTAAGGAGAGTACAGCAGTCTTTCTAGCAGAAAATACTTTGGTTCTTCTTTTATATTCATATAATATCAGCCAAGAAAAAAAAAAAATAGAAATCAGAGGCATACAAATGGATAGTTCTGTGTACTTCGATGGGGATAGGGAACCTTCGGCCCTCCAGCTGTAGCAGAACTACAATTCCCATAATGCCTGGACAGCTGAAGCACAGCTGGAGGGCCAAAGGTTCCCCATCCCTGCTCTATGGCAATCTTATCATAGCTGAAAATGGCTTCGTCCACGAGCCCTTAGAGTAAGGTTACATGCATGATTTCATATGTGGCTGTGATGCACTTGCCAGCTATAAACACAATCCATGTCCATCCAGTCTATGGCCATGTTCCCACGTAGTAAGACAGCGGCCGTTCTGTGACCCGGCCGGGTCGTGGAATGGCGATGTCAGAGAAGATCATCCCTGCATGTACAGCAGTACCGGCCAGATGATCTTGACTGCTGCTGAATTCAGATTCGGGCGCATCCGTGCGCACCCGAATCTAAATTCCCACTGCACACAATGGAGCGTGTGGCCGGAGCCACACACTCCATTGTGTGAACTGACGGGTTTTCTGTGGCTGCTATTCACTGAATAGCGGACATAGAAAACTGACATGTCAGTTTCTTGCGGTGCCACAAGGGATTCCTTAGAAGGCAGCACTACGTACACTACCGTTCAAAAGTTTGGGGTCACACTGAAATGTCCTTATTTTTGAAGGAAAAGCACTGTACTTTTCAATGAAGATAACTTTAAACTAGTCCTAACTTTAAACAAATACACTCTATACATTGCTAATGTGGTAAATGACTATTCTAGCTGCAAATGTCTGTTTTTTGGTGCAATATCTACATAGGTGTATAGAGGCCCATTTCCAGCAACTATCACTCCAGTGTTCTAATGGTACAATGTGTTTGCTCATTGGCTCAGAAGGCTAATTGATGATTAGAAAACCCTTGTGCAATCATGTTCACACATCTGAAAACAGTCTAGCTCGTTACAGAAGCTACAAAACTGACCTTCCTTTGAGCAGATTGTGTTTCTGGAGCATCACATTTGTGGGGTCAATTAAACGCTCAAAATTGCCAGAAAAAGAGAACTTTCATCTGAAACTCGACAGTCTATTCTTGTTCTTAGAAATGATGGCTATTCCATGCGAGAAATTGCTAAGAAATTGAAGATTTCCTACAGCGGTGTGTACTACTCCCTTTAGAGGACAGCACAAACAGGCTCTAACCAGAGTAGAAAAAGAAGTGGGAGGCCGCGTTGTACAACTAAGCAAGAAGATAAGCACATTAGAGTGTCTAGTTTGAGAAACAGACGCCTCACAGGTCCCCAACTGGCATCTTCATTAAATAGTACCCGCAAAACACCAGTGTCAACATCTACAGTGAAAAGGCGGCTGCGGGATTTTGGGCTTCAGGGCAGAGTGGCAAAGAAAAAGCGATATCTGAGACTGGCAAATAAAAGAAAAAGATTAAGATGGGCAAAAGAACACAGACATTGGACAGAGGAAGACTGGAAAAAAGTGTTGTGGACGGATGAATCCAAGTTTGAGGTGTTTGGATCACAAAGAAGAACGTTTGTGAGACGCAGAACAAATGAAAAGATGCTGGAAGAATGCCTGACGCCATCTGTTAAGCATGGTGGAGGTAATGTGATGGTCTGGGGTGGCTTTGGTGCTGGTAAGGTGGGAGATTTGTACAGGGTAAAAGGGATTCTGAATAAGGAAGGCCATCACTCAATTTTGCAACGCCATGCCATACCCAGTGGACAGCGCTTGATTGGAGCCAATTTCATCCTACAACAGGACAATGACCCTAAACACACCTCCAAATTGTGCAAGAACTATTTACAGCAGAAGCAGGCAGCTGGTATTCTATCATAGGTAATGGAGTGGCCAGCACAGTCACCAGATCTGAACCCCATTGAGCTGTTGTGGGAGCAGCTTGACCGTATGGTACGCCAGAAGTGCCCATCCAACCAGTAACCAGGTTATCAAAACAATGCAGGCTCATGGGGGATTAGTAAGGCTATGTCTCTTAAGAAGTACATTATCAGAAATGCTTAGACATTTGAAAAATGTTGTTCTCATATTGCATCAGTATAGATAGTTTTTTAAAGCCATAATGTTTATCCAGGATTATCCAGCATGGTAGCCTTGCAGCGCTGGGGTCCTGGGTTCAAATCCCACCCAGGGCAATATCTACAAAGAGTTTTTATGTTCTCTCTGGGTTTGTGTGGGTTTCCTCCCGAAACATACAGATAGGCGAATTAAAGGGCCTATTACACGGGTCGTTTAGAGGAGCAAACGAGCGCTCTGAGCGTTCGTTTGCTGCTCGTTCCCCGCTCGCTGCTGCCGCTATTCAACGTGGCTGCAGCGAGCGGGTGAGTGCGGGAGGGGCGGCGGAGAGCTGCGGGGGGGCTGCCCGGGTGATCACTGATCGTCCGGGCAGCCCATAGGATATAGCAGCGTCTGCTGCCGACGCTTCTATTCAATGGAGCGACGGCAGCAGATCGCTGCTATATCAGTCGCTTGTTTTTCAACATGTTGAAAAACAAGCGACTGCAACGATCAGCCGACATGAACGATGTCGGCTGATCGTTGCACTCTATTCCACGGGATGATTATCGTCCATAGCGGCCGATATCGGCCGAATTCGGACGATAATCGTTCTGTGGAATAGGGCCTTAAGATTGTAAGCCCTAATGGGGACAGGGATCAAAATTGGCAAAGTATGTAAAATGCTGCAAAAACAAATAAAGAAAAGCAAATGAAAAAAAAAAAAAAAGGAAAAATAAGCAGTGACTAAGTAAGCTTCTTCCTTTTGTATCAGTTTTTGATGCACAAGAAAAGCTGAAACAGGTTTCATGTGGATACATTTATGCCAATAGGTTGATATATACGCCAAATATAGGCTACTTTTCTAGTTTGGATATGTCATACAGATAGCACCCAATATTTCAGCTTCCTGGGCTACCATGAGTATAACTTGGCGCAGGGAATAAAAGGTTGAGCTAAACTTTCTCTGTACTTTCAATGCTAGATGCTTATTTGTTGCTTACCATGTGTACGATATGAAATCTGCTATATATAGCCCATTTTTACAATGCTATACTGACAAGAAAATACTGTATAACCTGCCATTAAATCTTGCAATAAATGTCAATGAGAATAATTCAATCCACTCAACAAGCTGTTATTTAAAGATTATATACTGTCTCTTCACTGAAATAGATTCAGGATTCACACATTCTCCCACCTAGGCATGGCTCTATCTATTTGTCCTTGTCTTTGAAGTCTCCCCATACAATTGACAAAGTATTTTCCACACTGTCAACCTGTCATGTGTGGGTTGAGTTCCTGAATGGATTGTTTTCAGTTGAATTTACAGCTTGCTATTGTGGTTGGGAAATGACTATCCTCATAGACCCATGGAAGCTGTTGGTGGCCATCTACTGCTTTTAGTGGGTTTAACCCTCTCGATTTGTCAGGAATTTGATAACATCTGTCTAAATTTCTGCCAAGTGATGCACAGATGGATGATACCCTACCATAGGAACCTCTCATTGCTTCTTGTCTGTATTAGGAATACTATGGGTTGAACCTACTATGATTGACAAATCTTTGTAAAATACAGTCTTGAAAAAAAAGTGCATTATCCTGTTCAGCTGCAAGAAGTCTGAACCACAAAGAGTTTTAGTAGTCAATTATGTGACGCACACCACTTATATATAGGCAATGCAGTGCTGGTCTGGTGCAATTATCAGCTTAGCAGGAACCAGCCATTCACTTGCGCCACATCCTTACAATTACCTTGCTACTTTATTAGTTTTACTTGCTGCCTTCTTCTTTGGACATATGTTATACTAGACTTATAAAATAAGCAACAGAGAGCTCCTTTGAAACATAGAAACATAGTTGGTAGAAAAAGACCACTGGGTCCACCTAGTCTGCCCTTTTTAGTATTTCCCTTCTTATTATCTTAGGATAGATGTATATTTATCCCAGGATATATGTTTACCAACCACATCTGCAGTAAGTTTGTTCCAAGCATCTACTACTCTTTCAGTAAAGTAATATTTTCTTGCGTTGCTTCTGATCTTTCCCCCCAACTAACCTCCCACTGTGTCCTCTTGTTCTTTAGTTCAGGGTTGACATGTCAGTTTTTTGGGCATCCACATGGAATCCGGACGGAGTGTATACAGTAATTAGTAATTAAAGCGATTGGCCGCTGTCATTAAATAACGGCCATTGTTGTAAACCTGCACTGTTGTTTAATTAAGATATACGGTGTGTGAACGTGATGTAAAACTGCAGGGGATCCTCAGGGCCCTGTGTACTATAGGAAGCTTTGTCTAACCCAGTGCTTCTCAGTTTCAGTCCTCAGGCCTCACCAACAGGTCATGTTTTGAGGATTTCTCATACAAAAAACACCTGTGATAATACCTGATGCAATCCCCAAAACATGACCTGTTGGTGAGGCCTCAGGACTGGAATTGAATAGCACTGGTCTAACCTGTTGATAGTTCCCCTTTAAAGGGGTATTCCACTCAAACATAACTTTTCATATGTTGCTGCACATTGTGAGACTAACAATCCCTTCCATACTTGTTATTATCTATTCAGTCTCCTTCCCCCGATTCTCAGCTGCTTCTTTCTGCTAAAGACACACAAAACTGTGTGTGAGCTGTCCTTCCTCTCTGTCTCCACCTCCTGCCCCCTCCCTTTCAAGACAGCTGATGTAAGCAAGTTCCTGGCAGGCTTTATCTGCAACTTTGTACCTTCTTTGTAATGCTGGGAGAGTTAATCTGAGGTCTAGTTGCTGATGAACTCACTGTAATTAATCATTCCAGCATTACAAAGAAGCTACAAAGGTACATATGGATTTGTTTACATCAGCCATCTCAGAAGGGAGGGACAGGAGGGGGAGACTGAGAGTAAAACTAAAACACAGTTTATTTGTGTCTTCAGCAGAAAGCAGCAGCCTAGAACTGGGAAAAGGAGACTGAATAGATAATAACAAGTATGGAATGAACTGTTAATGTCACCCTGGGCAGCAACATATGAAAAGTTATGTTTGAGTGGAACACCCCTTTAACTGAATGTTATAAATTTCCAGACAAAAACTTGCAGCAGAGACATTGCAGAATTCTAGTAAGTGTAATAAGAGATGTTTTCTTATATTGTGATCAAGGTAATGATATGTTTGACTACTCAGTATAAATGAGTATTATATAAGCTAATACCCCCCCCCCATTTTCCTAAAATAGGAACTTTTTAAGAACAATGAAATGTAACCTCCAGACAAAAGCTTCTCTTAGGAAAGTCTAAATAATATTGCACAGTAAGGACTTTGAACACTAGGTTTACTCATTACGGATAGCTTCCTAATCTCTTCAACATCACATTTAGAAAAATAAAAATCTAATCAAATCCGACAACAACATACGGCGTGCTGCTTGGCAATTACAGTCCTAGGCGAGTAAGCACATTTACATAGAAATAACCACCCAAAGACCTCATAATAATTATGTTCAAATACCAGAATCCACCTCCAGCAGATTCTATGCAGCATCTCTAGGTAACATGTAAACTGCTATTTAGACATTTACAAGTAGAAGTAATTCAATGAAATAGCAAACCTCGGCTGAATATTAAAATGCAGGGATGTGTAGTATGCCACCTTAAAGACAACCTGTCTCAATAAAAATGCAGTCTAATCTGCACGCATTGTGTTGTGGAGCAGAATCAGCTGAGCAGACTTATATTTATATATACTGTATATTTTTTTTGTTTGTTTTTTCAGAGCTAATGAGTGATTGATATCTGTGTATAAGTGTGCATAGAGAAAGAGCTGTCATTCGCAGTAGGAGTAGGACCACCCACATGACTACTTAGGCAAGAATAAGCATTTCCAGAAATAAAAAATGAATTATTATGAAATTAGTCCCACAAACATAAATCAGTCTGCCCAGCTTTCGGCTGGGTTCACACTACGTATATTTCAGTCAGTATTGTGGTCCTCATATTGCAACCAAAACCAGGAGTGGATTAAAAACACAGAAAGGATCTGTTCACACAATGGTGAAATTGAGTGGATGGCCGCCATTTAATGGCAAATATTTGCTGTTATTTTAATATAACAGCCGTTGTTTTAAAATAACAGCAAATATTTGCCATTAAATGGCGGCCATCCACTCAATTCCAACATTGTGTGAAGAGAGCCTTTCTGTGTTTTTAATCCACTCCTGGTTTTGGTTGCAATATGAGGACCACAATACTGACTGAAATATACGTAGTGTGAACGCAGCCTTCAGCTGTATAACATGCTGTCTGTATGCTGGACTTCACTTTCTGGCTTTGTTCCCACTACAGGATTTTAGGAAGAAATGATACAGACGGCTGCAAATAATGATCATGAATGATTTTTGCGGTCATCATTTTACACTAAATCCATAGTGAGAACATAGCTTCTATTTGACAGTTTACCTTTAAAGGGGCTGTCAGGACTGGCGGTTATAACTTCGGTGCCGCTGGTCCCACCTCTGATTCTGCAGGTGATGTGGATGCTTGCCTGAGTTCTTGGACATTAGGTGCACAACGGAGAGCGCAAGCGTTTTAATCCATTGCTATGTTGTACAGACCTGGTCACCCGAAGGGTTAAATGTTCAATGGAGCTTCTCCTCCCCTCACCTGTGAGGGTGGGAATTCCAGGCTGCATTTAAGGCCTGCAAACAGTATGCTAGTTGCCAGTGTTTGAGTTTCTCTGCACCAGCTATTCTAGTGGTTTGTTTTCTGCAGTTCTGACCTTGCTTCATGTTTCTGACCATCACCTTGCCTGATCCCTTTGTACTTCACTACCGGTAGCTTTGTGATTTTGTCCTGACGCACCCTCCTGGTTTTGACTCAGCCTTATTGACCATTCTTCTGTGTTTGCTTGTCTGTCTGTCTCTTGTCTCCCATCCCCTGCACCCTAGTCGGTTTATATCACAGTTATCGTGGTTGTCGCCCCACGGTCTAGCATGGGTGAAGAAATAAGCAGGGACAGAGGTTGGGGGTAGCTCAGGGCTCACGTTCCTTTGTTGTCTGTTTATCCCAGCCCTGACAGGGGCATTCCACCCAAGAGCTAAAAAAATGAAACTCTCCCAAACCTAGCTGGTCTTACCAAGCTCCCATGAATATTTTGAGCCTTCTTCCGTCTTTCTAGCTGAGGCTGTTCCTGTGTTAAAAGTTTTTGTAAAGGCTGGTCTATATCCAAAATGGCGCCAGATGGGAAACTACATCTCCCAGCATGCATTGCACCTCAGAGCCACCTTCCAAGTATCAACCTCATCTTATAGTATCTGCCCATCGCAGGCTCAATCTGCTTCTGCTTGGGGCGGAATTCCGCAGCAGAGTTCGCGCCCTGCCGCTTTCCTCCTCTCTCTGCATAAAGAATTGACATGTCAATTCTTTGAGCGGAGGCGCACAAGTCCCCTCATAGAGATTCTGTCTGATACTGAAGTAGGTGGGATTATACCCCATTCGCTCAGTGTGAACATACCCTTACACTGTAAACAAAATATCTATCTATCTATTCAGGGGATAATTCAGCAGCACTCCTGGATGAGTTGGTGCCAGCGGATCTTGCCTTGACCAAAGGCTGGATTAAATAAGCAGGAGATAATCCACAGCACTCGGCAGATACGGTGAAAAAATGTGAATTTATTCCATATGCAAAAAGTGATCCACGTCAAACATAATAACAGCAAAGTGCAGCATACAAAAAACCGGAGCAACGTTTCAGAGAACCATCTTCGCCATTTTCAAGCTTGTCTATCTATCTATCTATCTATCTATCTAGCTACATAAATAGATTGGAAAGAGAGATGAAACAACTGTGTCTCCTTTCCCCTATACTGGCTTTTACTGTTTTGTTGCTTCCCCTCTCCTTGACCAGGGGCTCACTGATTGGTGTGATGTCAGTGGTGGGTGGGGTAACAGGGGAGGTGTTACAGCTTGCCTGGCAACAGAAGAGATAGATCATGTGACTTTGGTCTCAGAAGGGAGGGGGAGGACAGAGGATTGGAGTGGGAGTCAGGATGTGCTGCAGACAAACGACCCAATTCATGTAATAGAAACCTATTACACACAAGCTTAGATTATGGGTAGGAATTCAACAGGGTTAAATTTTCTTAAGTGAAGTATACCTTAAAACATTTTCCTCGTAGCATCTCCTTCAAGCATATATTCTAATACCAGGCCTTGATCAAGCCCAAAAACAACAGAACCACATGTGTGACTTTTCACCAACTGCAATCGTTACAGTTGGGCAATGCGAACACAGTCCAGCGAACCTGCATATAACAAAGTGTAATTTATTCAAATCACAATGCGTTTCGGCCTCTTTATACAGTGGAGCATTCATCATGATTTGAACGAATTATACATACTGATAATAAAATATTCCATAAAAATACGGACAGAACATTTAATGTAAGAATCAGTAGAAAGACTAAATGCTATCTACATTTACCTACTCTGGTCCCAGTTGGCTGCAAATAGAAGAAGAATCTTCCTCCCATAGTGATCACGGCTCTCGAGCACACCAGGAAATCCATCCATAAGAGCCCGCTTAACCCCTGGATCGTCTGCTTTAAGATTTTTAAACATGTCCAAATTAAGTTGGCGATACTGGAAATACTGGGCGAGAAGTCGAAAAGCTTCCATTTGGTTGAACTTTCTTGCTCTTAGAAACCTTAATATGAAGGCATCGTCTGTCCGTAGGAAACCAATATCTGGTCTAGTGATGATCATGTCTCTGACTTGTTGAATATCCTGATGTAAAGTGTCTGGATTTTCATTCAGTTCCAAGCGGGCTTTCTCTATCGTCTCTGGACTTAGTCCGATTTGTAAGTGGGTCATCTTTAAAACCTGTGGATTTGCTAAACCTTAATTTCTGCTTAAATAGATGTGGAAATGCTCATCCCCTCCACCAAGGCTGGACATCAAATCCTCCAAAATGATTTATTATTTCCGTGTCCCAGTATACCAGGATAAAGGGAATGGACGGGTGAAATGCGATGAGTGTATCCAGAAACTAAGGCTTGATATCTACAAACAAAAGAAATAAAATGTTTCAGTTAAAAATTTTTTGGTAAAGAGTATTCTTCCATATACAATGCCATTATGAACTGTACTTTTTTTTTCCCTTTTCAAATGTCATTAATATAGGTATGTATAGGATGTCAATATCTCATTTAATGCTGATAGGGCTATTTGGTGACACACAGTTCCCCATAAATCACAGCAAAGTTATTGAACTGCTGCAATTCATATGTAACCTCAATTATTCCCTAAGGGGTAAAAAGTCATATTCACTACAGAAAGGTTGTGACTGTTAAGTGACTTTCCCCACCAGAGAAATACTAAGGTTGCACCAGTGGGACCCATGAGCCCTGCTGAAAGCCAAGAGGAAGGTTGTAGACATTTCCACATCTTTACTTTGGGTGGAAAAGGCATTTGAAGACTCCTTTTAGCCAGGGTGAAATCACAGTATTAGGCAGATACCCAGGGCAGTTTCTAGGCTATTTTGGCAACAGGGCGAATCCTGATAAAAGCGCCCCCCCCCCCCCCCCTTCCTGGACCTTACTCAGTTCAGCGCAGGGAAAGGAACGGGGGCTTTTATCAAGATTCGGGTCCCTAGGAAGAAGCAGTGTGTACACACTGCACTGTCGGTTCCGTGTGACAGGAGCCGACAGTGCTCTAACTGCTCAGCCCTGGCCTGATTTTTTTAAATTAAGGTCCTCTCCTTTTGGTCCCTGATGCCTCCTGCCGTACCCCCTCAGCCTGCGTGGCACAGATTGAGAAACCTTGCTGGTCTAGAGCAGGCCTGTGTTTAGAGTTCATGTTAGGCTCCTTGCATGCTGAGACATCTGTATCTGTGACAAATCCCATGTGTTTTCAGTCGAACTAAAACTCTGAGAACCCCCTACATTTATACAGCTCTCAGGGTATGCTGGGAGTTGTAGTTTCTTAGCGGACAACCCTTTAACAAATCACTGTGTACAGAGGCTCCCGGTAGCGGCAATCTGTGGGTGACAACCATCAGCCCTGAAGGTAGAGCAATAAATCTGTCTACACTGTACTACAACTCCCAGCATATCCTGAGGGCTGCAGACTGTCAGCATATGCTGGGAGTTGTAGTGCCTGCAGCTGTTGTAGATGGATCCTAGGTGCATTATACACTGGATGCTTTGTGGCATATAAGAATACATAGATCTGTGGGGGCTCAGTGCAGGGAAGTGACCCCAGAACATCACTAATATGGTAGGGGGATAGATGTTTTTGTTCTATCCCCTATTAGTGATGTTCTGGGGTCACCTCCCTGCACTGAGCCCCCACAGATCTATGTATTCTTATATGCCACAAAGCATCCAGTGTATAGGACCCAGCTACAAGAGCTGCAGGCACTACAACTCCCAGCATATCCTGAGGGCTGCAGACTGTCAGCATTTGCTGGGAGTTGTAGTGCTTGTAGCTGTTGTAGTTGGGTCCTAGGTGCACTATACACTGGATGCTTTGTGGCATATAAGAATACATAGATCTGTGGGGGCTCAGTGTAGGGAAGTGACCCCAGAACATCACTAATATGATATAGGGGGAGATGTGTTTGTTCTGTCCCTTATTAGTGCCGTTCTGGGGTCACTTCCCTACACTGAGCCCCCACAGATCTATGTATTCTTATATGCCACAAAGCATCCAGTGTATAGGACCCAACTACAACAGCTGCAGGTACTACAATTCCCAGCATGTACTGACAGTCTGCAGCCCTTAGGATATGCTGGGAGTTGTAGTGCTGGCAGCTGTTGCTAGCTAGTTTGTTGGCAGCTAGTTTAAAAGTTTGCGCTAGTGTACTGTAGTGACCACAGGGCTGTGTCAGTACACTACCGCAAACAATACACTTACCCATTTAGACACCAATGGTACACAGACTCTGCAAACTACAGAAGTGATTACAGTGCAGTTACTAAAGACTCACAGGTGACGTCTTCTCACTCACTCTTTGCTTTCCTCTCCATCTGGCGCAGCCATCATGAAGACTTCTCCGACCACAACTCATTTGCAGAGGGGCAGCTGGGGGTGACTAAGGGAGCAACTGGGGTGACAGGGGACAGGGGGAGCAGCTGGGGGTGACAGCGGGAGGGGGAGAAGCTATGGATGCAGGGAAAGGGGGAGCAGCTGGGGGGCAGGGACAAGGGGTGAAGCTAGGGGAGCAGGGGAAACAGCTGGGGTGACTGGGGGAGCAGCTAGGGGGCAGGGACAGGGGGAGCAGCTAGGGTGACAAGGGGAGCAGATGGGGTGAAAGCGGGAGGGGGAGAAGCTATGGGTGCAGGGAAAGGGGGAGCAGCTAGGGGGCAGGGACAAGGGGAGTGGCTAGGGGGGCAGGGGAAGCAGCTGGGGTGACTGGGGGAGGGGGAGCAGCTAGGGTTAGAAGTGGAGCAGATGGGGTGACAGGGGAGGGGGAGAAGCTATGGGAGCAGCTAGGGGGGCAGTGGGAGCAGCTGGGGTGACAGGGGGAGGGCGAGAAGCTGGAGTGACAGGGACAGGGTGCGTATCTGGGGTGACAGGGGCAGGGCGAGAAGCTGGGGTGACAGGGACAGGGCGAGAAGCTGGGGTGACAGGGACAGGGTGCGCAGCTACGGTGAGAGGGGGAGAAGCTTGGGGGGGGAGCAAGGGGAGCAGCCAGAGGGCAGGGAGAGGAGAGGGAGCGGCCGGGGGGCAGGGAGAGCAGATGGGCAGGGGGAGCAGCTAAGTTGGTAGTGGGGGCCGCTGGGAAGGCAGGGGGGAAGATGGGGGCAGCTGGAGTGGCGTGGGGAAGATGGGGGCAGCTGGGGTGACAGGCAGGGGGGCAGCTAAGGTGGCAGGGGGAGAAGATGGGGGCAGCTGGGGTGACAGGCAGGGGGGGCAGCTAAGGTGGCAGGGGGAGAAGATGGGGGCAGCTGGGGTGACATGCAGGGGGGTTAGCTAAGGTGGCAGGGGGAGAAGATGGGGGCAGCTGGGGTGACATGCAGGGGGGGCAGCTAAGGTGGCAGGGGGAGAAGATGGGGCAGCTGGGGTGACATACAGGGGGGGCAGCTAAGGTGGCAGGGGGAGAAGATGGGGGCAGCTGGGGTGACAGGCAGGGGGGCAGCTAAGGTGGCAGGGGGAGAAGATGGGGGCAGCTGGGGTGACAGGTAGGGGGGCAGCTAAGGTGGCAGGGGGAGTATAGGGAGCAGGAGGGGGCAGTCTGCGAGCAGGGGGAGGGGGCAGGCTGAGCAACAGGGGGGCAGGAGGAGCAGTGGGGGGGGCAGGGGGAGCAGCCCGGGGCACCTTTCTGATGCTGTTACAAGGCGGGGGTGAGCTGTTTCTGGCACAGACAGCCTCTCTCAGACAACCTGGAAGCTCACAGCTGCAGCCCCGCGGTCCCAGCACAAATGACGTCATCGAGCAGGAGAGAGGTTCGGGGCTGCAGCTGTGAGCTTCCGGCTTGTCTGACAGAGGCTGTCTGTGCCGGAAGCTCACCTCGGCGGACCCATCGCACCCCCGCACCAGCACCACCACCCCCCGCCCCCCCCCCTCCCGGGGGGCGCACGATAGCGGCGGGCGATGCGGTGGAGGAGGCCCTGCTGATTTAGTGAGTGCGGGGGGTCGGGCGCTGTCGGAGGCCGCCGGGCGCCCCCTAGCTGTTGGCGCCCCGTGCGGTGGCCCGGCCCGCCCGGCCCTAGAAACGGCCCTGATAATGCATAGCATTGAAGATGAATTGTAGCAGCTCAGGCATAAGCAGTCAACCTTAAATAGGTGAGGGGGATCTCGGGGCCCACTGACTTATGGGCCTGATTGCAGTTGTAACCAGTGGCGTAGCTACCATGGAGGCAAACCAGGCAACCTCCATGGGGCCCGGGCCCCATGACAGCCACACCGACAGGAGCACAGTGTCAGAGTGGCCCCAGCAGCCCAACACCCCCCCCCCCAGCACAGCATCCCAGGGACGCACACTTACACCCCCCACCATGTCAGAAGGCCCCCAGTGGACCACCCCCCTCCCCCCCCAGTATCCCAGCACTGCCTGGGCCATTTATCTCAACCTCCCCCTTGTCACAGCGCCCCCCCCCCCCCCCCCCCCCCCAGACCCAGGCTACCATTACATCAGAATGTTCCAGCCCTGCCCACGTCCCCCCAGCCCTCCTCCAATACACACACACTGTGTGCAGGAATATATCTTCCAGCATGCTGTATAGGGTAAGTTGTAGAACTGTAGAACATCTCCCAGCATGTTGTGTGTGGTAATTTGCAGGACTAAATCAAATAATGGGAGTTGTAGTTCTGCAACAGATAAGACAGTACAAGAGGAGGGGATGGTGGTACGGTACACCTCCAGCCACAAGAGCCCCCCTGATATACACACTAATCTTCCTGGAGCATCATTCTTTTGTTCTCCCAGCTCCCTGACGCATGAGTGACATGCCGGAGGACCGCGCCGGGCCAGGTGAGCATGTTGGGGGGGCCCATCTTGTTTTTTTTTATGGGGCCCATGAATCCTAGTTACACCTCTTGCTGTGACCCCTATAGCTACACCACTGGGCACTCTACACTGTGGGCAATTTTAGATAAATGTAAATAAATTGTAAATTCTGAACCTATAAGTATATTTCTGGAGTGGAACTAATATGTGTATTGCTGGAGTGGAAACGAGTTGCCTATAATTTTATAACACTATTGAAAAATAATACACGATAGAGATGAACTAGCTGTCAAGTATTCATAGTACAATTAATAATACATTATCTTCCACTTTATACATTGTTCTACACATAAACATGTCATGCCTGGAGTACTCTAATAAAAGCCTGGCACTCCGGCATAAAGGATTTTTTTTTTCTTTTTAGTTTTAAGTGAATAGCAGGAACATCTATCTTTCTCTACAATTATTTATAGTATGAATACATGTACACAGATACAGACACATAAATAGAAATATTGTATTTAGGACTTGAATAAACCAATTAGAGAGACATTAAGGGAGATCAAAACTGGAAGTGGTGAATTCTTTCCAGTCTTACACAGTGCTCTCTGGTGCCACCTCTGTCCGTAACAGGAACTGTCCAGAACAGTTACAAATCCCCATAGGAAACCCATACTGCTTTGTACATTTCCTGCCACCGACAGAGATGGCAGCAGAGAGCCCTGTGTCAGAATGGGAAGAATACACCACTTCCTGGAGGACATACAGCAGCGATTCTCAACCCCCCTGGGCTTACTTACTACTCCCCAAGAGTCACTTTGACACCTTAGTGTTTTACTTAGTGTTTTACGTGACCTTATTTCCAATACTTCATCTTCCTAGTGAGCTATACATATCAATTATATTTACTAGTCATTTACATAGCTCTGGCAGTGGATTATCTCTTGGGAGACCCCCAAACACTTTACACTGACTGGTGGCCAACATTAGTACAAAGTGTATAAAAACCTTTAGCTTATACTTTACACATACACATAAATGATCCTCAATTTGTCAAAATATTACATATGCTTATGTTAAATCCTCTTGGCTGCAGAAGGCCACGACCCTCACACTAAGCATACGTAGCGTAAAAGGTCAAAATGAGCTTTTAGAGATGACTTTTTATGGCTGTATCCATGGCCCCTATTTCACCAACAGATCTGCCAAAGATTTGAAGCCAAACCCAGGAACAGACTATAATCAGAGAACAGGTCATAAAGGAAAGACTGGATTTCTCCTCTTTTCAAATCCACTCCTGGATTTGGCTTCAAATCTTTGGCAGATAATCTGTCGTCAGATCTGTTGGTGGAATAGGGCCTTAAGGGTCCTATTACACTGAGCTATTTTTAACGATTAACGACTAATAATAAACGATTGCAAACGAGATTGTTTATCGTTAACCTGAAATCGTTCACCATATTACACAGAACGATGGTCGTAGATACGATCGTTACTATAACCGTTATTGCGATCGTTACTATGATCGCCTACTCCTTCTGATCTCAGCAAAACAATGGACAATGTGCTATTACACTGAACGATTAGTGAAAAAATGCAGAACTTGAGCGAACGAACGTGGAATTACAGCGAATGATTAGTGAACGATTAACGATAATTTTAGGTTCAGATCTAAATCGACGATCAACAACATACAAACGATTTTTAGATCATTGCCTGCAATTACACAGAACGATTATCGTTTAAATTGGAACGATATAACGATTTTTCGCACAATAATCATCCCGTGTAATAGGGCCCTTAGTATGAGGGCTGTGGCCTTCTGCAGCCAAGATGATTTAACACAACTAAAGGTGGCCAGACATTTTCAATAACTTCCATTTGGCAGTTGTCTCTTCTGCCCTTCCCATACATTTAAAGGTTCAGGTAGGCTGAACATTCATGGATTCTCTATGGGGAGGGATAAGCTACAGCCGGTGATGGCTTATCCCTCCAAGAACAGTAGGGTAAGGTGGTAAAAAGCCAACATTCCCATACTTTCCAGTTGCTTTGTGTCCTGCAGGAAGTGGTGTAATATTTCCAGTCTGACACAGTGCTTTCTGCTGCCCCCTCTGTCCAAGACAGGAACTGTCGAGAGCAGCAGCAAGTTCCCCTAGAAAACCTCTCCTGCTCTGGACAGTTCCTGTCTCAGGCTATGATCACACTGCGTATGTTTCCTGGCCGTAGTGCGAACGGCGAATATACGCACGTTGTTTTGAGGTTGATGCGTTCGCTTGAAAGTATACGATATACGCCCGCACAGTGCACACTACGTATGAGCTTACGGCCGGATCGTATACGGCGCCGTGAAAAATGAACAAGACCATTGTTTGAGGACGGAAATGTTGAAACTCATGGCCGTGGATTTCCATGCGGTCCCGTACGAAGTACTTATTTCAGCCAAATTGAACTTGATTTTTCTATCCAAAAGGTTCTGTGTGGTTTACTGGGCTGGGCGAAGATTAGTAAATGACCTGCCTCAGATCGCTTCGAAACTACTGTACTACGGGCGTATGTTCGCGGTTCGTACGCATCCGGCCGCATGTCTACTTTTCCCACGCCTGTAGTTTCAGCCGCACATGTACGGCGGCGTACGAAATGCGGCCGGACTCATACGCAGTGTGAACATAGCCTCAGACAGAGGAAGCAGCAGAGAGCACTACTGTATGTCAGACTGCAAAGAAAACACCACTTCCTGCAGGACATACAGCAGCTAATAAGTGTGGAAAGACTTGAGATTTTTAAATAGAAGTAAATTACAAATCTATATAACTTTCTGAAACCAGTTTATTTGAAAGAAAAATATGTTTGCTGGATAACCCATTTAATTTTTGATTTCCTTGCATATTACAGCTAATTGCTGGGATTACAGCAGTGAAACACTATGTGATCTGCTTATTGTCAATGAACCATTCCAAGTATACAACCCCTTCAACTGTATTCAAAGATGTGAATATTCTTCAATATGGACAAATAAGTGCAGAATCACTTTATAATTTTTTAACCAAATTTCTAACATTTCAAGGTGACATCTAACCTACAATGTTTTCCAGGTTGTCGCAGAATGCAAAGCCCCTTTTAATGGAGGAGACGTCTTTAGGTAAGAGTGTTCTCAAAAGAAAAATCTTATAAAAAACATGTTGCAAAATAAACCTTTCTGAAGGTTTCTGGTAAGCCATTTTATCAGTCACAAAGATTGAATGCAACCACATGATTATGGCGGCCTATTCTTTAATGCCTTGTAAATGAAATAGTTCAGGGCGGTCCTCAATCCCAGTAATGCTCGGCCTCACAAAAGACTTCTCAAGATCAGCTAAGCAGCCGAGAAAGATGTGTGTGTTCTACAAAGGAGCAGATGTTCATTGAAAAGAATGTGTGCACATATGCTAATAGTCTGTCAGAATATGCACAAAAGTCCACAAATATTGCATGGCTGGGTGTAGAACGGGCACAAAGGAATTAAATGCAAGGCTGCAATAAGAGAACATGAAATATTACAAATAAGAGTGCCAGATGGGGACAATGCACTCTTATATATTACAGCCCCTAACTGAATGCATCAGACAGAAACTTAATTATAGATATAAAGATAGATAGATAGATAGATAGATAGATACATTAGATAGATGATAGAAGATAGATAAAAAAAAGAAAAAAGGTCCTGTAGCACTCCTCACAGCAATAATCAGTGGTGCAATAGCGGAAAGTACTGGCAAAAAAACGCAGCACTCCAAAAGTAAATTAAAAAAGTGGTGTTTATTGCACCCAAATTCTGCAACATTTCTGCAACGAGCGGTGTGGGCCTTATCTTCTGTGGGATCCTGGCCGGAACATATACACATCGTTTACGATTCGGCCGGGATCCCGTACGGGGCCGCAAATAACTGACATGTCCGTTTTCTGCAGGCCGCAATTCAATGAATTGCGGCCGTAGAAAACCCTGTCAGTTCACTCAATGAAGCGAGCGGCTCCAGCCGCTTGCTTCATTGTGTGTTGTGGTGAGTTCTGATGCAGGCGCGTGCTGATGCGCCCGCATCAGAACCCAGCGGCCAAAAGATCACTGGCCAGGATGATTCGTGCAGAGACCGGACGTTCCGTGACCCGGCCGGGCTCTCACGTTGTGTGAACATAGCCTTTGGGTTAAATAAACACCTTTTTTTTTTTTTTTTTTTAAATTTACTTTTGAAATGCTGCGTTTTTTTGCCAGATAGATAGATACATAGATAGGAGATATATAAATAGATAGATATAGCAAGAAATTCCCCACAGCACAGCTTAGAATTCAAACGTTGTGATTTATTTCATATCCAAAGCAGCAATAATCAGTGCAACACAGCAAAGTGAGTCTGAGGCGACGTTTCTGCGGCCTCCGCAGATAGATAGATAGATAGATAGATAGATAGATAGATAATAGATAGGAGATAGATAGATAATAGATAGGAGATAGATAGACAAAGTCCACAATGGAGATGCAATGCCACAGCAGTGTAGTGGGTGCCAGCAACCTGAAGACTTTATACTGGTCCTCACTCAAATATATGTATACTGTGGTAGATAGAGATAAATAGATAGTGTCCAGTTGCATATATATATGTCCTCTGTTCGGATCGGTAGATACTGTAGATGGATGTGAAATAATTGGCTCAATGACCTGTAAGCCATTATACAATGACAGTAAAATATACAATGCTAATACAGCTACTGTACTGCGCTTAATTGTTATACTGATTTTCCAATAAGCAATGGAAGTAAATCAATGTTAACTAATTGTTATTCTGGCGCATTTCATTTACACCCTGCATCTTTAAGATCCCTGCTTTGTGTGCCTCCCATCTGTCACCGTCTCACAAATACCAGCTGGTCAATGAAATTTTGCTTGTAAATTGTTCTAAGCTTCACGTCTATTAATAGGAGCATGAACCAAACCCAGGAATCTGAATATTATTCTCTGATTCTTACATCAGACACTTGTTTTCTTGTGTTTTCTCAGCTGAAATAGAGCGTGGCTGAATTATTACAGTGGAAGGGGAAGGACCATCACCATTCTATACATTACAAGTGGTATTGTATTAACGTGAGAAATCAATGGGTTGTATGCACCATTAGGAAAGTTTATTCTACAAGAAAATGACCTTATCATGTACTCAGATTGTCTAGTGGCAGTCCCAATCCTCATGCAATGTACTATCCAGGGATTTGCTACAGGAGTCATAGTTCTGTATGCTGTCATTGGGATACCTGGTTGAGCACTTGCTCAGTACTATAATATCTAAAATGCTTTGCTTTTCCTCAGCATTTCCTCATCATCCTTCCTCTACCACTACTGAGTCTGTTGCAGAACATTTCATGTCACTGTAGACTATTGCACAGTGAGTGAGTATCAGGGAGGTTGCAGCACCTGCTGAATTCACTCTATGTTTGCTCATTCTGTAACATCATTCATCGCAAGGCAGCATGCTGTAAACACACCTCACTCTTCCTAAAGGTCCTACAAAGATATACAGTGGTACCTTGGTTTAAGAGTAACTTGGTTTTAGAGCGTTTTGGTTTAAGAGCTCACGGTTTTTCAAAATTGTGACTTGCTTTAAGAGCATTGCTTTGGTTTAAGAGCTCCCTGTACTGGGTAGGAGCATGAGTGGAGGAGGGGCATGGTCTGCAGGAAGACCCAGGAAGTCTCCCTCACCTTTCATATCATAGCAGATCCACTTCAGGCTGGGGCTTGCATCATGGGACAGGACTGTGGAGGTAATCTCCCCCCCCCCATTCACAACACAAATCACTGCATATATACATGTAGGCTCGGTGATGTGCCCAGAAAATAAAATCTCCCCCTCCCTCACTGCCCCAGAGCAGCTGCCTACCCTGCCTCTATGGTAGCTATGCCACTGGGTTAGAGCGCAGAGACGAGATTCAGCCAAGCCTCCTGTGACATCAGAGGATGATGTGTTGTCTAAGGAGAGAGGAAGGAGACATAGACTTGTATACAATACCAACACACATTTTGTAGTTTTTCTATTTGAAGCTTTCTTATAGGAGTGAAACGCCAGTGCTATTAGTAATAACGCTATATTAGTAAGTTATATATCTTGGTGAACCCCGCAGCACCCTGCCATTGCACCACAAGGACCAACTTAGAGGAGAGAGGATAGCACAACCTGATTTCTAACCCCCCAGTGGCTGTGGTTGCTATTGACAATGGCAATTAAAGGATTACAGGGCCAGGAGCTAAGTTATCACTGATCCTGGCCATTGACGGCAAGTGTTGGTGTAAAACACAGTCAGTACCCACTATGTAAGGAGAGTATGAGGCTGCTCCCTATAACATTTCCAACATTATGACATACAGGGTTAAGAAACATTTAATAAGGAAACGGCTAATATTATCTGGACTGTGTGAAATGATAGCACACAACATTCAGGCTTTACATTCAATGGGACCTTCTGAAATAGTCCACTGAACATATGGCCCAAACGAATGCTTGTAAATTTGCATATGTCTACCACTCGACCATCCATTTTTTGTCAATTTTTGAGCACTGCTGAGGCACAGATAAAAAAGACCTATGAAAAGCTGCACATATTTTTGGCCCCAGGCAGGTTAGTAGGATGGTCATCCATCCATTCTTTTGTTGATCAACCTTCAGCAGAAAACAATTGTCATGTATACTTTTGAACAGGAATAGGAGTGGCGGGTTCGGCAGATGTAACAGCCCTATTACACGGGACGATTATCGTTCGAAAAATCGTTAGATCGTTCGAATTTGAACAATAATCATCTAGTGTAACAGCAGACAATGATTAAACCATCAACGAGAAATCGTTGGTCGTTTGATAGAATTTGGACCTATTTTTATCGTTGATCGTTTGCAAATCGTTCACATGGAATAAGACGTTGTTTGGTCATTTGCAGTAGCGACGAACGCAATAGCAACGACAAGACGACCGCAAAAACAATAAGTAACGATCATCGTTCCATGTAATTGGGTGAACGCTGGTCACCATAGCGGTCATTTGCGATCATTTATCGTTAATCGCTGATCGTTGAAAAATCGCTTTGATATGATACTATATAGTTGTTTTTTGTTTGTTTTTTAATCGCTGATCGTTGAAAAATACTTTTGATATGATACTATATAGTTTTGGTTTTTTTTTTATTATGGTCACTTTATTCATTTTGACTACATACAGTATAAGGAAATATGGAAGGAAAAGGAATATGTTCAATATTTTCTGTGTTGATGTGGAAGAACACAACTATTTAAAAAAAACAGAAAAACAGATCCTTCTTCTCTTGTTAACTTCTTATATCAGGGGTAAGGAAACATGGCTCTACAGCTGTTGCAAAACTACAACTCCCACTATGCCTGGACAGCCAAGGATTTAGCTTTGGCTGTCCAGGCATGATGGGAGTTGTAGTTTTGCAACAGCTGTAGAGCCATGGTTCCCCACCCCTGATATAAGTAGTTAACAGGAGAAGAAGGATCTGTTTCTTTTTTAAATAGTTTTGTTCTTCCACATCAACACAGAAAATATTGCACATATTCCTTTTCTCTGCAATGTCTCTTTATGTATATAACAGTGCCCATTAGAGGTCATCTAAAGAGAATGGCTAAAGTAATATACTAGTCCTTGTGTTCTGGTCCTGGGAATTGCAGCAGCAGATTGTTTCTTTACTGGCATTTATCAATAGACATTGGATAAGTCCATAGGGTATTATCTGTGGCTGTATCTCATCCATGTGGATGAGCACATATAAACAAACATTGTAATGCAAACGTCTCTCCCTGCCCCCACCTAGAGTCCACCATCAGCACCAGGGAACTGAACTCTAACACTGTGCTGCGGATTCTTTTATGAAAGAAAGTAGGAAAGCGGTTTCAGCTGAAGCATCTCATGAACCATGTGCAATGGGGAATTCACAGCTGAAGAAATCACATTTTTGGTTTATATGTTGTTATAAAATGTATCTATGAGTAGCATACTGAGAAGCAGATATCTCAGATTGGGCTCATATACTGGCTCAATTAAGTAATCGAACTGCATTACAGAATACATTGAGCGATTATGTACATAGTAAATCTGGGATATTATGGTATCATTTAACATACTTCCCTAGATGCTGGAGCGATTCAGCAATAATCTGTATGGCTGCCAGGGGAATGTCAGATTCATCGTGGTCACCCTGCAAATCCATTAGCAGACTAGGCGCTGCCGTAAAACAGATGTTGCAGCATTAAGATGAAACCATGCAGGTCTTGAGTTGTATCATGGGAAATTTGAAATGCGTTTTAATATGGTGGCATAACTCAGCTACATGAGGCAATTCCAATAATGACATTATATATATATATATATACTGTATATATATATATATATATATATATATATATATATATATATTTCCAACTCCACTCCTATTCACTTGAACTGAGCTGCAATTACAGGTTTCTACTGCTACCCAATGACCAGAGACAGCTGTGTAGGTCGCCATTCATTGTGTAGTGTAGCTGCCTAAGCTGATCAGCGCGGGTGATGGGTGTCAACACCCCGCCAGTCAGTGCCTGATGAGCTATTGTGTGGATAGATCATTGGTCTATTGTGGCCAGAGCTGTCGAAGAAATAAACTAACAAATAAATGAACAAATATTTGTAAATTAAGGTTTTTGTTACCCTTCTCTGGTCTTTCATGCTTTCCTACTACTTCTTAATTTCTGCTTTGTTGTGTTCTGTGTTGTCTACATTGTCTTCTCTGTTGTCTACATTATGCCACTTCCTGTCTAAAGTACATCCTGTAGCAGACTTCCTGTTTCTGCTCCACACCCTAGCAAGGAATTCAGCTAATGTTATCTCCCTCCCACTATGTAGGATGCTCCTGTGGGTATAGTGGGTGGGGTTATAGTGAAGAAGGTGTATTTAGAGGGAGATAGAGCTAAATTCCCAGCTAGAGTATACAATAGGAACAGAACATATGTTACAAGATGTACACCAAACGGGAAGTACAGTAAGGCAGAGAGTTTGCAGAAGGAAAGTAAGAAAGATTACAGAAAGGTTATAAAATAACCAATACATTTCATTTATTTAAAAAAACAAAAACAAAACCTCTCTAAAACTGACTGACACATTTTATTTCAGTGACTACGGTAAGTGTTGGCCCTGATCATAGGAAATTGCATATACTGTATATATATATTTATATATATATATATATATATATATATATATATATATATATATATATATATATATATATCTTAAGCACTTACTCTAACAGTACAGTTAAAGGAATATTCCCATCTGGGACATTTGTAGTAAGTCCACAATGATGTGCTGATCATGGAGGGACACTGATGTGCTGATCATGGGGGAGCAATGATGTGCTAATGATGGGGGAGCAATGATGTGCTGAATGGGGGAGCAATGATGTGCTGATCATGGAGGAGCAATGATGTGCTGATCATGGAGGAGCAATGATGTGCTGATCATCGGGGAGCAATGATGTGCTGATCATGGGGGAGCAATGGTGTTGCTGATCATGGGAGAACAATGATGTGCTGATCACGGGGGAGCAATGGTGTTGCTGATCATGGGAGAACAATGATGTGCTGATCACGGGGGAGCAATGGTGTTGCTGATCATGGGAGAACAATGATGTGCTGATCATGGGGGAGCAATGATCTGCTTATCATGGAGGGACACTGATGTGTTGATCATGGGGGAACAATGATGTGCTGATCATGGGGAGCAATGATGTGCTGATCATGGGGAGCAATGATGTGCTGATCATGGGGGAGCAATGATGTGCTGATCATCGGGGAGCAATGATGTGCTGATCATGGGGGAGCAATGGTGTTGCTGATCATGGGAGAACAATGATATGCTGATCACGGGGGAGCAATGGTGTTGCTGATCATGGGAGAACAATGATGTGCTGATCACGGGGGAGCAATGGAGTTGCTGATCATGGGAGAACAATGATGTGCTGATCATGGGGGAGCAATGATCTGCTTATCATGGAGGGACACTGATGTGTTGATCATGGGGGAACAATGATGTGCTGATCATGGGGGAGCAATGATGTGCTGATCATGGGGGAGCAATGATGTGCTGATCATGGAGGGACACTGATGTGCTGATCATGGGAGAGCAATGATGTGCTGATCATGGGGGAGCAATGATGTGCTGATCATGGGGGAGCAATGATGTGCTGATCATGGAGGGACACTGATGTGCTGATCATGGGGGAGCAATGATGTGCTGATCGTGGGGGAGCAATGATGTTGCTGATCATGGGGGAGCAATGATGTTGCTGATCATGGGGGAGCAATGATGTGCTGATCATGGGGGAGGTACAAGTGGAAATATAACCAATTGCTGACTAATGCAGTGAGATTTCAGAATTAGGCATTTTATAGTAAAGAGGGGCACATGTAACAAACTGTCTACAACAAAGAAACTGTGCAAATACATAAGTAACTATGATACAGAATAAATGTATTCAATGTTTATCCCACCTGTATATCTAAATGTGTTCTTCTTTCTCCTCTAGGGGTGTGGCAGAGGCAAGGCTACATGTGACCAAGGGGCTCCGCTTCAGGTCATACCCCAACAAATTTCTGAAGTGCAACACTCCCTGTCAATGTCCCATGTACCAACATAGTTACAACGAATACACAACCCCTAAAGTTTTTCTGTATCTGTATCCATCCAACAGGTCAGCACCTTCTGTAGAGCTACATGGAGCTGTTCGTTTATCACATTTAAATGAATTTATTAACATAATAAAAAAGTAACAAGAACTACATCCATCATCCTTTTCCACATAGAGATTGTTACAAGGCAGACATCCAATCCACTTCAGTAGTAAGGCTATTGGCTGGAATATCCGGATGCAGAAGATTTGTGTTTAGAGGCATGATGAAGCATTATTGAAGACAAGACTCCCTGGACTATACTTTACATGGGTCACAATGACTAATAAGGTTTCCTTAGAAGCATTTATATGCAGAACTAAATTCCATATATATAAATGTATGTAGTTTATAAAAGGTGACCCCTTCAATATTCTAATTTACATGTTTTTCTTATGGAACATCATTGACCTCTGAAATTATAGCTATACATACAGCTCAGAATACAATGTCCATGTCCAAAAATAATGTAAATGTATCTTTGTTTAATTTAGCAAGAAAATAAAGTAGAGGAAAAGCTATGACCTATCAGACAGATACAGATTCTACAGAAACCTGTATACTACTATATAGATATACCGTATCCATAAATTCATTTTCCCAGTTATTTCAACAGGAACTCACTTCCACATATAGGCTTCTTCCCTTCACCTAAGCCCCTGTCTTTTCTACCATTATTTTTTTTCCCTTTAATCTGCATTAACCCATTCATTTCTAAACACCTAAGGTTACCAGCAGCATCGTCTATTCTAACAAATTCATTTACACTATTTATTCCCCTTACCGGCAGCCTCCTAACCATTGCACCCAATCACTTTTTTTGCCCTCTCCTTGCCCACCACTAAACCCCCTTTCGGCTGCCTTCTGCTTTCATTGCTTTGTCTTTCATTCATCAATACAAACCCTCATTTGTTTTTTTAAGGCTATAATAAAATTGCAAAATATTCCTTGGTTTTCTGAGTATTTATCCTATTGCATATTGATTTGATCAGAGTCCGTGTTATTTTATCTTCTGCCCCATAATGCTGACTCACCAGAACCATCAGCATGTCCTGGTCCTGAACTCCTGTGCCTTTTGTCTGTGTGATAGGGGCTGTGTGTGGCAGATTATGCAGAGCATTGTTGGATGGGGAAGGCTTGAGCTGACAGACTGCAGATGGGAGCTGTCCATGAGCTGAAGTGCTGAAATGCTGCAGCTACAATAGAATCAGGACAATGTATAATCTTCACATACCTGTTACGCATCAAATCCGTGAAGAAAGAATCAAGCTGTCCATCTTGTATATGGAAATATGAGCCGTCTACTTGAGTCAAGTTTCCACAATAATGTCTTCAGCTGTGGGCTTTGCCAGAAGGCTTGCGTGCCAGAGAATGAACTGGAAGGAGGCAGTGAAAGAGTCCTCCCCAGCAGTGCTTGTCTTCAAGGCAATAGAGGAAAAAGAAAAAAAAAAAGCTTTGCTTGCAGGATCAGACCCACCCCTGATATCTCATTGGTGGATCTGGGATTGTGGAGCAAATATTGAAAGTGAATTTTGTGTTTCTCTGTAGAACAGATGTAGCCTAATATATGCGGAAAAGATCAGCAGATAATACATGAATTTATTATACTATTTAATAGAAAAAAAAGTGAATATAAATAAATAGGTGGATATAAAAAATGAACATGATCCTGCCTAGGAGAATTGAAATTAAAAAGTGATGAAATTCAGAATTTATTTGAGGTAAATGAAAAGCCAATGAAAACAACATTGCATAGCATATGTAAAATGGAAAAAAATGTATTATATATAATCTAACCAATTCCATTGGAAGATTTAATCTATCCTTATGTATTTAGGATACGAGAGGAAACCAAGCACAAGCATGGGGAAAACAGATATGCTGCATGCAGGTGATGCCCTAGGCTGGATTCACATCTGCTCTGTTGGGGGTTGTCCATAACACCAGACACACATTTTTTTTCAACCAAATGATGACAGATAGCTGACAGACCTTAAAGTCAATGGGGTCTATCAGGTGCCATTGGTGTCTGGCATGCAGCCGAACTCCATTTTACTTTTTGTTCTCTTGCTCCAATGACAATGCAGATAAATAGAAAATACAATGCAAATGTGAACCTATCCTTAGGCTGGGTTCCCACTGCGTTATTGCAATCCATTTTTTCATCCCTTCTTTTGTAAAAAAAAATGGATGCATTCGTGTACATCTGTTTTAATCCATTTTTCTATTGACTTCCATTATAAAAAAGAACCAGATAAAGGCTATGTTCACACAACGTTTTTTCAGCTCTGTTTAAAATGACGTCCGTTATTTTGAGTCTAAAATAATGGACGTTTTTTTAGCAGCCTGCCTCCCCTTAGTGCAATGACTGATGTTTGCACATTATTTTAGTTTGGGATTACTAATTGCCCTTTGGGTGTGTCTTAATTTAAAAGTCCATTGAATTTAATAGTAAAAATGGAGAAAGAACGGTTACAAAAGAAGAATTGTGTGTGAACAACTAATAAAAAACGTCCGCTGTTTGCAAAAGATGTCCGAAAATAATGTTCATGTTCATTATTTTGACGTCTGTGGCAAAATCGTTCGTTTTTCAATGCATAGTGTACATTGGACGTCCGTCTTCCCATTGACTCCAATGCATTGCCATTGCAGTCAGTTAAATCGCGGCAAAAACTAACTTTTTTTAAAATAGCGAAACCGGACGTTTTTTCTCTGTTTTTGATGTTGTGTGAACATAGCCAAAAACTGATCTGTTTTTTCCAATGGACACAAAAATGAGGTTGACTACGTATTTTTGTACGTTAAAAAAATCCAATCCAATTTGATCCTTTTTTTTAATAATAGAAGTCAATGGAAACCTGATCAAAATGCATGCATGCAAATGCATCCATTTTTTTCATCCGTTTTTGCAAAATAACAGATGGAAAAAAAACGGTTTGCAAAAACGCATCGTAAAGCCAGCCTTAGTTAGAAATGATAAGTGTTGCAGTTAAAAAGCAGGTGTTGTTGGTTGAACCAGTTAAAGGAGTTCATCATCCTGAAAAAAATGCTTCTTATTGCTAGGAGATGCCAATACATTTTTTCACTGGTGAGCATCCAACTACTGGGACCCCACCAATCCAGAGAAAGAAGAAGCAGGGTTCTTGCATTTTCTCAAGCATTTTTATATTCCTTGGTCTAATCAGATGGCCTGAAGAAGGTTGAGCCGACTGAAAAAGGTTACTATAAATCTGATTTGCTAGAACTATACAAAATAAAGAATTTATACTGAACTTTATTCTATTTGCATATCAGGGTTAGGGACCTATTTTCTTCACCTTAAAACATAACTAGAGGTCCTTGATCTTGTGGTTATACATGTGTTAACCCCTTCCCGTCAGTTATACATATATATACGTTCTACTGCACATACACGTTCCTGATTGAGGGGCTTACTGATGTGTGCGGGACCGCTGCTGTGAGAGCGGTCCCGCACACATCAGTGTGTCCAGGGCCGGAGGTAATCAGAGGCAGCTGCGATCCCGCAGCTGCATCTCATTAATCCCTTTGGGGGTCCCGATCGCATGTACTGGCGGGTGGGGGTATGCCTCTTACCTCTGACCTGTCGGTTTAGCAATCTGTGCATAGATTCTGCTCTCAGGCAGGCTCTATGCATAGATCGCCGATAACACAGATCTATGCTATGCAATAAAAAAAGTTTTTAAAAGTATGAAAAAACCCTTATAAACCCCCCTCCCAATAAACATATTACATATCATAGCATGCGGAATTGTCTGATCTATTAAAATATAACATTATTGTTCCCGCATGATGAACGTCATAAACAAAAAAAAGGAAAAGATACACCAGGATTGCTGACTTTATTAAATTATATATCATAAAAACATGTATAAAAAGCAATCAAAATTTTTCTGTTACACCAATAAATTATTAAAAACTAGAGATCATGGCTCAAAGAATGACACCCGAACCAGCCCTTAAAGTGGAATAATAAAAGCGCTATGGCTCTTAGAAGGTGGGGAGGAACATTGTATTAATTTGACCTGGACATAGGGGCGTCAAAGGGCTCGGTCTTAAAGGGGTTAAAGATGTCATACTGGTGCAAAATTTTGGTGTAGCAGGGTGTCAGCACATCTCTACTGTGGCCAGCAGTTTGCGTAAAGCTGTGCTTTGTAGATTCCTTGGGGTCCCCCTGCTTTTTTAGTATCAGGCATCATTTTTGGTGCTCCTGATTTAAGGGTACCTGCTTCTTCTCTCCAGTACCCCTATGGTGGTGTAAAAATTGAGACCTCTTATTGACCTTTTTATTAAATTGAAAAAAAATATATATTTTCACTCTTGATCCAACACAGCCCAGTCTTCATCTTATGTAGTTCGGTCTTCCTGTATGTAGCTTCTTTTAGAAACATAAAAGATTATTGGCAGAAAAAAGACCACCTGGACTATCTAGTCTACAATATCTTATTTCCTTTATTATCCGACAGCTGAATCCGACAGCTGAATTCATGTTCCAAATGGACACAGTTAGATAGCTGATAGATCAGGGAGACACCTGGTACCTTTCATATATCCAGTTATGCTTCCATAATGTAGAAAAATGCTTTTATGATATGTAAGAAGAATCAAAGAGGCTTTTACGGGCTCTTGAAGTGTAGAAAGCTTTAACACCTCCTCCCTACCCCTCCCATACCTGATTCTGCTTAGGACTGCTTAGGAGACATCCAGCTTGCAGCTATTTAGGAGTTTGGAAAAGCCTCTTTGATTCTTTGTACCAGAGAATAAAAGCATTTCTCTACACCCTAGAAGCACAGACAGATATATGAAAGGCACCATGTGTCTCCTTTACCTAACAGCATGCAACAGTGTCAGCAGTTTGGGAGATGAATTACAGCTGACAGATTCCCTTTAACTTCAATTGTATATTTACCAAAAATGTCTAATAAACATTTGTTTGGGAGTATTGTCCCCATTGCTTATTTTTGTAACTTTCCAGCTTTTCTTCTTACTGTCAGTAATATATCTGAATAGGGTCCCTCCCCCTTCATAACAGATTTGGCTATACATTCCTCTTTTTAGACTTCTTGAATGCGCTTTATCTCCTTGTGTCTAATTTTATACAACTCTCTGTCAGCTACACTTCCAGTCTCTTTATACTTCCTATAGTCAGACTTTTTCTTTTACTATAGTGCTTCCATCCCTCAGGTTCCTTCTTTCTTTCACTCTTGCTAATTTCTAGTACATATAGCCTAGTTGCCTTTAAGTTGGCCCTATTAAATATTGTTCACCACTGTCAGACCATAAGCATCTTTGTGTCACAGTACGGCCCGTGTCAGTGAAGATCAACCCGGCCGCTACTGCAGTACCGGCCAGATGATCTTCATTGCTGTTGAATTGGGATGCGCCCGCATCCCAATTCACTATTGCAGACAATGGAGAGTGCGGATGCCATTCAATGAATAGCAGCCACACAAAACTGACATGTCAGTTTTTCCGATTCCAACCGTCCGGAGCGTATACTATGTGTATACACTCCGGCCAGGATTCCATTTATTCAAATACAACGTATGTTTTGCATAAATTGTAGCAAATTGCAACAATGGCTGTGATTTATGCATCACATGCGTTGTGTGAACATAGCCGAATAGTGCAGTCAGTTTGTATGTCACACCATAAACACTGGTAGTCACTGGAACCTACAGTAAATTTTCTTCTACCTTAACTTTTTCCTCCAATCTAATACTAAATCTAGAATGTTCTCTCCTCTGGTGGGTGACCTCACAAGCTGTTTTGGAGGTGCCCCTCTAATACCTATATTGCATTCTAAATGCACAAGAGCTATTCCATTCAGCATCCAGCATGCTGAAGTCTCCCATATCTACAATATCCCTTTTACTGCCATTTTGTTAATTTCATCCGCCAAGATAATATCATAATACTCTTTTTGCCCTGGAGGGAATATACTTGGAAAATGAAATTTACATTGTTGTAGATTAATGTAAAATTATGCATCTCGGTACAGAGAATCTACATTTTTCCAAGTGGGAATAAAACTGGTAGAACTACTGGAAGAAAAATATATGTTTGTATTGCATTGTGCAAAGTCAATCCGCTGCCTGTAAGGCCAGCAGGATACTTTTTTATGCCTGTTCAGACCTCGGCGCAGTCCTCGGTTCATGGTATGACTGTTCTCTTAGCCGTGGTTTGGTATTTGAATTCTATGTTTTCATTTGCACCAGTCTGAACACTGTCTGAATACAGCTAATTTCTTCTTCTCTGGTAATTGATGTTCACCACACCCATCTCTTCCCTAAGAGCCCAATTACACCAACAGGTATCTGACAGATTATCTGACATTTTTACAGCCAAATCCAGAAATGGATTTGAAAAGAGGAGAAATCTCAGTCTTTCCTTTCTTACCTGTTCTCTGTTTATAGTCTATTCCTGGCTTTGGCTCAAAAAAATCTGGCAAATAATCTGTTGGTGTAATAGGGCCCTAAGTATCTATGTTTTGCTTGTGATTGACATCCTACTTTTCCATCTATCCTTTGCTTTGTCAGTCTGTGTTCTGTGTGCCTAGTCCAAATATGTGCTGGGCCAGGTTTCTGACCTCCTATAAAGTGTTTGTCTGTCCAGTAATCTTTGCTAGCTATTAGACTCTCTGGCTGTGCTGGACATACCCTGTCTAGGTATCTGTATCTCTATACCTGGTTATTCTGATCTCCAAAACCTGGTTACTTGGTCATTCTGATCTCAAAAACAGTGATGTCACAGAACATGGATAATAAACACAGTGATGGTCATGGCACACATTTAAAATTAATTTGTTAGTGGCAATTTGTGATCCAAACTGCTGTTAAGGAAACACATGGTACCTTTCATATCATCTGTGCTTCCATAGCATAGAAAAACACTTATTATCTGGTGAAAAGTGACAGAGACTTCCTCAGGCTTCTTAAATGCATCAAGCTGTAAAACCTCCTTGCACACCTCTCTTCTTTATCCTTGTATGGGATTCATCTATCACCAGACTGTTCTTCAGAAAGGGGTTGGAATTAGAGAGGAAACTATGAGACATTTCAGTTTGCAGCATTTAAGCAGCTTGGAAACGCCTCTTTGAGTCATAGTACAGGGATGACAAACATAATGTCACATGTCACACTATTGAGTTTAAAAACACAGTGATCTCAAAGTATGTATATACAATAAACACAGTGATGTTACAGTATAAGCACAAAAAAACCAAAATGATGTGACTGTGCAGGTGTAATGAACACAGTGATGTCACAATATAAGAATCTTAACCCTGGGCACTCACCCAAGCCAGAAGGGCTGCTGGGTGACGTCGCGGGAGCCTGGCGGAACATGCGGACAGCGGTGAGTGGGGGTTGCAGGCCGGCTGCTGCAGGACAGGTGAGCGGCTGCAGGGCTGCTGTCATTTTTGTTTAGTGAAACTAAATTGACAGCAGGGGGAATATTATGCTGCCCCCTGCAGGACCGCAGAATCTGCCGCCTGAGGCGGAATGCTCAGGTGTATATCTGGTTTGTTCAGCCTTAGCAGCTTGAGGAGGATCAGGGACCGGTCCAATCAGCTGCTGGAGTCCCTGATCCACCATAAATAGTGTGTAAGTCCAGCAGAGAGTGCTGGCTATTAGAGTTCCTTGCTAGGCTAGCCTGCTATGACTTATAGTACTCTAACCTTTTGCTAGTTTTCTAATCCTTCGCTTGTTTCCTGACTTCTCAGTTTTGCCGCCTGCCTTGACTGTATTGCCTGACCCTTGACTATCTGACTGCTTCTGTTTCTTGTACCTTTGTTCCCCACTGTTACTGAACCGGACTGTTCTCTACGATTAATTGTGTTTGTTTGTCTTTCTGTGCTCTGTGTTCCACTTAGGGTACTATTACACGGAGCGATTTTTAACGATTAACGACTAATTGCAAATGAGATTGTTTATCGTTAACTTGAAATCGTTCACAATTTTACACAGAACGATAATCGTTACTTATGATTGTTACTATGGTTGTTATTGCGATCGTTACTATGATCGTTTACTCCATCTGATCCCAGGAAAACAATGAACAATGTGCAATTATACTAAACAATTAGTGAAAAAATGCAGAACTTGAGCGAACGAATGTGGTATCACAGGGAACGATTAACGATAATTTTAGGTTCAGATCTAAATCAATGATCAACCACATATGAACGATTTTTCAAGCGTTGCCTGCAATTACACAGAACGATTATCATTTAAATTCAAACGATTTAATGATTTTTCGCACGATAATCTTCCCGTGTAGTAGGACCCTTACACTAGTGCAGGGACCACCTTCGTTGTTCTCTGCAGCTGTCTAGGGCTGACTGAGGCAAGTAGGCAGGGACAGAGGGTGGGAAGAGCCAGGACTCGCGGAACTGCCATAACTGCGGAACATTAGACTTTACTTGAAAAGTTCTTTAAGCTGCAGGTACAGAGTAACAGTCACAGTTCAGAGAGATACAAGACTTAGTTCACAAGGCAGGTTAGTTAAGAAGCATGTCTGTCAGTTAATTCCCCTTTAAGAAAGTTGAAATCACTGC
Source organism: Dendropsophus ebraccatus (assembly GCF_027789765.1). Taxonomy (NCBI): domain Eukaryota; kingdom Metazoa; phylum Chordata; class Amphibia; order Anura; family Hylidae; genus Dendropsophus; species Dendropsophus ebraccatus. The sequence continues at coordinate 52,852,389 of NC_091455.1, forward strand.
TTTGAGCAGAGTTAATAAGACTTTTGGACAGCTTTTGTATAGTCTCTGACTTGAGGTTACTTGTAGAAGAGTTAGACAAGAGTGATAGGGTGGACTACTAAAAGGGGCACTGTCCATACAGTACTGTGCTTAGCTAAAAAAAAAAGGGTCCTGACAACTTTGGTTGGTTTGCAGTTACTTAAAAGACATAGAAAGAGACAACCAGTACTCACGGTAAAAGAATTAGATATTGCTGTGATAAGTCTGTGGGGTTACACTTCCATGAGTACTTGGCACCACTGCAACACTGGTAGGAGCTGACCTTTGATAAACTTGGTGAAAGCAGGGGGCACTTCGGCAAGAAATGCAGCTTCTTCAACCCCTGAGTAGACTTGGCACACTGCAGAATGCAGGATTAGACTTGAGTTTCGAAGGTGTAGCCGCAACCCAGAGGTTTAGCAGGAACAGAAGCAGCTTAGGTAGTATTGGGCTCTGGCCAGCAGCAAGACCCCTGAAGGAAGACTACCTGGTACAGGAATAGTCTCAGGAACAATCTCTGGAGAGAGAACCCCTAGGCCTGCACTAACCACCCTATACAACAGGAAGGCTTTACTATTGGTGTAGGCATCCTGAGGTAACTTGGCCAGTGGTTGACAGAAAATGGGAGACTGTGCTAAGGCCCTAATAGGCCTAGAAAGAGGGAAAGATACAGACAGATTGGCTCCTGAAGCAGGTGGCAGACAAGTATGTGAAAAACAGCATGTGCATAGTTAACCCTTTAGCAGCTTTCAGTTGGTGCTTGCTGTCAGTGAATAGAATCTTGGTGACATCCACCGCTAATCCAAATGTTTGGGTCTCCATGGATTAGCGGTGGATTTCACTGCAAATTTGGAAGAGAGGCTGATGACAGGTGCACTAGCAGGTCCTGCGGGGAGAGCACCCCATGTCCCCTTAGTACACCCGGCAGCGCCTCCTTGGCACCCCCTGCAGATGGGGTCAGTATTATGTGTGACCACACTGCAGGGTGACCAGGTTCCTTAGGAAGCAGCTACAGACAGGGCACTGCAGCACACAGCAGCAGCTCCAGCTGTAAGTGTCATCCTGCGCACCAGACCTCGCGCCTCACCGGACTGTGAGCTGCGCGGCCTGCGCCTCACAGTTTGAGAAGCGCTGCAGTACAGGGATAATTACTGACACAAGAGCACAGAAGTAATATGCTGTACATAGCTAAGAAGAAAGGATAAAGAATACAGTCATATCACACTACAGAGAATAAACACCAGTGTTACTTCTGTATACATTATAGTTATGGCCTTGCATAATATATTAGAGAATCTAATGATGCATAACAATATGCACAGAATTATACAGTATATCACCTCCAGTGCCAGGCAGGAGAGTTCTCCTGTTGACATATATATATATATATATATATATATATATATATATATTATATGTATTTCTTTTTTTCTATGTATTGAAGTGAGCAGAACCATGGCAGAGGTATTACTCTAAAATGTTCTGTCCACTTGTTCAACCTTGTTGATTCTAAATGAGTATGCATAGGAGACTTGTATCTTTTAGCTGGGAACACTCTACAGTAATATACTACTAAGATACTGTTCCTGCATAATGCCTATAGATAGATATAGAGAGATCAAGTACTCTTACTGCCTTTGAGGCTCACAGCAGCCAGTCTAAGAGAATCTTTAGATATATCCAGATGAATCTATACTTTTATCCTCCACTAACATTACTATCAATATTATATATCCATTGGGACCGTTTCCTTGGGTTCTGCATACTAATAAACAGGAGTCGTTCTTTGATCATAGTGTTAGTTTGGTGTTTGTTTTCTCTTAGCCGTTTATAAAGATATAAAACTGCACAAATTGGCCTCATTTTGATCAAGCAAATTTCTCTACCACTTCACGTTTCTCATCAGGATGATTTTTCTCAGTCTGTGATCCTGGACGATTGGATATTGTTGTTATTAACATTTTTGCATGTGAATACCTACTAAACAAACTTTAGGCCAACAACTAACATAATAATAAAAATAAAAAAAAAAATCTCTGTGCTGAATCCGTAATGTGAACAGGCCCAACTACAGCTGCTCTAGTACCTATATTCTTCAGCAGCATGTAGACAGACATTGCAGTATCACATATGTACGGACTTGTAAGCCATTAGCAAAACAGGGGAATTGCAGAGTTTTCACATTCTAAAGTTTTCATCCCCTGACAATTTGTAGCACACACTTTAGTTTTACACCATTAAAAATGACCTTTCTATTCATGTGATGGAAAAAAATATTACTTTAAGTGGTGGTTCGTTTTAATGGAATTTATGACACCCTGAAGAGATCCGGGCTCTGTGTAATGCTAATAGTTTCTTTAGAAAGGGAATGGTAAAATTTGCATGCAGATTAGAAAGATTTCTACGTTATAGAGCATGACTTAATGATCAGTCAAAAAATGTAAGTGTTACTTAATATGGCCGCTAGTCAGACTTTGCAGTATTGTAATGGTTACTCTGCTTCACGTTTTATCAGCAGTGGCCAGGCATGCAATATTGTTTAATAGGAATCTGTGAATTTCTATGTATACATGAGAGAAGCATTAATTCAGCACTATACTGTATGCCACCATTGCTTTGTCAGATGATGAAAACGTATGCCTGACTTTGAAATGTGTTGGAAAAAAATTAAACAGTATTTTGTTAGGTGCATTGCAATGCATTTTTTAAATTTTGGATCTGATGAAGGGGTATTCCCCAAAAAGCATTATCATTTTTATGCAAAACTTTTATGCAATAAATTGCCTTTGAAGTACATCGCTAACTCTGGAGATTCTTTTCAGAGCATTGATTTAGGCAGCACCTCTCTGTGGTAAGTTACTTTTTTTGGCTGTTTGTATTTCTCCACACAGTAATAATGCCCTTTTTGTGCCCCATGTAGTATATAGACCCAATTTGGGCCCTTAAATAGTACTTAGGCCCCTCTACAACCTCAAAGAGTAGATAGTAAACCATCTGTGCCCCCATATCATAGTTGGGTCACATTTACGCCCCCATCTAGTCATTAGAGACCACTGTCTCAATATAGTACTTATGTCCCTCTGTGCACCCATATAGTTGGGAGCCCCTCTTTGTATCCATATAGTGGTTAGACCCCCCTGTAGGTAATCTCCCTTGTAGGTAGGCATCTGCCCCAGAAGTAGCCGCCCATTATATAGAACACTCCATGTAGACATCACCCTATAGATAATCTCCCCTGGTAGTTAGCCCCCTTCTGCTCCCCAGAAGACATTTAGCCCACTCAGTATGTAGTATTCCTCATTTAGGTACACAATAAAGAAAACACATGGGTAGAGTTCAACATTTTTTTTAGATTACTCTTTTTATTCACATACATAAAAATTCAGAATGCACATGTACAAACAAGTTTAAATAATAATAAAAAAAAACGTTTGCTAGTAAGTAAAAAAAGTGATCACAATTATTCAAAAGTAGTGAGACACTGACAAGTATGATGGGAATTAGGTCTATAGGGTGCTGGACTACACTGTTACTGGACCATATATCACTATATGTGGTCTTTCACTGTATATAAAGTGAAATAGTGCACCAAACCACTTGTAAACTTATGTTAAAGCCCGCACTCACCCATCGTATTGCAGCATCCCGGAATGTCCCTACGTACGTTTCACCACCCAGCTTTTTCAAGGAACCTTTATTTACAGTGAAAGACCACGTATAGTGATATATGGTCTAGTAACAGTGTAGTCCAGCACCCTATAGGCCTAATTCCCATCATACTTGTCAGTGTCTCATTACTTTTTGATAATTGTGATCACTTTAATTTATACTTGTTTGTACATGTGCATTCAGAATTTTTATGTACCGGTATGTGAAAAAAAGAGTATTCTAAAAAATGTTTTGAACTATACCCATGTGTTTTCTTTATTGTGTACCTGTTATCTTTATGGGTTGTTCACAGTAGGATTTGGTGACACCTAGTGGGGCGTTTTAGTATTGCAATACTCCCCATATACTGTTGGTTGTATACAATTTTTATCACCAGATCCCGAACCTTTTTCTTTGTGTTCTTATCCCTCAATATAGTAGGTACTCAACTGTAGGTAATCCCATTGTTAGTCTTCCACCAGATAGCATCCCAAATGTTCTCTCTTTTTAGTTACCCCCCCCCCATATAGGTATCCCCTTCATGTAGAAAAAAGTCATACTTGCCTGTCTGCAGCTCTGCAGTCCTCCAGTATCTTGTTCCCCTGCTCTGACTGCACAAGTAACTTCACTGGTGAGCTTGAGCGGGAGGAAGTGGGTGCTGTCATGGGTGATGCGAGGGACACCATGCAGAGGACCCGTGTCAGACTGGGGTATCTGGGGCCGACCATAGGAAATGATCCTAGGGGCCCACCAATGAAGGAATAGTAAGAACAGACATGTGAATCAGTGTTTGTGCATGTTGTAAAGCTAGGGGTCCACCGGATGTTCTTCTGGTGGGCCAGTCAGACACTGCAGAGGGCCCTCTCTAGCTCCGGTGCTGGGGGCCCCTCTACCGGCAAACTAACTGCACGTGCGTTTTCTAGAGCTATGTGCAGGTCCCAGGGGTAGGTGTGGTGTCCCACTATGGGTGTTGCTCCTATTTACACCCTTTGTAAAAGTCTGTACTTTTGTGTGGTCTTATTGCAGCTACAGTATTACTAGAGATGACCACTAGATGTCGCTGTATTGTGTAACTAAAGTATGGAAGCTGCACGGCTGAAGTATCTCAAGGGTTCTTTGTATGTGTATGTACAAGATTCTGTAAGCCAGTAGCATCTTTCCTTTCTTTTGTCCTATCGCCTCTCTTCTTTCCCCTCTTCTGTTGCACTCTTTCCACCCAACCACAGCGCACCTTACTTGCTGGTTAGAAGGTTAGTCTCTTGGGTGAAGGAGGAGTTTTAGCTGAGCTTTGGTGGAAAAAGGATGTACAGTAGCTCAGATAGCTCTCCACCATGGTTCTACCTTGGCCCTGGCCCTCTGCCAGGTCCCCTCTACAGTATCTAGTCTTAGTCTGTACCCCGCATGGGTAGGACACGGGACAGAGTCCGCTTACAAACCTCTTTCTTGAAGCATCAAACAAGCTGTATGATGCACTGTTAAACCCTTAAAGAGAGGACTAGCCAACAGATAACCTCAACCCACGCAGAGGACTAAGAGTAACTACAGTGCAGGATACTATTCACAAGAGAGCCAAAGAGCTAGGAACTGATCCGGGTGGAGCAAAGTTACGTAAAATCTATGAACTCCGTCTCGCAGCACGGGTGTGTTTAGGAAATCCTAACCATTCTGCTAATCCCAGGTAACAGGTTCTGGGCCTGTGTCACCCATTGGTACGGTTCGGGCAACGCTAGTGGGCATCAGGTGGTGTGAAGACTATAGGAAAAGGTCAAAACACAGGCACAGGTTGTTTCTTCTTCTTCAACAAGTATTCTTCTATACACTCCAACATCCCGGCAGAGCACATTACTACTTGGGTTGAGACTCTCACGGCACTCTCCTACTGCCTCAGTACAACCTTATCAACTCCACTACACCTACTCAGCACTTATCTCACAGATCTGGTGGTTCTATGTTTGTGTATTTATTGGAACTGTATCAAGTGTATTTAGAGATTCATTGTATTACCTGCTGCACCTATACAAGAAGTAAACCCAGTCAACCTTATCACCTGAGTCTGTGATTATTCACTACCACCTACACAGCACTTGCACCGCAGCCTTGGAACATTTCCCCTTTCTGTGGGTGGCGGGTCCTACCCCTATTCGGGAGGGTTACTACAACACTATCCCAAGGGACCCTGCAGCAACCCGACAAGACACCGACCACAGGGGAAAAGGGTACAACCGGCCTTACACTCTAAAAGCAGGCATGCCATCACACCTGTGTGCCCACAAGGCACTGGCGTCATGTGACAAAACCCTAAGGTCCGGCTGTATCTCGGCCACCCACCAAAGTAGTGGCATCACACTTCCACCTAGCAAGTGACCGGCCATCCCACCGCTAGAACATCATCTGAGGGCATACCACAGAACACCCACATCTATCAAGCATAAATGTCAAGGTGGGAATACACACTTAAAGGGCTTTTCCAGGATTATATAACACACAGCTGTTTTTTTGCAAAAACAGCTCAACCCTTGGCTTGAGGTTGAGAGTGGTATTACAATTCAGGTCCATTCACTTCAATGGAACTGAGCTGCAAAACCACACCCAAACTGGGGATAAAGTGTTGCTGTTTTGGGCCCTTTATAATTTAGACTATTAGCAGGATACTGTTAGCCAGAATGTGGGACTGATGAAAAATTACTAAGAGGTGCAGCCTTCCTAAATAAATAAATAAACTGGCCTTTGGTGGGCACGCACCCTTCCTACTAAGCCCTGCCCACTTTCTTAAAAGTAGTGAGCAAGGCATAAAGCACAAATGTTTTCATACTTAAGCAGTGCTCAACATTTTGCAATATATGTGTGCCAGACAATTGTCATACAAGCCACAATAAATCCCCCATTATGTTTATAAAAACATAAAACTAACAGCGCCCCTTGTATGTTCAGGACCTAATGCGACCGAGCTGTCTTGTGGCGGAATCCAGCTTTGTTTATCCCAGACAGATGGAAACCTTTCAACTGCAACTGGAATTGATGAGTAATATGTCACCGGAGCCTGAGACAAAACTCTGTCTCGCACATAAATCATAGCCAAAATGGTCTCCGCTGTGTTGTGTATTGGGGTCGGACACATTATGATCTCTATCCATCAAATATAATAGTGAAACCATTTACACTATCAGCCAGAACTGAACTTGAGTTTGGATAACCTTTTGATAACGGCCTGTTGAAGTGTACCTGTCTTTTCTAGGTTCTTTTCAGTATAAGCTGCTGTGTGCAAGGAGGAGCAGAACTCTTAAAGCCATAAAGCTACAGTATGTTCCATGCTGCTATGTAAGGATATGTCCACATGTAGCCTATATACTTGATATGTTATGCTGCATAAATCAGTAGAAATAAATATTATTTTCGGCACCATTCTAACAAGTGGGATAAGCCTACTGTAGCCCAGCCTGTTTTGCCACAGAGAAAGAAAGTTAAGCCACTTGAGAACTAGCCTTTCTACAGAAAGAATACGTTAAAGGGGTGCTCTAGCAAAAAATAAATAAATAAATAATAAATATATATATATATATATATATATATATATATATATATATATATACATATACTGTACATACACACACACAGTGCAGACCAAAAGTTTGGACACAACTCATTTAAAAAGTTTTCTGTATTTTCATGACTATTTCATGAAAATTGTAGATTGTAGCGGCATGGCTGTATAAGGGCTATTTAACCAAGAAGAAGAGTGATGGGGTGCTACGCCAGATGACCTAGTGTCCACAGTCACCAGACCTGAACCCAATCGAGATGGTTTGGGGTGAGCTGGACCGCAGAGTGACGGCAAAAGGGCCAATAAGCATCTCTGGGAACTCCTTCAAGACTGTTGGAAGACCATTTCAGGTGACTGAGGTATATGGGGGCAATGCAGGGGGACATTATTAGTATGTGGAGGCAATCCAGGGGGACATTATTATAAGTATATGGGAGCAATGCAGGGGGACATTATCATAAGTATATGGGCAGGGCCGATTTTAGCTTTTATGCTGCCCGAGGCGAAAATTAAAATTTTGCCCCCCCCCCCCCCCCCCCCCCGACTCTTGATGCTAGAATCAACTGTGTAGCAACTATTCCCGCATTATCCAAGCTATCAGTAAACTTATTATTTTGTTATTGTGTATTATGAGGTTCTGCAGCAGCTGAGATGTATGATAAGGTTCTGTAGCAGCTGAGATGTATGATGAGGTTCTGCAGCAGCTGAGATATATGATGAGGTTCTGCAGCAGCTGAGATGTATGATGAGGTTCTGTAGCAGCTGAGGTGTATGATGAGGTCCTGCAGCAGCTGTGGTGTATTATGAGGTTCTGCAGCAGCTGAGGTGTATTATGGGGTTCTGCAGCAGCTGAGGTGTATTATGGGGTTCTGCAGCAGCTGAGGCATATTATGATGTTCTGCAGCACCTGTGCTAAATGCTGGAACTTATGGTTGGTGTAACCTACTTCATAATGCACATAGAACATTGTAATACACCTCAGCTGCTGCAGAACCTCATAATGCACCTCGCTTCTGCAGAATTTCATAATACACCTCAGCTTCTGCAGAATCTCATAAGCCTCTTACTTTAAAGAACCAGAATTATATTTTAGCTGTAACTGTTGTACTACAAGTTCCAGCATATAGCCCAGAGGGGCTGAGGGCTGGATTTCAACATAATAAATTACCTGGTGTGCATGAAGTGGCAGCCTGGCCCTCCGCTTGTTCGTGGGGAACTTGTTCAACACCCCCTTACTGAATCTGTTACATATCTGATGCTGCATGTTTTCTGCTTAGTTGTTTTATGCTGTGTGTTTTATTGTGTCAAGTTTGCAGCAGATTTAAGTGCCAGCCAAGTAAATGGGAATCCAGCAGAAAAAAAAACGCTGGAGACAGTTTACAGCAAGTTTACGGCAGAAAAATAGTTAAAAAAAAAACTGTGGAAAAATTCAGCAAATATTAAATATGCAGCAGCTGAAGCTTGTGTGAATGCACTGGTATACATACTGTACACATGAGGTCTCTGCCATGATGAAGGGTCTGTGCAGAAATCAGCTGAGCAGTGAGGGGACAGCTGGAGATCTTCTGAGAGGGACAGGACTTACAGATTGTTATTGTCCTAAACCTGCCTATTATCCTAAACTTGCCCTGTCAGAACTGAGCAGCCAGTCACTATGGACAGGCTCTCCCTCCTCTTACTCTTCTATCCCCCGGCATCTCCCTGCTGCCGTGTAACATAGATCAGTGTCAGGGAATACCCTTTGCTACCTTTGCTTCTTACTTTGCCTACCAGTGTTGGGTGCCAGGAACAGATCTATGGCCGGTAAGCAGAGCTGGCTGCTTTCAGAATACTGCCCCCTGCAGGCGGGGAGGAGTCCTGTCTGAGGCAAAGTGCTATCTGCTTCCTTGATTGGCCTGCCCTGGAGTGCGGTAGATTTCATTACACAGAAATCGGGACATTGCTTAGGGAGGTAGCTGGGACAGAGCACAATGTTGGGAGGCCTGGGGTGCAAATGACGACAACAACAGGGAAAATTCTGCCGGCCCCCTGAAGACTCACAAAATCTGCCGTCTCATGGCAGAAGTGGCCCTGTATATGGGGACAATGCAGGGGGACATTATTAGTATAGGGAGGCAATGCAGGGGGACATTATTATTAGTATATGTGGGCAATGCAGGGGGACATTGTTATAAGTATATGGGGGCAATGCAGGGGGACATTATTACTATATGTGAGGCAATGCAGGGGGACGTTATTATAAGTATATGCGGCAATGCAAGGGGACATTATTATTACTATATGTGGGGCAATGCAGGGGGACATTATTAGTATACGGGGCAATGCAGGGGGACATTCTAAGTATATGGGGGCAATGCAGGGGGACATTATCATTAGTATATCAGGGCAATGCAGGGGGACTTTATTGTTACTGCATGTGGGGCAATTCAGGGGGACATTAAAAGTATATGGGGCAATGTAAGGGGACATTATTACTATATGTGGAGCAATGCAGGAAGACCTTATTAGTATATGTAGGGCAATGCAGGGGTACATTATTATTATATGAGGACATAGCAGGGGGCATTATTAATATATGGGGAACAACAGAAGGCATTATTACTATATGGGGCACAGCAGGGGGTATCATTACTATATGGGGGCACAGCAGGGGGCATTATTACTATATGGGGACACAACAGGGGGTATTATTACTATATAAGGACACAGCAGGGGGCATTATTACTTTATGGGGGCACAGCAGGAGACATTGTTACTACATGTGGGCACAGCAGGGAAACATTATTACTATATGGAGGCACATCAGGAGACATTATTACTATATGAGGACACAGCAGGAGACATTACTACAATATAGGGGCACAGTAGGAGACATTATTACTATATGGGGCACAGCAGAGGGACATTATTACAATATGGAGGCACAGCAGGAGGTATTATTACTACATGGAGGTACAGCAGGGGATCCTACATACAGGGGCAATCCAGATACCTACTGACTTTAGTGCACCAAACAGCAGAATTACTACAGTTTCGGAGCCTATAAGAGGGAAAAAGGGAAGGATGTTGCTGGAAGAGCGGAACCTAAGATGTTTGTCTGGCAGGTTCAGAAGAGTTTAATTGTAACGGTTGTCCAGGCCAGATAGAAGATAGATCAAAGAAGTCGTCACCTGTGAGTCACTGAATGATGTTTCTGTATTCAGTAGAACAATATTTGGTAGGGGTGGAACACTTTTCTATGCCATAATACACACACTGTTTCTTCCTGGTAACCCGAATCTTTATAAAAGCCCCCCTTCATTCCCCAGGCTCTTTTTCCCCAGGCGATTCGCCCGGTTGCCAAAATGCCCTAGAAACTGCCCTGTATATAGG